>NC_082661.1:240778017-241082758 GCF_025265405.1 Mesoplodon densirostris
CTGCATGAGCTGTTTATATATATATTGGAGATTAAACCTTTGTCCATTGATTCATTTGCAAGAATTTTCTCCCATTCTGAGGGATGCCTTTTTCCATTCCCGTTTTTTTAACAAAAAAGGAAAGAAAGAAAAAGAAGCAGAACACTAATGTGCGTAAACTATGCCTTTTGAAATGGTCGTTTTGAAATATGGACGTCCTTTGAATTTTTTGGTCGATATGTGACCCCACGATTTGTTTTCAGGGCAGGTGTCATTTACAGGCCTGCAATGATTTTGAATATCAACTAACCATTAGCGCTGGGATTAAAGCTGCTGTTGCGTGAAACGGCCACAAGGTGGCAGCGGTTCTCCCTTACCAAATCTGGTTACTAGAGCAACAGAGCCTCAATGGAAGTCGTGTTCTAGATTGGAATTTAGAATGGAATGTGCCAGGAGAAAGCCCCTAAAGTTTGTCTCACTACTTCTTGTTCGTGTTTTTACTTTTTTATTTTCTATTACAGCAAGTTTGATTACAATGTTTGGCTTGTTGTAGGTGTGGAAGATGTGGTTCTTTTACACATATACAGATGTCTGTTCTTCCTGGGATCCTTTTCCCATGTACGTTAGGACAGAATGTTGAGTAGTCTTCTCTTGGTATTCCGTAGGTCTTTGGTGATTATATATGTCACCTGTGTTTGATTATGTCTGTTAACCCCGATATCGTAATGAAACCAATCCTCACACCTTTCCATTGGTGAACCCTAAGTTTGTTTAATGAATCTGTGATTGCCCTTCTCCGTGGAAGTATCTGCCCTGGTATCCATTTTTAGGTAATACCTATAAGTGATATGATACGATATGTGTCTTTCACTTTCTGACTTACTCCAAGTCACGTGATTACCTCTAGACTCATCTACGGGGCTGCAAATGGCATTGTGTCCTTTTTTTCCTTGGCTTCTATTCTGCCTTAGCGAGGTCCATTTTCAACAATGTGATTCCCTGAGGGTTGTGGATTAGCTGACCTGGGCAGCCTTACCCTGCCGGCCGGCCCTCCCCAGGTGTGCCTGGTTGAGGTCAATATAAACAGCGCTCCAGGCAGCAATAGCCCCTGAAGTTGTGCCTGACTCCATATTCTCTGCCCCGTCAGCAGTCTCGGGGCTGTGCTGGTGGGAGGGAGTGAGGGGCCAAGGCTTTGTTGGTGGCCCGGTGTGAGTGGGGCTCTGCTGGCCTTTCTGCAGGAGTTGCCAGGCTGCCACCTGTAAAGAAGAGGATGTGTCACCCATACCTTCCGATGGAATTTCTCTCCGGACAGAGGTGAGGAAGGAAAAAAGCAGTGGGGGCCGGGACAGGAGGGGTATCTCAGGCAGGGCTATAGAAAGCTTCCAGAAGAGCGCCCGGGGCCAGGACCATCCTGGCTGGCCTGCAGGCACCAAGTTGGCCTGCGTGCTGTCGCTGGTGTGGCTCCACGGCCCTTCCTCTAGGCTTTCAAGCCCTTGTACATATTCAGGTGTTTTACCTGGGAAGGGTGGGAACAGTTCAGCAGCAGCTGGCCTGGGGCTCAGCTCACGTTTACTCACAGATGCCTCAGCACGGTCCCCCAGCTTTGCAATGAGGACGCTCCTTGCATGGGGGGTGGGTTGCTGGCTGTATGGGAGGTGATTCCCCACCTCTGACCAATTTCAGAATTGGTTACCGCTGGAGCAAGTGCCCTGATAGGGTTTCCCTCTGTATAACTGGTGGGGTCAGGTTTTTTTTCTTTTATGGTTCAAGTTAGATTTGATTCCTCTTTTATGTATTTATAGATATAAGCATGGAAATAATTCATTCCTATAAATACATCTGTGTGAAGGGAAGAACTTTTTTCTGTTTTATTTTAAAATTTTATTTTTTAAAATTTTGAAATTTAATTGTATTTATTTTTTTATACAGCAGGTTATTATTAGTTATGTGTTTTATGCATATACATGTATACAGGTCAATCCCAATCTCCCAACTCATCCCACCACCACCACCCCATGGCTTCCCACACTTGGTGTCCATACGTTTGTTCTCTACCTCTGTGTCTCTATTTCTTCCCTGAAAACCAGTTCATCTGTACCAGTTTTTAGGTTCCACATATATGCATTAATATACAATATTTGTTTTCCTCTTTCTGGCTTACTTCATTCTGTATGACAGTCTCTAGATCCATCGATGTCTCTACAAATGACCCAGTTTCATTCCTTTTTTTGGCTGAGTAATATTCCATTTTATATGTGTACCACATCTTTATCCATTCATCTGTCTGTGGGCATTTAGGTTGCTTGCATTACCTGGCTATTGTAAATAGTGCTGCAATGAACATTGTGGTGAATGTGCCTTTTTGATTTATGGTTTTCTCTGGGTATATGCCCAGAAGTGGGATTGCTGGATCAGATGGTAATTCTATTTCTAGTTTTTTTAAGGAAACTCCATACTGTTCTCCATAGTGACTGTATCAATTTACATCCCCACCAATAGTGGAAGAGGGCTCCTTTTGTCCACACCCTCCCCAGAATTTGTTGTTTGTAGATTTTCTGATGATGCCGATTCTAACAGGTGTGAGGTGATACCTCATTGTAGTTTTGATTTGCATTTCTCTAATAATTAGTGCTGTTGAGCAGCTTTTCATGGGCGTCTTGGCCATCTCTGTGTCTTCTTTGAAGAAACGTCTCTTTAGATCTCCTGCCCATTTTTGTATTGGGTTGTTTGTTTTTTTAATATTAAGCTGCATGAGCTGTTTATATATATATTGGAGATTAAACCTTTGTCCATTGATTCATTTGCAACAATTTTCTCCCATTCTGAGGGATGCCTTTTTCCATTCCCGTTTTTTTAACAAAAAAGGAAAGAAAGAAAAAGAAGCAGAACACTAATGTGCGTAAAATATGCCTTTTGAAATGGTCGTTTTGAAATATGGACGTCCTTTGAATTTTTTGGTCGATATGTGACCCCACGATTTGTTTTCAGGGCAGGTGTCATTTACAGGCCTGCAATGATTTTGAATATCAACTAACCATTAGCGCTGGGATTAAAGCTGCTGTTGCGTGAAACGGCCACAAGGTGGCAGCGGTTCTCCCTTACCAAATCTGGTTACTAGAGCAACAGAGCCTCAATGGAAGTCGTGTTCTAGATTGGAATTTAGAATGGAATGTGCCAGGAGAAAGCCCCTCAAGTTTGTCTCACTACTTCTTGTTCGTGTTTTTACTTTTTTATTTTCTATTACAGCAAGTTTGATTACAATGTTTGGCTTGTTGTAGGTGTGGAAGATGTGGTTCTTTTACACATATACAGATGTCTGTTCTTCCTGGGATCCTTTTCCCATGTACGTTAGGACAGAATGTTGAGTAGTCTTCTCTTGGTATTCCGTAGGTCTTTGGTGATTATATATGTCACCTGTGTTTGATTATGTCTGTTAACCCCGATATCGTAATGAAACCAATCCTCACACCTTTCCATTGGTGAACCCTAAGTTTGTTTAATGAATCTGTGATTGCCCTTCTCCGTGGAAGTATCTGCCCTGGTATCCATTTTTAGGTAATACCTATAAGTGATATGATACGATATGTGTCTTTCACTTTCTGACTTACTCCAAGTCACGTGATTACCTCTAGACTCATCTACGGGGCTGCAAATGGCATTGTGTCCTTTTTTTCCTTGGCTTCTATTCTGCCTTAGCGAGGTCCATTTTCAACAATGTGATTCCCTGAGGGTTGTGGATTAGCTGACCTGGGCAGCCTTACCCTGCCGGCCGGCCCTCCCCAGGTGTGCCTGGTTGAGGTCAATATAAACAGCGCTCCAGGCAGCAATAGCCCCTGAAGTTGTGCCTGACTCCATATTCTCTGCCCCGTCAGCAGTCTCGGGGCTGTGCTGGTGGGAGGGAGTGAGGGGCCAAGGCTTTGTTGGTGGCCCGGTGTGAGTGGGGCTCTGCTGGCCTTTCTGCAGGAGTTGCCAGGCTGCCACCTGTAAAGAAGAGGATGTGTCACCCATACCTTCCGATGGAATTTCTCTCCGGACAGAGGTGAGGAAGGAAAAAAGCAGTGGGGGCCGGGACAGGAGGGGTATCTCAGGCAGGGCAATAGAAAGCTTCCAGAAGAGCGCCCGGGGCCAGGACCATCCTGGCTGGCCTGCAGGCACCAAGTTGGCCTGCGTGCTGTCACTGGTGTGGCTCCACGGCCCTTCCTTTAGGCTTTCAAGCCCTTGTACATATTCAGGTGTTTTACCTGGGAAGGGTGGGAACAGTTCAGCAGCAGCTGGCCTGGGGCTCAGCTCACGTTTACTCACAGATGCCTCAGCACGGTCCCCCAGCTTTGCAATGAGGACGCTCCTTGCATGGGGGGTGGGTTGCTGGCTGTATGGGAGGTGATTCCCCACCTCTGACCAATTTCAGAATTGTTTACCGCTGGAGCAAGTGCCCTGATAGGGTTTCCCTCTGTATAACTGGTGGGGTCAGGTTTTTTTTCTTTTATGGTTCAAGTTAGATTTGAATCCTCTTTTATGTATTTATAGATATAAGCATGGAAATAATTCATTCCTATAAATACATCTGTGTGAAGGGAAGAACTTTTTTCTGTTTTATTTTAAAATTTTATTTTTTAAAATTTTGAAATTTAATTGTATTTATTTTTTTATACAGCAGGTTATTATTAGTTATGTGTTTTATGCATATACATGTATACAGGTCAATCCCAATCTCCCAACTCATCCCACCACCACCACCCCATGGCTTCCCACACTTGGTGTCCATACGTTTGTTCTCTAACTCTGTGTCTCTATTTCTTCCCTGAAAACCAGTTCATCTGTACCAGTTTTTAGGTTCCACATATATGCATTAATATACAATATTTGTTTTCCTCTTTCTGGCTTACTTCATTCTGTATGACAGTCTCTAGATCCATCGATGTCTCTACAAATGACCCAGTTTCATTCCTTTTTTTGGCTGAGTAATATTCCATTTTATATGTGTACCACATCTTTATCCATTCATCTGTCTGTGGGCATTTAGGTTGCTTGCATTACCTGGCTATTGTAAATAGTGCTGCAATGAACATTGTGGTGAATGTGCCTTTTTGATTTATGGTTTTCTCTGGGTATATGCCCAGAAGTGGGATTGCTGGATCAGATGGTAATTCTATTTCTAGTTTTTTTAAGGAAACTCCATACTGTTCTCCATAGTGACTGTATCAATTTACATCCCCACCAATAGTGGAAGAGGGCTCCTTTTGTCCACACCCTCCCCAGAATTTGTTGTTTGTAGATTTTCTGATGATGCCGATTCTAACAGGTGTGAGGTGATACCTCATTGTAGTTTTGATTTGCATTTCTCTAATAATTAGTGCTGTTGAGCAGCTTTTCATGGGCGTCTTGGCCATCTCTGTGTCTTCTTTGAAGAAACGTCTCTTTAGATCTTCTGCCCATTTTTGTATTGGGTTGTTTGTTTTCTTAATATTAAGCTGCATGAGCTGTTTATATATATATTGGAGATTAAACCTTTGTCCATTGATTCATTTGCAACAATTTTCTCCCATTCTGAGGGATGCCTTTTTCCATTCCCGTTTTTTTAACAAAAAAGGAAAGAAAGAAAAAGAAGCAGAACACTAATGTGCGTAAAATATGCCTTTTGAAATGGTCTTTTTGAAATATGGACGTCCTTTGAATTTTTTGGTCAATATGTGACCCCACGATTTGTTTTCAGGGCAGGTGTCATTTACAGGCCTGCAATGATTTTGAATATCAACTAACCATTAGCGCTGGGATTAAAGCTGCTGTTGTGTGAAACGGCCACAAGGTGGCAGCAGTTCTCCCTTACCAAATCTGGTTACTAGAGCAACAGAGCCTCAATGGAAGTCGTGTTCTAGATTGGAATTTAGAATGGAATGTGCCAGGAGAAAGCCCCTCAAGTTTGTCTCACTACTTCTTGTTCGTGTTTTTAATTTTTTTATTTTCTATTACAGCAAGTTTGATTACAATGTTTGGCTTGTTGTAGGTGTGGAATATGTGGTTCTTTTACACATATACAGATGTCTGTTCTTCCTGGGATCCTTTTCCCATGTACGTTAGGACAGAATGTTGAGTAGTCTTCTCTTGGTATTCCGTAGGTCTTTGGTGATTATATATGTCACCTGTGTTTGATTATGTCTGTTAACCCCGATATCGTAATGAAACCAATCCTCACACCTTTCCTTTGGTGAACCATAAGTTTGTTTAATGAATCTGTGATTGCCCTTCTCCGTGGAAATATCTGCCCTGGTATCCATTTTTAGGTAATACCTATAAGTGATATGATACGATATGTGTCTTTCACTTTCTGACTTACTCCAAGTCATGTGATTACCTCTAGACTCATCTACGGGGCTGCAAATGGCATTGTGTCCTTTTTTTCCTTGGCTTCTATTCTGCCTTAGCGAGGTCCATTTTCAACAATGTGATTCCCTGAGGGTTGTGGATTAGCTGACCTGGGCAGCCTTACCCTGCCGGCCGGCCCTCCCCAGGTGTGCCTGGTTGAGGTCAATATAAACAGCGCTCCAGGCAGCAATAGCCCCTGAAGTTGTGCCTGACTCCATATTCTCTGCCCCGTCAGCAGTCTCGGGGCTGTGCTGGTGGGAGGGAGTGAGGGGCCAAGGCTTTGTTGGTGGCCCGGTGTGAGTGGGGCTCTGCTGGCCTTTCTGCAGGAGTTGCCAGGCTGCCACCTGTAAAGAAGAGGATGTGTCACCCATACCTTCCGATGGAATTTCTCTCCGGACAGAGGTGAGGAAGGAAAAAAGCAGTGGGGCCCGGGACAGTGGGGAATCTCAGGCAGGGCAATAGAAAGCTTCCAGAAGAGCGCCCGGGGCCAGGACCATCCTGGCTGGCCTGCAGGCACCAAGTTCGCCTGCGTGTTGTCGTTGGTGTGGCTCCATGGCCCTTCCTCTAGGCTTTCAAGCCCTTGTACATATTCAGGTGTTTTACCTGCGAAGGGTGGGAACAGTTCAGCAGCAGCTGGCCTGGGGCTCAGCTCACGTTTACTCACAGATGCCTCACAACGGTCCACCAGCTTTGCAGTAAGGATGCTCCTTGCATGGGGTGTGGGTTGCTGGCTGTATGGGATGTGATTCCCCACCTCTGACCAATTTCAGAATTGTTTACCGCTGGAGCAAGTGCCCTGATAGGGTTTCCCTCTGTATAACTGGTGGGTTCAAGTTTTCTTTTTCTTTTATGGTTCAAGTTAGATTTTATTCCTCATTTATGTATTTATAGATATAAGCATGGAAATAATTCATTCCTATAAATACATCTGTGTGAAGGGAAGAACTTTTTTCTGTTTTATTTTAAAATTTTATTTTTTAAAATTTTGAAATTTAATTTTATTTATTTTTTTATACAGCAGGTTATTATTAGTTATGTGTTTTATGCATATACATGTATACAGGTCAATCCCAATCTCCCAACTCATCCCACCACCACCACCCCAGGGCTTCCCACACTTGGTGTCCATACGTTTGTTCTCAACCTCTGTGTCTCTATTTCTTCCCTGCAAACCAGTTCATCTGTACCATTTATTAGGTTCCACATATATGCATTAATATACAATACTTGTTTTCCTCTTTCTGACTTACTTCATTCTGTATGACAGTCTCTAGATCCATCGATGTCTCTACAAATGACCCAGTTTCATTCCTTTTTATGGCTGAGTAATATTCCATTTTATATATGTACCACATCTTTATCCATTCATCTGTCTGTGGGCATTTAGGTTGCTTGCATTACCTGGCTATTGTAAATAGTGCTGCAATGAACATTGTGGTGAATGTGCCTTTTTGATTTATGGTTTTCTCTGGGTATATGCCCAGAAGTGGGATTGCTGGATCAGATGGTAATTCTATTTCTAGTTTTTTTAAGGAAACTCCATACTGTTCTCCATAGTGACTGTATCAATTTACATCCCCACCAATAGTGGAAGAGGGCTCCTTTTGTCCACACCCTCCCCAGAATTTGTTGTTTGTAGATTTTCTGATGATGCCGATTCTAACAGGTGTGAGGTGATACCTCATTGTAGTTTTGATTTGCATTTCTCTAATAATTAGTGCTGTTGAGCAGCTTTTCATGTGCGTCTTGGCCATCTCTGTGTCTTCTTTGAAGAAACGACTCTTTACATCATCTGCCCATTTTTGTATTGGGTTGTTTGTTTTTTTAATATTAGGCTGCATGAGCTGTTTATATATATATTGGAGATTAAACTTTTGTCCATTGATTCATTTGCAACAATTTTCGCCCATTCTGAGGGATGCTTTTTTCCATTCCTGTTTTTTTAACAAAAAAGGAAAGAAAGAAAAAGAAGCAGAACACTAATGTGCGTAAAATATGCCTTTTGAAATGGTCGTTTTGAAATATGGACGTCCTTTGAATTTTTTGGTCGATATGTGACCCCAGGATTTGTTTTCAGGGCAGGTGTCATTTACAGGCCTGCAATGATTTTGAATATCAACTGACCATTAGCGCTGGGATTAAAGCTGCTGGTACGTGAAACGGCCACAAGGTGGCAGCAGTTCTCCCTTACCAAATCTGGTTACTAGAGCAACAGAGCCTCAATGGAAGTCGTGTTCTAGATTGGAATTTAGAATGGAATGTGCCAGGAGAAAGCCCCTCAAGTTTGTCTCACTACTTCTTGTTCGTGTTTTTACTTTTTTTTTCTATTACAGCAAGTTTGATTACAATGTTTGGCTTGTTGTAGGTGTGGAAGATGTGGTTCTTTTACACATATACAGATGTCTGTTCTTCCTGGGATCCTTTTCCCATGTACGTTAGGACAGAATGTTGAGTAGTCTTCTCTTGGTATCCCGTAGGTCTTTGGTGATTTTATATGTCACCTGTGTTTGATTATGTCTGTTAACCCCGATATCGTAATGAAACCAATCCTCACACCTTTCCATTGGTGAACCCTAAGTTTGTTTAATGAATCTGTGATTGCCCTTCTCCGTGGAAATATCTGCCCTGGTATCCATTTTTAGGTAATACCTATAAGTGATATGATACGATATGTGTCTTTCACTTTCTGACTTACTCCAAGTCACGTGATTACCTCTAGACTCATCTACGGGGCTGCAAATGGCATTGTGTCCTTTTTTTCCTTGGCTTCTATTCTGCCTTAGCGAGGTCCATTTTCAACAATGTGATTCCCTGAGGGTTGTGGATTAGCTGACCTGGGCAGCCTTACCCTGCCGGCCGGCCCTCCCCAGGTGTGCCTGGTTGAGGTCAATATAAACAGCGCTCCAGGCAACAATAGCCCCTGAAGTTGTGCCTGACTCCATATTCTCTGCCCCGTCAGCAGTCTCGGGGCTGTGCTGGTGGGAGGGAGTGAGGGGCCAAGGCTTTGTTGGTGGCCCGGTGTGAGTGGGGCTCTGCTGGCCTTTCTGCAGGAGTTGCCAGGCTGCCACCTGTAAAGAAGAGGATGTGTCACCCATACCTTCCGATGGAATTTCTCTCCGGACAGAGGTGAGGAAGGAAAAAAGCAGTGGGGGCCGGGACAGGAGGGGTATCTCAGGCAGGGCAATAGAAAGCTTCCAGAAGAGCGCCCGGGGCCAGGACCATCCTGGCTGGCCTGCAGGCACCAAGTTGGCCTGCGTGCTGTCGCTGGTGTGGCTCCACGGCCCTTCCTCTAGGCTTTCAAGCCCTTGTACATATTCAGGTGTTTTACCTGCGAAGGGTGGGAACAGTTCAGCAGCAGCTGGCCTGGGGCTCAGCTCACGTTTACTCACAGATGCCTCAGCACGGTCCCCCAGCTTTGCAATGAGGACGCTCCTTGCATGGGGGGTGGGTTGCTGGCTGTATGGGAGGTGATTCCCCACCTCTGACCAATTTCAGAATTGTTCACTGCTGGAGCAAGTGCCCTGATAGGGTTTCCCTCTGTATAACTGGTGGGTTCAGGTTTTTTTTTCTTTTATGGTTCAAGTTAGATTTGATACCTCTTTTATGTATTTATAGATATAAGCATGGAAATAATTCATTCCTATAAATACATCGGTGTGAAGGGAAGAACTTTTTTCTGTTTTATTTTAAAATTTTATTTTTTAAAATTTTGAAATTTAATTGTATTTATTTTTTTATACAGCAGGTTATTATTAGTTATGTGTTTTATGCATATACATGTATACAGGTCAATCCCAATCTCCCAACTCATCCCACCACCACCACCCCATGGCTTCCCACACTTGGTGTCCATACGTTTGTTCTCTACCTCTGTGTCTCTCTTTCTTCCCTAAAAACCAGTTCATCTGTACCAGTTTTTAGGTTCCACATATATGCATTAATATACAATATTTGTTTTCCTCTTTCTGGCTTACTTCATTCTGTATGACAGTCTCTAGATCCATCGATGTCTCTACAAATGACCCAGTTTCATTCCTTTTTTTGGCTGAGTAATATTCCATTTTATATGTGTACCACATCTTTATCCATTCATCTGTCTGTGGGCATTTAGGTTGCTTGCATTACCTGGCTATTGTAAATAGTGCTGCAATGAACATTGTGGTGAATGTGCCTTTTTGATTTATGGTTTTCTCTGGGTGTATGCCCAGAAGTGGGATTGCTGGATCAGATGGTAATTCTATTTCTAGTTTTTTTAAGGAAACTCCATACTGTTCTCCATAGTGACTGTATCAATTTACATCCCCACCAATAGTGGAAGAGGGCTCCTTTTGTCCACACCCTCCCCAGAATTTGTTGTTTGTAGATTTTCTGATGATGCCGATTCTAACAGGTGTGAGGTGATACCTCATTGTAGTTTTGATTTGCATTTCTCTAATAATTAGTGCTGTTGAGCAGCTTTTCATGGGCGTCTTGGCCATCTCTGTGTCTTCTTTGAAGAAACGTCTCTTTAGATCTTCTGCCCATTTTTGTATTGGGTTGTTTGTTTTTTTAATATTAAGCTGCATGAGCTGTTTATATATATATTGGAGATTAAACCTTTGTCCATTGATTCATTTGCAACGATTTTCTCCCATTCTGAGGGATGCCTTTTTCCATTCCCGTTTTTTTAACAAAAAAGGAAAGAAAGAAAAAGAAGCAGAACACTAATGTGCGTAAAATATGCCTTTTGAAATGGTCGTTTTGAAATATGGACGTCCTTTGAATTTTTTGTTCGATATGTGACCCCACGATTTGTTTTCAGGGCAGGTGTCATTTACAGGCCTGCAATGATTTTGAATATCAACTGACCATTAGCACTGGGATTAAAGCTGCTGTTGCGCGAAACGGCCACAAGGTGGCAGCAGTTCTCCCTTACCAAATCTGGTTACTAGAGCAACAGAGCCTCAATGGAAGTCGTGTTCTAGATTGGAATTTAGAATGGAATGTGCCAGGAGAAAGCCCCTCAAGTTTGTCTCACTACTTCTTGTTCGTGTTTTTACTTTTTTTTTCTATTACAGCAAGTTTGATTACAATGTTTGGCTTGTTGTAGGTGTGGAAGATGTGGTTCTTTTACACATATACAGATGTCTGTTCTTCCTGGGATCCTTTTCCCATGTACGTTAGGACAGAATGTTGAGTAGTCTTCTCTTGGTATTCCGTAGGTCTTTGGTGATTATATATGTCACCTGTGTTTGATTATGTCTGTTAACCCCGATATCGTAATGAAACCAATCCTCACACCTTTCCATTGGTGAACCATAAGTTTGTTTAATGAATCTGATTTCCCTTCTCCGTGGAAGTATCTGCCCTGGTATCCATTTTTAGGTAATACCTATAAGTGATATGATACGATATGTGTCTTTCACTTTCTGACTTACTCCAAGTCACGTGATTACCTCTAGACTCATCTACGGGGCTGCAAATGGCATTGTGTCCTTTTTTTCCTTGGCTTCTATTCTGCCTTAGTGAGGTCCATTTTCAACAATGTGATTCCCTGAGGGTTGTGGATTAGCTGACCTGGGCAGCCTTACCCTGCCGGCCGGCCCTCCCCAGGTGTGCCTGGTTGAGGTCAATATAAACAGCGCTCCAGGCAGCAATAACCCCTGAAGTTGTGCCTGACTCCATATTCTCTTCCCCGTCAGCAGTCTCGGGGCTGTGCTGGTGGGAGGGAGTGAGGGGCCAAGGCTTTGTTGGTGGCCCGGTGTGAGTGGGGCTCTGCTGGCCTTTCTGCAGGAGTTGCCAGGCTGCCACCTGTAAAGAAGAGGATGTGTCACCCATACCTTCCGATGGAATTTCTCTCCGGACAGAGGTGAGGAAGGAAAAAAGCAGTGGGGGCCGGGACAGGAGGGGTATCTCAGGCAGGGCAATAGAAAGCTTCCAGAAGAGCGCCCGATGCCAGGACCATCCTGGCTGGCCTGCAGGCACCAAGTTGGCCTGCGTGCTGTCGCTGGTGTGGCTCCACGGCCCTTCCTCTAGGCTTTCAAGCCCTTGTACATATTCAGGTGTTTTACCTGGGAAGGGTGGGAACAGTTCAGCAGCAGCTGGCCTGGGGCTCAGCTCACGTTTACTCACAGATGCCTCAGCACGGTCCCCCAGCTTTGCAATGAGGACGCTCCTTGCATGGGGGGTGGGTTGCTGGCTGTATGGGAGATGATTCCCCACCTCTGACCAATTTCAGAATTGTTTACCGCTGGAGCAAGTGCCCTGATAGGGTTTCCCTCTGTATAACTGGTGGGTTCAGGTTTTTTTTTTCTTTTATGGTTCAAGTTAGATTTTATTCCTCTTTTATGTATTTATAGATATAAGCATGGAAATAATTCATTCCTATAAATACATCTGTGTGAAGGGAAGAACTTTTTTCTGTTTTATTTTAAATTTTATTTTTAAAAATTTTGAAATTTAATTTTATTTTTTTTTATACAGCAGGTTAATATTAGTTATGTGTTTTATGCATATACATGTATACAGGTCAATCCCAATCTCCCAACTCATCCCACCACCCCCACCCCATGGCTTCCCACACTTGGTGTCCATACGTTTGTCTCTACCTCTGTGTCTCTATTTCTTCCCTGAAAACCAGTTCATCTGTACCATTTATTAGGTTCCACATATATGCATTAATATACAATATTTGTTTTCCTCTTTCTGACTTATTTCATTCTGTATGACAGTCTCTAGATCCATCGATGTCTCTACAAATGACCCAGTTTCATTCCCTTTTATGGCTGAGTAGTATTCCATTTTATATATGTACCACATCTTTATCCATTCATCTGTCTGTGGGCATTTAGGTTGCTTGCATTACCTGGCTATTGTAAATAGTGCTGCAATGAACATTGTGGTGAATGTGCCTTTTTGATTTATGGTTTTCTCTGGGTATATGCCCAGAAGTGGGATTGCTGGATCAGATGGTAATTCTATTTCTAGTTTTTTTTAAGGAAACTCCATACTGTTCTCCATAGTGACTGTATCAATTTACATCCCCACCAATAGTGGAAGAGGGCTCCTTTTGTCCACACCCTCCCCAGAATTTGTTGTTTGTAGATTTTCTGATGATGCCGATTCTAACAGGTGTGAGGGGATACCTCATTGTAGTTTTGATTTGCATTTCTCTAATAATTAGTGCTGTTGAGCAGCTTTTCATGTGCGTCTTGGCCATCTCTGTGTCTTCTTTGAAGAAACGTCTCTTTAGATCTTCTCCCCATTTTTGTATTGGGTTGTTTGTTTTTTTAATATTAAGCTGCGTGAGCTGTTTATATATATATTGGAGATTAAACCTTTGTCCATTGATTCATTTGCAACGATTTTCGCCCATTCTGAGGGATGCCTTTTTCCATTCCCATTTTTTTAAAAAAAAGGAAAGAAAGAAAAAGAAGCAGAACACTAATGTGCGTAAAATATGCCTTTTGAAATGGTCGTTTTGAAATATGGACGTCCTTTGAATTTTTTGGTCGATATGTGACCCCAGGATTTGTTTTCAGGGCAGGTGTCATTTACAGGCCTGCAGTGATTTTGAATATCAACTAACCATTAGCGCTGGGATTAAAGCTGCTGTTGCGTGAAACGGCCACAAGGTGGCAGCAGTTCTCCCTTACCAAATCTGGTTACTAGAGCAACAGAGCCTCAATGGAAGTCGTGTTCTAGATTGGAATTTAGAATGGAATGTGCCAGGAGAAAGCCCCTCAAGTTTGTCTCACTACTTCTTGTTCGTGTTTTTACATTTTTTTTCTATTACAGCAAGTTTGATTACAATGTTTGGCTTGTTGTAGGTGTGGAAGATGTGGTTCTTTTACACATATACAGATGTCTGTTCTTCCTGGGATCCTTTTCCCATGTACATTAGGACAGAATGTTGAGTAGTCTTCTCTTGGTATTCCGTAGGTCTTTGGTGATTATATATGTCACCTGTGTTTGATTATGTCTGTTAACCCCGATATCGTAATGAAACCAATCCTCACACCTTTCCATTGGTGAACCATAAGTTTGTTTAATGAATCTGTGATTGCCCTTCTCCGTGGAAATATCTGCCCTGGTATCCATTTTTAGGTAACACCTATAAGTGATATGATACAATATGTGTCTTTCACTTTCTGACTTACTCCAAGTCACGTGATTACCTCTAGACTCATCTACGGGGCTGCAAATGGCATTGTGTCCTTTTTTTCCTTGGCTTCTATTCTGCCTTAGCGAGGTCCATTTTCAACAATGTGATTCCCTGAGGGTTGTGGATTAGCTGACCTGGGCAGCCTTACCCTGCCGGCCGGCCCTCCCCAGGTGTGCCTGGTTGAGGTCAATATAAACAGCGCTCCAGGCAGCAATAGCCCCTGAAGTTGTGCCTGACTCCATATTCTCTGCCCCGTCAGCAGTCTCGGGGCTGTGCTGGTGGGAGGGAGTGAGGGGCCAAGGCTTTGTTGGTGGCCCGGTGTGAGTGGGGCTCTGCTGGCCTTTCTGCAGGAGTTGCCAGGCTGCCACCTGTAAAGAAGAGGATGTGTCACCCATACCTTCCGATGGAATTTCTCTCCGGACAGAGGTGAGGAAGGAAAAAAGCAGTGGGGGCCTGGACAGTGGGGAATCTCAGGCAGGGCAATAGAAAGCTTCCAGAAGAGCGCCCAGGGCCAGGACCCTCCTGGATGGCCTGCAGGCACCAAGTTGGACTGCGTGCTGTCGTTGGTGTGGCTCCATGGCCCTTCCTCTACGCTTTCAAGCCCTTGTACATATTCAGGTGTTTTACCTGGGAAGGGTGGGAACAGTTCAGCAGCAGCTGGCCTGGGGCTCAGCTCACGTTTACTCACAGATGCCTCAGCACGGTCCCCCAGCTTTGCAATGAGGATGCTCCTTGCATGGGGGGTGGGTTTCTGGCTGTATGGGATGTGATTCCCCACCTGTGACCAATTTCAGAATTGTTTACCGCTGGAGCAAGTGCCCTGATAGGGTTTCCCTCTGTATAACTGGTGGGTTCAAGTTTTCTTTTTCTTTTATGGTTCAAGTTAGATTTTATTCCTCATTTATGTATTTATAGATATAAGCATGGAAATAATTCATTCCTATAAATACATCTGTGTGAAGGGAAGAACTTTTTTCTGTTTTATTTTAAAATTTTATTTTTTAAAATTTTGAAATTTAATTTTATTTATTTTTTTATACAGCAGGTTATTATTAGTTATGTATTTTATGCATATACATGTATACAGGTCAATCCCAATCTCCCAACTCATCCCACCACCACCACCCCAGGGCTTCCCACACTTGGTGTCCATAAGTTTGTTCTCTACCTCTGTGTCTCTATTTCTTCCCTGCAAACCAGTTCATCTGTACCATTTATTAGGTTCCACATATATGCATTAATATACAATATTTGTTTTCCTCTTTCTGACTTACTTCATTCTGTATGACAGTCTCTAGATCCATCGATGTCTCTACAAATGACCCAGTTTCATTCCTTTTTATGGCTGAGTAATATTCCATTTTATATATGTACCACATCTTTATCCATTCATCTGTCTGTGGGCATTTAGGTTGCTTGCATTACCTGGCTATTGTAAATAGTGCTGCAATGAACATTGTGGTGAATGTGCATTTTTGATTTATGGTTTTCTCTGGGTATATGCCCAGAAGTGGGATTGCTGGATCAGATGGTAATTCTATTTCTAGTTTTTTTAAGGAAACTCCATACTGTTCTCCATAGTGACTGTATCAATTTACATCCCCACCAATAGTGGAAGAGGGCTCCTTTTGTCCACACCCTCCCCAGAATTTGTTGTTTGCAGATTTTCTGATGATGCCGATTCTAACAGGTGTGAGGTGATACCTCATTGTAGTTTTGATTTGCATTTCTCTAATAATTAGTGCTGTTGAGCAGCTTTTCATGTGCGTCTTGGCCATCTCTGTGTCTTCTTTGAAGAAACGACTCTTTACATCATCTGCCCATTTTTGTATTGGG
This sequence comes from Mesoplodon densirostris, assembly GCF_025265405.1. Classification (NCBI taxonomy): domain Eukaryota; kingdom Metazoa; phylum Chordata; class Mammalia; order Artiodactyla; family Ziphiidae; genus Mesoplodon; species Mesoplodon densirostris. Next base: position 240,794,339 of record NC_082661.1, read on the forward strand.
TTGTTTGTTTTTTTAATATTAGGCTGCATGAGCTGTTTATATATATATTGGAGATTAAACCTTTGTCCATTGATTCATTTGCAACAATTTTCGCCCATTCTGAGGGATGCTTTTTTCCATTCCTGTTTTTTTAACAAAAAAGGAAAGAAAGAAAAAGAAGCAGAACACTAATGTGCGTAAAATATGCCTTTTGAAATGGTCGTTTTGAAATATGGACGTCCTTTGAATTTTTTGGTCGATATGTGACCCCAGGATTTGTTTTCAGGGCAGGTGTCATTTACAGGCCTGCAATGATTTTGAATATCAACTGACCATTAGCGCTGGGATTAAAGCTGCTGGTACGTGAAACGGCCACAAGGTGGCAGCAGTTCTCCCTTACCAAATCTGGTTACTAGAGCAACAGAGCCTCAATGGAAGTCGTGTTCTAGATTGGAATTTAGAATGGAATGTGCCAGGAGAAAGCCCCTCAAGTTTGTCTCACTACTTCTTGTTCGTGTTTTTACTTTTTTTTTCTATTACAGCAAGTTTGATTACAATGTTTGGCTTGTTGTAGGTGTGGAAGATGTGGTTCTTTTACACATATACAGATGTCTGTTCTTCCTGGGATCCTTTTCCCATGTACGTTAGGACAGAATGTTGAGTAGTCTTCTCTTGGTATCCCGTAGGTCTTTGGTGATTTTATATGTCACCTGTGTTTGATTATGTCTGTTAACCCCGATATCGTAATGAAACCAATCCTCACACCTTTCCATTGGTGATCCCTAAGTTTGTTTAATGAATCTGTGATTGCCCTTCTCCGTGGAAATATCTGCCCTGGTATCCATTTTTAGGTAATACCTATAAGTGATATGATACGATATGTGTCTTTCACTTTCTGACTTACTCCAAGTCACGTGATTACCTCTAGACTCATCTACGGGGCTGCAAATGGCATTGTGTCCTTTTTTTCCTTGGCTTCTATTCTGCCTTAGCGAGGTCCATTTTCAACAATGTGATTCCCTGAGGGTTGTGGATTAGCTGACCTGGGCAGCCTTACCCTGCCGGCCGGCCCTCCCCAGGTGTGCCTGGTTGAGGTCAATATAAACAGCGCTCCAGGCAACAATAGCCCCTGAAGTTGTGCCTGACTCCATATTCTCTGCCCCGTCAGCAGTCTCGGGGCTGTGCTGGTGGGAGGGAGTGAGGGGCCAAGGCTTTGTTGGTGGCCCGGTGTGAGTGGGGCTCTGCTGGCCTTTCTGCAGGAGTTGCCAGGCTGCCACCTGTAAAGAAGAGGATGTGTCACCCATACCTTCCGATGGAATTTCTCTCCGGACAGAGGTGAGGAAGGAAAAAAGCAGTGGGGGCCGGGACAGGAGGGGTATCTCAGGCAGGGCAATAGAAAGCTTCCAGAAGAGCGCCCGGGGCCAGGACCATCCTGGCTGGCCTGCAGGCACCAAGTTGGCCTGCGTGCTGTCGCTGGTGTGGCTCCACGGCCCTTCCTCTAGGCTTTCAAGCCCTTGTACATATTCAGGTGTTTTACCTGCGAAGGGTGGGAACAGTTCAGCAGCAGCTGGCCTGGGGCTCAGCTCACGTTTACTCACAGATGCCTCAGCACGGTCCCCCAGCTTTGCAATGAGGACGCTCCTTGCATGGGGGGTGGGTTGCTGGCTGTATGGGAGGTGATTCCCCACCTCTGACCAATTTCAGAATTGTTCACTGCTGGAGCAAGTGCCCTGATAGGGTTTCCCTCTGTATAACTGGTGGGTTCAGGTTTTTTTTTCTTTTATGGTTCAAGTTAGATTTGATACCTCTTTTATGTATTTATAGATATAAGCATGGAAATAATTCATTCCTATAAATACATCGGTGTGAAGGGAAGAACTTTTTTCTGTTTTATTTTAAAATTTTATTTTTTAAAATTTTGAAATTTAATTGTATTTATTTTTTTATACAGCAGGTTATTATTAGTTATGTGTTTTATGCATATACATGTATACAGGTCAATCCCAATCTCCCAACTCATCCCACCACCACCACCCCATGGCTTCCCACACTTGGTGTCCATACGTTTGTTCTCTACCTCTGTGTCTCTCTTTCTTCCCTAAAAACCAGTTCATCTGTACCAGTTTTTAGGTTCCACATATATGCATTAATATACAATATTTGTTTTCCTCTTTCTGGCTTACTTCATTCTGTATGACAGTCTCTAGATCCATCGATGTCTCTACAAATGACCCAGTTTCATTCCTTTTTTTGGCTGAGTAATATTCCATTTTATATGTGTACCACATCTTTATCCATTCATCTGTCTGTGGGCATTTAGGTTGCTTGCATTACCTGGCTATTGTAAATAGTGCTGCAATGAACATTGTGGTGAATGTGCCTTTTTGATTTATGGTTTTCTCTGGGTGTATGCCCAGAAGTGGGATTGCTGGATCAGATGGTAATTCTATTTCTAGTTTTTTTAAGGAAACTCCATACTGTTCTCCATAGTGACTGTATCAATTTACATCCCCACCAATAGTGGAAGAGGGCTCCTTTTGTCCACACCCTCCCCAGAATTTGTTGTTTGTAGATTTTCTGATGATGCCGATTCTAACAGGTGTGAGGTGATACCTCATTGTAGTTTTGATTTGCATTTCTCTAATAATTAGTGCTGTTGAGCAGCTTTTCATGGGCGTCTTGGCCATCTCTGTGTCTTCTTTGAAGAAACGTCTCTTTAGATCTTCTGCCCATTTTTGTATTGGGTTGTTTGTTTTTTTAATATTAAGCTGCATGAGCTGTTTATATATATATTGGAGATTAAACCTTTGTCCATTGATTCATTTGCAACGATTTTCTCCCATTCTGAGGGATGCCTTTTTCCATTCCCGTTTTTTTAACAAAAAAGGAAAGAAAGAAAAAGAAGCAGAACACTAATGTGCGTAAAATATGCCTTTTGAAATGGTCGTTTTGAAATATGGACGTCCTTTGAATTTTTTGTTCGATATGTGACCCCACGATTTGTTTTCAGGGCAGGTGTCATTTACAGGCCTGCAATGATTTTGAATATCAACTGACCATTAGCACTGGGATTAAAGCTGCTGTTGCGCGAAACGGCCACAAGGTGGCAGCAGTTCTCCCTTACCAAATCTGGTTACTAGAGCAACAGAGCCTCAATGGAAGTCGTGTTCTAGATTGGAATTTAGAATGGAATGTGCCAGGAGAAAGCCCCTCAAGTTTGTCTCACTACTTCTTGTTCGTGTTTTTACTTTTTTTTTCTATTACAGCAAGTTTGATTACAATGTTTGGCTTGTTGTAGGTGTGGAAGATGTGGTTCTTTTACACATATACAGATGTCTGTTCTTCCTGGGATCCTTTTCCCATGTACGTTAGGACAGAATGTTGAGTAGTCTTCTCTTGGTATTCCGTAGGTCTTTGGTGATTATATATGTCACCTGTGTTTGATTATGTCTGTTAACCCCGATATCGTAATGAAACCAATCCTCACACCTTTCCATTGGTGAACCATAAGTTTGTTTAATGAATCTGATTTCCCTTCTCCGTGGAAGTATCTGCCCTGGTATCCATTTTTAGGTAATACCTATAAGTGATATGATACGATATGTGTCTTTCACTTTCTGACTTACTCCAAGTCACGTGATTACCTCTAGACTCATCTACGGGGCTGCAAATGGCATTGTGTCCTTTTTTTCCTTGGCTTCTATTCTGCCTTAGTGAGGTCCATTTTCAACAATGTGATTCCCTGAGGGTTGTGGATTAGCTGACCTGGGCAGCCTTACCCTGCCGGCCGGCCCTCCCCAGGTGTGCCTGGTTGAGGTCAATATAAACAGCGCTCCAGGCAGCAATAACCCCTGAAGTTGTGCCTGACTCCATATTCTCTTCCCCGTCAGCAGTCTCGGGGCTGTGCTGGTGGGAGGGAGTGAGGGGCCAAGGCTTTGTTGGTGGCCCGGTGTGAGTGGGGCTCTGCTGGCCTTTCTGCAGGAGTTGCCAGGCTGCCACCTGTAAAGAAGAGGATGTGTCACCCATACCTTCCGATGGAATTTCTCTCCGGACAGAGGTGAGGAAGGAAAAAAGCAGTGGGGGCCGGGACAGGAGGGGTATCTCAGGCAGGGCAATAGAAAGCTTCCAGAAGAGCGCCCGATGCCAGGACCATCCTGGCTGGCCAGCAGGCACCAAGTTGGCCTGCGTGCTGTCGCTGGTGTGGCTCCACGGCCCTTCCTCTAGGCTTTCAAGCCCTTGTACATATTCAGGTGTTTTACCTGGGAAGGGTGGGAACAGTTCAGCAGCAGCTGGCCTGGGGCTCAGCTCACGTTTACTCACAGATGCCTCAGCACGGTCCCCCAGCTTTGCAATGAGGACGCTCCTTGCATGGGGGGTGGGTTGCTGGCTGTATGGGAGATGATTCCCCACCTCTGACCAATTTCAGAATTGTTTACCGCTGGAGCAAGTGCCCTGATAGGGTTTCCCTCTGTATAACTGGTGGGTTCAGGTTTTTTTTTTCTTTTATGGTTCAAGTTAGATTTTATTCCTCTTTTATGTATTTATAGATATAAGCATGGAAATAATTCATTCCTATAAATACATCTGTGTGAAGGGAAGAACTTTTTTCTGTTTTATTTTAAATTTTATTTTTAAAAATTTTGAAATTTAATTTTATTTTTTTTTATACAGCAGGTTAATATTAGTTATGTGTTTTATGCATATACATGTATACAGGTCAATCCCAATCTCCCAACTCATCCCACCACCCCCACCCCATGGCTTCCCACACTTGGTGTCCATACGTTTGTCTCTACCTCTGTGTCTCTATTTCTTCCCTGAAAACCAGTTCATCTGTACCATTTATTAGGTTCCACATATATGCATTAATATACAATATTTGTTTTCCTCTTTCTGACTTATTTCATTCTGTATGACAGTCTCTAGATCCATCGATGTCTCTACAAATGACCCAGTTTCATTCCCTTTTATGGCTGAGTAGTATTCCATTTTATATATGTACCACATCTTTATCCATTCATCTGTCTGTGGGCATTTAGGTTGCTTGCATTACCTGGCTATTGTAAATAGTGCTGCAATGAACATTGTGGTGAATGTGCCTTTTTGATTTATGGTTTTCTCTGGGTATATGCCCAGAAGTGGGATTGCTGGATCAGATGGTAATTCTATTTCTAGTTTTTTTTAAGGAAACTCCATACTGTTCTCCATAGTGACTGTATCAATTTACATCCCCACCAATAGTGGAAGAGGGCTCCTTTTGTCCACACCCTCCCCAGAATTTGTTGTTTGTAGATTTTCTGATGATGCCGATTCTAACAGGTGTGAGGTGATACCTCATTGTAGTTTTGATTTGCATTTCTCTAATAATTAGTGCTGTTGAGCAGCTTTTCATGTGCGTCTTGGCCATCTCTGTGTCTTCTTTGAAGAAACGTCTCTTTAGATCTTCTCCACATTTTTGTATTGGGTTGTTTGTTTTTTTAATATTAAGCTGCGTGAGCTGTTTATATATATATTGGAGATTAAACCTTTGTCCATTGATTCATTTGCAACGATTTTCGCCCATTCTGAGGGATGCCTTTTTCCGTTCCCATTTTTTTAAAAAAAAGGAAAGAAAGAAAAAGAAGCAGAACACTAATGTGCGTAAAATATGCCTTTTGAAATGGTCGTTTTGAAATATGGACGTCCTTTGAATTTTTTGGTCGATATGTGACCCCAGGATTTGTTTTCAGGGCAGGTGTCATTTACAGGCCTGCAGTGATTTTGAATATCAACTAACCATTAGCGCTGGGATTAAAGCTGCTGTTGCGTGAAACGGCCACAAGGTGGCAGCAGTTCTCCCTTACCAAATCTGGTTACTAGAGCAACAGAGCCTCAATGGAAGTCGTGTTCTAGATTGGAATTTAGAATGGAATGTGCCAGGAGAAAGCCCCTCAAGTTTGTCTCACTACTTCTTGTTCGTGTTTTTACATTTTTTTTTCTATTACAGCAAGTTTGATTACAATGTTTGGCTTGTTGTAGGTGTGGAAGATGTGGTTCTTTTACACATATACAGATGTCTGTTCTTCCTGGGATCCTTTTCCCATGTACGTTAGGACAGAATGTTGAGTAGTCTTCTCTTGGTATTCCGTAGGTCTTTGGTGATTATATATGTCACCTGTGTTTGATTATGTCTGTTAACCCCGATATCGTAATGAAACCAATCCTCACACCTTTCCATTGGTGAACCATAAGTTTGTTTAATGAATCTGATTTCTCTTCTCTGTGGAAGTATCTGCCCTGGTATCCATTTTTAGGTAATACCTATAAGTGATATGATACGATATGTGTCTTTCACTTTCTGACTTACTCCAAGTCACGTGATTACCTCTAGACTCATCTACGGGGCTGCAAATGGCATTGTGTCCTTTTTTTCCTTGGCTTCTATTCTGCCTTAGCGAGGTCCATTTTCAACAATGTGATTCCCTGAGGGTTGTGGATTAGCTGACTTGGGCAGCCTTAACCTGCCGGCCGGCCCTCCCCAGGTGTGCCTGGTTGAGGTCAATATAAACAGCGCTCCAGGCAGCAATAGCCCCTGAAGTTGTGCCTGACTCCATATTCTCTGCCCCGTCAGCAGTCTCGGGACTGTGCTGGTGGGAGGGAGTGAGGGGCCAAGGCTTTGTTGGTGGCCCGGTGTGAGTGGGGCTCTGCTGGCCTTTCTGCAGGAGTTGCCAGGCTGCCACCTGTAAAGAAGAGGATGTGTCACCCATACCTTCCGATGGAATTTCTCTCCGGACAGAGGTGAGGAAGGAAAAAAGCAGTGGGGGCCGGGACAGGAGGGGTATCTCAGGCAGGGCAATAGAAAGCTTCCAGAAGAGCGCCCGATGCCAGGACCATCCTGGCTGGCCTGCAGGCACCAAGTTGGCCTGCGTGCTGTCGCTGGTGTGGCTCCACGGCCCTTCCTCTAGGCTTTCAAGCCCTTGTACATATTCAGGTGTTTTACCTGGGAAGGGTGGGAACAGTTCAGCAGCAGCTGGCCTGGGGCTCAGCTCACGTTTACTCACAGATGCCTCAGCACGGTCCCCCAGCTTTGCAATGAGGACGCTCCTTGCATGGGGGGTGGGTTGCTGGCTGTATGGGAGGTGATTCCCCACCTCTGACCAATTTCAGAATTGTTTACCGCTGGAGCAAGTGCCCTGATAGGGTTTCCCTCTGTATAACTGGTGGGTTCAGGTTTTTTTTTTCTTTTATGGTTCAAGTTAGATTTGATTCCTCTTATGTATTTATAGATATAAGCATGGAAATAATTCATTCCTATAAATACATCTGTGTGAAGGGAAGAACTTTTCTCAGTTTTATTTTAAAATTTTATTTTTTAAAAGTTTGCAATTTAATATTATTTATTTTTTTATACAGCAGGTTATTATTAGTTAAGTATTTTATGCATATACATGTATACAGGTCAATCCCAATCTCCCAACTCATCCCACCACCACCACCCCAGGGCTTCCCACACTTGGTGTCCATACGTTTGTTCTCTACCTCTGTGTCTCTATTTCTTCCCTGAAAACCAGTTCATCTGTACCATTTATTAGGTTCCACATATATGCATTAATATACAATATTTGTTTTCCTCTTTCTGACTTACTTCCTTCTGTATGACAGTCTCCAGATCCATCGATGTCTCTACAAATGACCCAGTTTCATTCCCTTTTATGGCTGAGTAGTATTCCATTTTATATATGTACCACATCTTTATCCATTCATCTGTCTGTGTTCATTTAGGTTGCTTGCATTACCTGGCTATTGTAAATAGTGCTGCAATGAACATTGTGGTGAATGTGCCTTTTTGATTTATGGTTTTCTCTGGGTATATGCCCAGAAGTGGGATTGCTGGATCAGATGGTAATTCTATTTCTAGTTTTTTTAAGGAAACTCCATACTGTTCTCCATAGTGACTGTATCAATTTACATCCCCACCAATAGTGGAAGAGGGCTCCTTTTGTCCACACCCTCCCCAGAATTTGTTGTTTGTAGATTTTCTGATGATGCCGATTCTAACAGGTGTGAGGTGATACCTCATTGTAGTTTTGATTTGCATTTCTCTAATAATTAGTGCTGTTGAGCAGCTTTTCATGTGCGTCTTGGCCATCTCTGTGTCTTCTTTGAAGAAACGACTCTTTAGATCTTCTCCCCATTTTTGTATTGGGTTGTTTGTTTTTTTAATCGTAAGCTGCATGAGCTGTTTATATATATATTGGAGATTAAACCTTTGTCCATTGATTCATTTGCAACGATTTTTGCCCATTCTGAGGGATGCCTTTTTCCATTCCCGTTTTTTTAACAAAAAAGGAAAGAAAGAAAAAGAAGCAGAACACTAATGTGCGTAAAATATGCCTTTTGAAATGGTCGTTTTGAAATATGGACGTCCTTTGAATTTTTTGGTCGATATGTGACCCCAGGATTTGTTTTCAGGGCAGGTGTCATTTACAGGCCTGCAATGATTTTGAATATCAACTAACCATTAGTGCTGGGATTAAAGCTGCTATTGCGTGAAACGGCCACAAGGTGGCAGAAGTTCTTCCTTACCAAATCTGGTTACTAGAGCAACAGAGCCTCAATGGAAGTCGTGTTCTAGATTGGAATTTAGAATGGAATGTGCCAGGAGAAAGCCCCTCAAGTTTGTCTCACTACTTCTTGTTCGTGTTTTTAATTTTTTATTTTCTATTACAGCAAGTTTGAATACAACGTTTGGCTTGTTTTCGGTGTGGAAGATGTGGTTCTTTTACACATATACAGATGTCTGTTCTTCCTGGGATCCTTTTCCCATGTACGTTAGGACAGAATGTTGAGTAGTCTTCTCTTGGTATTCCGTAGGTCTTTGGTGATTATATATGTCACCTGTGTTTGATTATGTCTGTTAACCCCGATATCGTAATGAAACCAATCCTCACACCTTTCCATTGGTGAACCGTAAGTTTGTTTAATGAATCTGTGATTGCCCTTCTCCGTGGAAGTATCTGCCCTGGTATCCATTTTTAGGTAATACCTATAAGTGATATGATACGATATGTGTCTTTCACTTTCTGACTTACTCCAAGTCACGTGATTACCTCTAGACTCATCTACGGGGCTGCAAATGGCATTGTGTCCTTTTTTTCCTTGGCTTCTATTCTGACTTAGCGAGGTCCATTTTCAACAATGTGATTCCCTGAGGGTTGTGGATTAGCTGACCTGGGCAGCCTTACCCTGCCGGCCGGCCCTCCCCAGGTGTGCCTGCTTGAGGTCAATATAAACAGCGCTCCAAGCAGCAATAGCCCCTGAAGTTGTGCCTGACTCCATATTCTCTGCCCCGTCAGCAGTCTCGGGGCTGTGCTGGTGGGAGGGAGTGAGGGGCCAAGGCTTTGTTGGTGGCCCGGTGTGAGTGGGGCTCTGCTGGCCTTTCTGCAGGAGTTGCCAGGCTGCCACCTGTAAAGAAGAGGATGTGTCACCCATACCTTCCGATGGAATTTCTCTCCGTACAGAGGTGAGGATGGAAAAAAGCAGTGGGGGCCGGGACAGGAGGGGTATCTCAGGCAGGGCAATAGAAAGCTTCCAGAAGAGCGCCCGGGGCCAGGACCATCCTGGCTGGCCTGCAGGCACCAAGTTGGCCTGCGTGCTGTCGCTGGTGTGGCTCCACGGCCCTTCCTCTAGGCTTTCAAGCCCTTGTACATATTCAGGTGTTTTACCTGGGAAGGGTGGGAACAGTTCAGCAGCAGCTGGCCTGGGGCTCAGCTCACGTTTACTCACAGATGCCTCAGCACGGTCCCCCATCTTTGCAATGAGGACGCTCCTTGCATGGGGGGTGGGTTGCTGGCTGTATGGGAGGTGATTCCCCACCTCTGACCAATTTCAGAATTGTTTACCGCTGGAGCAAGTGCCCTGATAGGGTTTCCCTCTGTATAACTGGTGGGTTCAGGTTTTTTTTTTCTTTTATGGTTCAAGTTAGATTTGATTCCTCTTTTATGTATTTATAGATATAAGCATGGAAATAATTCATTCCTATAAATACATCTGTGTGAAGGGAAGAACTTTTTTCTGTTTTATTTTAAAATTTTATTTTTTAAAATTTTGAAATTTAATTGTATTTATTTTTTTATACAGCAGGTTATTATTAGTTATGTGTTTTATGCATATACATGTATACAGGTCAATCCCAATCTCCCAACTCATCCCACCACCACCACCCCAGGGCTTCCCACACTTGGTGTCCATACGTTTGTTCTCAACCTCTGTGTCTCTATTTCTTCCCTGCAAACCAGTTCATCTGTACCATTTATTAGGTTCCACATATATGCATTAATATACAATACTTGTTTTCCTCTTTCTGACTTACTTCATTCTGTATGACAGTCTCTAGATCCATCGATGTCTCTACAAATGACCCTGTTTCATTCCTTTTTATGGCTGAGTAATATTCCATTTTATATATGTACCACATCTTTATCCATTCATCTGTCTGTGGGCATTTAGGTTGCTTGCATTACCTGGCTATTGTAAATAGTGCTGCAATGAACATTGTGGTGAATGTGCCTTTTTGATTTATGGTTTTCTCTGGGTATATGCCCAGAAGTGGGATTGCTGGATCAGATGGTAATTCTATTTCTAGTTTTTTTAAGGAAACTCCATACTGTTCTCCATACTGACTGTATCAATTTACATCCCCACCAATAGTGGAAGAGGGCTCCTTTTGTCCACACCCTCCCCAGAATTTGTTGTTTGTAGATTTTCTGATGATGCCGATTCTAACAGGTGTGAGGTGATACCTCATTGTAGTTTTGATTTGCATTTCTCTAATAATTAGTGCTGTTGAGCAGCTTTTCATGGGCGTTTTGGCCATCTCTGTGTCTTCTTTGAAGAAACGTCTCTTTAGATCTTCTCCCCATTTTTGTATTGGGTTGTTTGTTTTTATAATCGTAAGCTGCATGAGCTGTTTATATATATATTGGAGATTAAACCTTTGTCCATTGATTCATTTGCAACGATTTTCGCCCATTCTGAGGGATGCCTTTTTCCATTCCCATATTTTTAAAAAAAAGGAAAGAAAGAAAAAGAAGCAGAACACTAATGTGCGTAAAATATGCCTTTTGAAATGGTCGTTTTGAAATATGGACGTCCTTTGAATTTTTTGGTCGATATGTGACCCCACGATTTGTTTTCAGGGCAGGTGTCATTTACAGGCCTGCAATGATTTTGAATATCAACTAACCATTAGTGCTGGGATTAAAGCTGCTATTGCGTGAAACGGCCACAAGGTGGCAGAAGTTCTTCCTTACCAAATCTGGTTACTAGAGCAACAGAGCCTCAATGGAAGTCGTGTTCTAGATTGGAATTTAGAATGGAATGTGCCAGGAGAAAGCCCCTCAAGTTTGTCTCACTACTTCTTGTTCGTGTTTTTACTTTTTTTTTCTATTACAGCAAGTTTGATTACAATGTTTGGCTTGTTGTAGGTGTGGAAGATGTGGTTCTTTTACACATATACAGATGTCTGTTCTTCCTGGGATCCTTTTCCCATGTACGTTAGGACAGAATGTTGAGTAGTCTTCTCTTGGTATTCCGTAGGTCTTTGGTGATTATATATGTCACCTGTGTTTGATTATGTCTGTTAACCCCGATATCGTAATGAAACCAATCCTCACACCTTTCCATTGGTGAACCCTAAGTTTGTTTAATGAATCTGTGATTGCCCTTCTCCGTGGAAGTATCTGCCCTGGTATCCATTTTTAGGTAATACCTATAAGTGAAATGATACGATATGTGTCTTTCACTTTCTGACTTACTCCAAGTCACGTGATTACCTCTAGACTCACCTACGGGGCTGCAAATGGCATTGTGTCCTTTTTTTCCTTGGCTTCTATTCTGCCTTAGCGAGGTCCATTTTCAACAATGTGATTCCCTGAGGGTTGTGGATTAGCTGACCTGGGCAGCCTTACCCTGCCGGCCGGCCCTCCCCAGGTGTGCCTGGTTGAGGTCAATATAAACAGCGCTCCAGGCAGCAATAGCCCCTGAAGTTGTGCCTGACTCCATATTCTCTGCCCCGTCAGCAGTCTCGGGGCTGTGCTGGTGGGAGGGAGTGAGGGGCCAAGGCTTTGTTGGTGGCCCGGTGTGAGTGGGGCTCTGCTGGCCTTTCTGCAGGAGTTGCCAGGCTGCCACCTGTAAAGAAGAGGATGTGTCACCCATACCTTCCGATGGAATTTCTCTCCGGACAGAGGTGAGGAAGGAAAAAAGCAGTGGGGGCCGGGACAGGAGGGGTATCTCAGGCAGGGCAATAGAAAGCTTCCAGAAGAGCGCCCGGGGCCAGGACCATCCTGGCTGGCCTGCAGGCACCAAGTTGGCCTGCGTGCTGTCGCTGGTGTGGCTCCACGGCCCTTCCTCTAGGCTTTCAAGCCCTTGTACATATTCAGGTGTTTTACCTGGGAAGGGTGGGAACAGTTCAGCAGCAGCTGGCCTGGGGCTCAGCTCACGTTTACTCACAGATGCCTCAGCACGGTCCCCCAGCTTTGCAATGAGGACGCTCCTTGCATGGGGGGTGGGTTGCTGGCTGTATGGGAGGTGATTCCCCACCTCTGACCAATTTCAGAATTGTTTACCGCTGGAGCAAGTGCCCTGATAGGGTTTCCCTCTGTATAACTGGTGGGTTCAGGTTTTTTTTTCTTTTATGGTTCAAGTTAGATTTGAATCCTCTTTTATGTATTTATAGATATAAGCATGGAAATAATTCATTCCTATAAATACATCGGTGTGAAGGGAAGAACTTTTCTCTGTTTTATTTTAAAATTTTCTTTTTTAAAATTTTGAAATTTAATTGTATTTATTTTTTTATACAGCAGGTTATTATTAGTTATGTGTTTTATGCATATACATGTATACAGGTCAATCCCAATCTCCCAACTCATCCCACCACCACCACCCCATGGCTTCCCACACTTGGTGTCCATACGTTTGTTCTCTACCTCTGTGTCTCTATTTCTTCCCTGAAAACCAGTTCATCTGTACCAGTTTTTAGGTTCCACATATATGCATTAATATACAATATTTGTTTTCCTCTTTCTGGCTTACTTCATTCTGTATGACAGTCTCTAGATCCATCGATGTCTCTACAAATGACCCAGTTTCATTCCTTTTTTTGGCTGAGTAATATTCCATTTTATATGTGTACCACATCTTTATCCATTCATCTGTCTGTGGGCATTTAGGTTGCTTGCATTACCTGGCTATTGTAAATAGTGCTGCAATGAACATTGTGGTGAATGTGCCTTTTTGATTTATGGTTTTCTCTGGGTATATGCCCAGAAGTGGGATTGCTGGATCAGATGGTAATTCTATTTCTAGTTTTTTTAAGGAAACTCCATACTGTTCTCCATAGTGACTGTATCAATTTACATCCCCACCAATAGTGGAAGAGGGCTCCTTTTGTCCACACCCTCCCCAGAATTTGTTGTTTGTAGATTTTCTGATGATGCCGATTCTAACAGGTGTGAGGTGATACCTCATTGTAGTTTTGATTTGCATTTCTCTAATAATTAGTGCTGTTGAGCAGCTTTTCATGGGCGTCTTGGCCATCTCTGTGTGTTCTTTGAAGAAACGTCTCTTTAGATCTTCTGCCCATTTTTGTATTGGGTTGTTTGTTTTTTTAATATTAAGCTGCATGAGCTGTTTATATATATATTGGAGATTAAACCTTTGTCCATTGATTCATTTGCAAGAATTTTCTCCCATTCTGAGGGATGCCTTTTTCCATTCCCGTTTTTTTAACAAAAAAGGAAAGACAGAAAAAGAAGCAGAACACTAATGTGCGTAAAATATGCCTTTTGAAATGGTCGTTTTGAAATATGGACGTCCTTTGAATTTTTTGGTCGATATGTGACCCCAGGATTTGTTTTCAGGGCAGGTGTCATTTACAGGCCTGCAATGATTTTGAATATCAACTAACCATTAGCGCTGGGATTAAAGCTGCTGTTGCGTGAAACGGCCACAAGGTGGCAGCGGTTCTCCCTTACCAAATCTGGTTACTAGAGCAACAGAGCCTCAATGGAAGTCGTGTTCTAGATTGGAATTTAGAATGGAATGTGCCAGGAGAAAGCCCCTCAAGTTTGTCTCACTACTTCTTGTTCGTGTTTTTAATTTTTTATTTTCTATTACAGCAAGTTTGAATACAATGTTTGGCTTGTTGTAGGTGTGGAAGATGTGGTTCTTTTACACATATACAGATGTCTGTTCTTCCTGGGATCCTTTTCCCATGTACGTTAGGACAGAATGTTGAGTAGTCTTCTCTTGGTATTCCGTAGGTCTTTGGTGATTATATATGTCACCTGTGTTTGATTATGTCTGTTAACCCCGATATCGTAATGAAACCAATCCTCACACCTTTCCATTGGTGAACCCTAAGTTTGTTTAATGAATCTGTGATTGCCCTTCTCCGTGGAAGTATCTGCCCTGGTGTCCATTTTTAGGTAATACCTATAAGTGATATGATACGATATGTGTCTTTCACTTTCTGACTTACTCCAAGTCACGTGATTACCTCTAGACTCATCTACGGGGCTGCAAATGGCATTGTGTCCTTTTTTTCCTTGGCTTCTATTCTGCCTTAGCGAGGTCCATTTTCAACAATGTGATTCCCTGAGGGTTGTGGATTAGCTGACCTGGGCAGCCTTACCCTGCCGGCCGGCCCTCCCCAGGTGTGCCTGGTTGAGGTCAATATAAACAGCGCTCCAGGCAGCAATAGCCCCTGAAGTTGTGCCTGACTCCATATTCTCTGCCCCGTCAGCAGTCTCGGGGCTGTGCTGGTGGGAGGGAGTGAGGGGCCAAGGCTTTGTTGGTGGCCCGGTGTGAGTGGGGCTCTGCTGGCCTTTCTGCAGGAGTTGCCAGGCTGCCACCTGTAAAGAAGAGGATGTGTCACCCATACCTTCCGATGGAATTTCTCTCCGGACAGAGGTGAGGAAGGAAAAAAGCAGTGGGGGCCGGGACAGGAGGGGTATCTCAGGCAGGGCAATAGAAAGCTTCCAGAAGAGCGCCCGGGGCCAGGACCATCCTGGCTGGCCTGCAGGCACCAAGTTGGCCTGCGTGCTGTCGCTGGTGTGGCTCCACGGCCCTTCCTCTAGGCTTTCAAGCCCTTGTACATATTCAGGTGTTTTACCTGGGAAGGGTGGGAACAGTTCAGCAGCAGCTGGCCTGGGGCTCAGCTCACGTTTACTCACAGATGCCTCAGCACGGTCCCCCAGCTTTGCAATGAGGACGCTCCTTGCATGGGGGGTGGGTTGCTGGCTGTATGGGAGGTGATTCCCCACCTCTGACCAATTTCAGAATTGTTTACCGCTGGAGCAAGTGCCCTGATAGGGTTTCCCTCTGTATAACTGGTGGGTTCAGGTTTTTTTTTCTTTTATGGTTCAAGTTAGATTTGATTCCTCTTTTATGTATTTATAGATATAAGCATGGAAATAATTCATTCCTATAAATACATCTGTGTGAAGGGAAGAACTTTTTTCTGTTTTATTTTAAAATTTTCTTTTTTAAAATTTTGAAATTTAATTGTATTTATTTTTTTATACAGCAGGTTATTATTAGTTATGTGTTTTATGCATATACATGTATACAGGTCAATCCCAATCTCCCAACTCATCCCACCACCACCACCCCATGGCTTCCCACACTTGGTGTCCATACGTTTGTTCTCTACCTCTGTGTCTCTATTTCTTCCCTGAAAACCAGTTCATCTGTACCAGTTTTTAGGTTCCACATATATGCATTAATATACAATATTTGTTTTCCTCTTTCTGGCTTACTTCATTCTGTATGACAGTCTCTAGATCCATCGATGTCTCTACAAATGACCCAGTTTCATTCCTTTTTTTGGCTGAGTAATATTCCATTTTATATGTGTACCACATCTTTATCCATTCATCTGTCTGTGGGCATTTAGGTTGCTTGCATTACCTGGCTATTGTAAATAGTGCTGCAATGAACATTGTGGTGAATGTGCCTTTTTGATTTATGGTTTTCTCTGGGTATATGCCCAGAAGTGGGATTGCTGGATCAGATGGTAATTCTATTTCTAGTTTTTTTAAGGAAACCCCATACTGTTCTTCATAGTGACTGTATCAATTTACATCCCCACCAATAGTGGAAGAGGGCTCCTTTTGTCCACACCCTCCCCAGAATTTGTTGTTTGTAGATTTTCTGATGATGCCGATTCTAACAGGTGTGAGGTGATACCTCATTGTAGTTTTGATTTGCATTTCTCTAATAATTAGTGCTGTTGAGCAGCTTTTCATGGGCGTCTTGGCCATCTCTGTGTGTTCTTTGAAGAAACGTCTCTTTAGATCTTCTGCCCATTTTTGTATTGGGTTGTTTGTTTTTTTAATATTAAGCTGCATGAGCTGTTTATATATATATTGGAGATTAAACCTTTGTCCATTGATTCATTTGCAAGAATTTTCTCCCATTCTGAGGGATGCCTTTTTCCATTCCCGTTTTTTTAACAAAAAAGGAAAGAAAGAAAAAGAAGCAGAACACTAATGTGCGTAAAATATGCCTTTTGAAATGGTCGTTTTGAAATATGGACGTCCTTTGAATTTTTTGGTCGATATGTGACCCCAGGATTTGTTTTCAGGGCAGGTGTCATTTACAGGCCTGCAATGATTTTGAATATCAACTAACCATTAGCGCTGGGATTAAAGCTGCTGTTGCGTGAAACGGCCACAAGGTGGCAGCGGTTCTCCCTTACCAAATCTGGTTACTAGAGCAACAGAGCCTCAATGGAAGTCGTGTTCTAGATTGGAATTTAGAATGGAATGTGCCAGGAGAAAGCCCCTCAAGTTTGTCTCACTACTTCTTGTTCGTGTTTTTAATTTTTTATTTTCTATTACAGCAAGTTTGAATACAATGTTTGGCTTGTTGTAGGTGTGGAAGATGTGGTTCTTTTACACATATACAGATGTCTGTTCTTCCTGGGATCCTTTTCCCATGTACGTTAGGACAGAATGTTGAGTAGTCTTCTCTTGGTATTCCGTAGGTCTTTGGTGATTATATATGTCACCTGTGTTTGATTATGTCTGTTAACCCCGATATCGTAATGAAACCAATCCTCACACCTTTCCATTGGTGAACCCTAAGTTTGTTTAATGAATCTGTGATTGCCCTTCTCCGTGGAAGTATCTGCCCTGGTGTCCATTTTTAGGTAATACCTATAAGTGATATGATACGATATGTGTCTTTCACTTTCTGACTTACTCCAAGTCACGTGATTACCTCTAGACTCATCTACGGGGCTGCAAATGGCATTGTGTCCTTTTTTTCCTTGGCTTCTATTCTGCCTTAGCGAGGTCCATTTTCAACAATGTGATTCCCTGAGGGTTGTGGATTAGCTGACCTGGGCAGCCTTACCCTGCCGGCCGGCCCTCCCCAGGTGTGCCTGGTTGAGGTCAATATAAACAGCGCTCCAGGCAGCAATAGCCCCTGAAGTTGTGCCTGACTCCATATTCTCTGCCCCGTCAGCAGTCTCGGGGCTGTGCTGGTGGGAGGGAGTGAGGGGCCAAGGCTTTGTTGGTGGCCCGGTGTGAGTGGGGCTCTGCTGGCCTTTCTGCAGGAGTTGCCAGGCTGCCACCTGTAAAGAAGAGGATGTGTCACCCATACCTTCCGATGGAATTTCTCTCCGGACAGAGGTGAGGAAGGAAAAAAGCAGTGGGGGCCGGGACAGGACGGGTATCTCGGGTAGGGCATTAGAAAACTTCCAGAAGAGCGCCCGGGGCCAGGACCATCCTGGCTGGCCTGCAGGCACCAAGTTGGCCTGTGTGCTGTCGCTGGTGTGGCTCCATGGCCCTTCCTCTAGGTTTTCAAGCCCTTGTACATATTCAGGTGTTTTACCTGGGAAGGGTGGGAACAGTTCAGCAGCAGCTGGCCTGGGGCTCAGCTCACGTTTACTCACAGATGCCTCAGCACGGTCCCCCAGATTTGCAATGAGGACGCTCCTTGCATGGGGTGTGGGTTGCTGGCTGTATGGGAGGTGATTCCCCACCTCTGACCAATTTCAAAATTGTTTACCACTGGAGCAAGTGCCCTGATAGGGTTTCCCTCTGTATAACTGGTGGGTTCAGGTTTTTTTTTTCTTTTATGGTTCAAGTTAGATTTGATTCCTCTTATGTATTTATAGATATAAGCATGGAAATAATTCATTCCTATAAATACATCTGTGTGAAGGGAAGAACTTTTCTCAGTTTTATTTTAAAATTTTATTTTTTAAAAGTTTGCAATTTAATATTATTTATTTTTTTATACAGCAGGTTATTATTAGTTAAGTATTTTACGCATATACATGTATACAGGTCAATCCCAATCTCCCAACTCATCCCACCACCACCACCCCAGGGCTTCCCACACTTGGTGTCCATACGTTTGTTCTCTACCTCTGTGTCTCTATTTCTTCCCTGAAAACCAGTTCATCTGTACCATTTATTAGGTTCCACATATATGCATTAATATACAATATTTGTTTTCCTCTTTCTGACTTACTTCATTCTGTATGACAGTCTCCAGATCCATCGATGTCTCTACAAATGACCCAGTTTCATTCCCTTTTATGGCTGAGTAGTATTCCATTTTATATATGTACCACATCTTTATCCATTCATCTGTCTGTGTACATTTAGGTTGCTTGCATTACCTGGCTATTGTAAATAGTGCTGCAATGAACATTGTGGTGAATGTGCCTTTTTGATTTATGGTTTTCTCTGGGTATATGCCCAGAAGTGGGATTGCTGGATCAGATGGTAATTCTATTTCTAGTTTTTTTAAGGAAACTCCATACTGTTCTCCATAGTGACTGTATCAATTTACATCCCCACCAATAGTGGAAGAGGGCTCCTTTTGTCCACACCCTCCCCAGAATTTGTTGTTTGTAGATTTTCTGATGATGCCGATTCTAACAGGTGTGAGGTGATACCTCATTGTAGTTTTGATTTGCATTTCTCTAATAATTAGTGCTGTTGAGCAGCTTTTCATGTGCGTCTTGGCCATCTCTGTGTCTTCTTTGAAGAAACGACTCTTTAGATCTTCTCCCCATTTTTGTATTGGGTTGTTTGTTTGTTTAATCGTAAGCTGCATGAGCTGTTTATATATATATTGGAGATTAAACCTTTGTCCATTGATTGATTTGCAACGATTTTTGCCCATTCTGAGGGATGCCTTTTTCCATTCCCGTTTTTTTAACAAAAAAGGAAAGAAAGAAAAAGAAGCAGAACACTAATGTGCGTAAAATATGCCTTTTGAAATGGTCGTTTTGAAATATGGACGTCCTTTGAATTTTTTGTTCGATATGTGACCCCACGATTTGTTTTCAGGGCAGGTGTCGTTTACAGGCCTGCAATGATTTTGAATATCAACTAACCATTAGTGATGGGATTAAAGCTGCTGATGCGTGAAACGGCCACAAGGTGGCAGCAGTTCTCCCTTACCAAATCTGGTTACTAGAGCAACAGAGCCTCAATGGAAGTCGTGTTCTAGATTGGAATTTAGAATGGAATGTGCCAGGAGAAAGCCCCTCAAGTTTGTCTCACTACTTCTTGTTCGTGTTTTTACTTTTTTATTTTCTATTACAGCAAGTTTGATTACAATGTTTGGCTTGTTATAGGTGTGGAATATGTGGTTCTTTTACACATATACAGATGTCTGTTCTTCCTGGGATCCTTTTCCCATGTACGTTAGGACAGAATGTTGAGTAGTCTTCTCTTGGTATTCCGTAGGTCTTTGGTGATTATATATGTCACCTGTGTTTGATTATGTCTGTTAACCCCGATATCGTAATGAAACCAATCCTCACACCTTTCCATTGGTGAAACCTAAGTTTGTTTAATGAATCTGTGATTGTCTTTCTCCGTGGAAATATCTGCCCTGGTATCCATTTTTAGGTAATACCTATAAGTGATATGATACGATATGTGTCTTTCACTTTCTGACTTACTCCAAGTCACGTGATTACCTCTAGACTCATCTACAGGGCTGCAAATGGCATTGTGTCCTTTTTTTCCTTGGCTTCTATTCTGCCTTAGCGAGGTCCATTTTCAACAATGTGATTCCCTGAGGGTTGTGGATTAGCTGACTTGGGCAGCCTTACCCTGCCGGCCGTCCCTCCCCAGGTTTGCCTGGTTGAGGTCAATATAAACAGCGCTCCAGGCAGCAATAGCCCCTGAAGTTGTGCCTGACTCCATATTCTCTGCCCCGTCAGCAGTCTCGGGGCTGTGCTGGTGGGAGGGAGTGAGGGGCCAAGGCTTTGTTGGTGGCCCGGTGTGAGTGGGGCTCTGCTGGCCTTTCTGCAGGACTTGCCAGGCTGCCACCTGTAAAGAAGAGGATGTGTCACCCATACCTTCCGATGGAATTTCTCTCCGGACAGAGGTGAGGAAGGAAAAAAGCAGTGGGGGCCGGGACAGGAGGGGTATCTCAGGCAGGGCAATAGAAAGCTTCCAGAAGAGCGCCCGGGGCCAGGACCATCCTGGCTGGCCTGCAGGCACCAAGTTGGCCTGCGTGCTGTCGCTGGTGTGGCTCCACGGCCCTTCCTCTAGGCTTTCAAGCCCTTGTACATATTCAGGTGTTTTACCTGGGAAGGGTGGGAACAGTTCAGCAGCAGCTGGCCTGGGGCTCAGCTCACGTTTACTCACAGATGCCTCAGCACGGTCCCCCAGCTTTGCAATGAGGACACTCCTTGCATGGGGGGTGGGTTGCTGGCTGTATGGGAGGTGATTCCCCACCTCTGACCAATTTCAGAATTGTTTACCGCTGGAGCAAGTGCCCTGATAGGGTTTCCCTCTGTATAACTGGTGGGTTCAGGTTTTTTTTCTTTTATGGTTCAAGTTAGATTTGATTCCTCATTTATGTATTTATAGTTATAAGCATGGAAATAATTCATTCCTATAAATACATCTGTGTGAAGGGAAGAACTTTTTTCTGTTTTATTTTAAAATTTTATTTTTTAAAATTTTGAAATTTAATTTTATTTATTTTTTTTATACAGCAGGTTATTATTAGTTATGTGTTTTATGCATATACATGTATACAGGTCAATCCCAATCTCCCAACTCATCCCACCACCACCACCCCATGGCTTCCCACACTTGGTGTCCATACGTTTGTTCTCTACCTCTGTGTCTCCATTTCTTCCCTGAAAACCAGTTCATCTGTACCATTTTTTAGGTTCCACATATATGCATTAATATACAATATTTGTTTTCCTCTTTCTGGCTTACTTCATTCTGTATGACAGTCTCTAGATCCATCGATGTCTCTACAAATGACCCAGTTTCATTCCTTTTTTTGGCTGAGTAATATTCCATTTTATATGTGTACCACATCTTTATCCATTCATCTGTCTGTGGGCATTTAGGTTGCTTGCATTACCTGGCTATTGTAAATAGTGCTGCAATGAACATTGTGGTGAATGTGCCTTTTTGATTTATGGTTTTCTCTGGGTATATGCCCAGAAGTGGGATTGCTGGATCAGATGGTAATTCTATTTCTAGTTTTTTTAAGGAAACTCCATACTGTTCTCCATAGTGACTGTATCAATTTACATCCCCACCAATAGTGGAAGAGGGCTCCTTTTGTCCACACCCTCCCCAGAATTTGTTGTTTGTAGATTTTCTGATGATGCCGATTCTAACAGGTGTGAGGTGATACCTCATTGTAGTTTTGATTTGCATTTCTCTAATAATTAGTGCTGTTGAGCAGCTTTTCATGGGCGTCTTGGCCGTCTCTGTGTCTTCTTTGAAGAAACGTCTCTTTAGATCTTCTGCCCATTTTTGTATTGGGTTGTTTGTTTTTTTAATATTAAGCTGCATGAGCTGTTTATATATATATATTGGAGATTAAACCTTTGTCCATTGATTCATTTGCAAGAATTTTCTCCCATTCTGAGGGATGCCTTTTTCCATTCCCGTTTTTTTAACAAAAAAGGAAAGAAAGAAAAAGAAGCAGAACACTAATGTGCGTAAAATATGCCTTTTGAAATGGTCGTTTTGAAATATGGACGTCCTTTGAATTTTTTGGTCGATATGTGACCCCAGGATTTGTTTTCAGGGCAGGTGTCATTTACAGGCCTGCAATGATTTTGAATATCAACTAACCATTAGCGCTGGGATTAAAGCTGCTGTTGCGTGAAACGGCCACAAGGTGGCAGCAGTTCTCCCTTACCAAATCTGGTTACTAGAGCAACAGAGCCTCAATGGAAGTCGTGTTCTAGATTGGAATTTAGAATGGAATGTGCCAGGAGAAAGCCCCTCAAGTTTGTCTCACTACTTCTTGTTCGTGTTTTTACTTTTTTATTTTCTATTACAGCAAGTTTGATTACAATGTTTGGCTTGTTGTAGGTGTGGAATATATGGTTCTTTTACACATATACAGATGTCTGTTCTTCCTGGGATCCTTTTCCCATGTACGTTAGGACAGAATGTTGAGTAGTCTTCTCTTGGTATTCTGTAGGTCTTTGGTGATTATATATGTCACCTGTGTTTGATTATGTCTGTTAACCCCGATATCGTAATGAAACCAATCCTCACCTTTCCATTGGTGAACCCTAAGTTTGTTTAATGAATCTGTGATTGCCCTTCTCCTTGGAAATATCTGCCCTGGTATCCATTTTTAGGTAATACCTATAAGTGATATGATACGATATGTGTCTTTCACTTTCTGACTTACTCCAAGTCACGTGATTACCTCTAGACTCATCTACGGGGCTGCAAATGGCATTGTGTCCTTTTTTTCCTTGGCTTCTATTCTGCCTTAGCGAGGTCCATTTTCAACAATGTGATTCCCTGAGGGTTGTGGATTAGCTGACCTGGGCAGCCTTACCCTGCCGGCCGTCCCTCCCCAGGTTTGCCTGGTTGAGGTCAATATAAACAGCGCTCCAGGCAGCAATAGCCCCTGAAGTTGTGCCTGACTCCATATTCTCTGCCCCGTCAGCAGTCTCGGGGCTGTGCTGGTGGGAGGGAGTGAGGGGCCAAGGCTTTGTTGGTGGCCCGGTGTGAGTGGGGCTCTGCTGGCCTTTCTGCAGGACTTGCCAGGCTGCCACCTGTAAAGAAGAGGATGTGTCACCCATACCTTCCGATGGAATTTCTCTCCGGACAGAGGTGAGGAAGGAAAAAAGCAGTGGGGGCCGGGACAGGAGGGGTATCTCAGGCAGGGCAATAGAAAGCTTCCAGAAGAGCGCCCGGGGCCAGGACCATCCTGGCTGGCCTGCAGGCACCAAGTTGGCCTGCGTGCTGTCGCTGGTGTGGCTCCACGGCCCTTCCTCTAGGCTTTCAAGCCCTTGTACATATTCAGGTGTTTTACCTGGGAAGGGTGGGAACAGTTCAGCAGCAGCTGGCCTGGGGCTCAGCTCACGTTTACTCACAGATGCCTCAGCACGGTCCCCCAGCTTTGCAATGAGGACACTCCTTGCATGGGGGGTGGGTTGCTGGCTGTATGGGAGGTGATTCCCCACCTCTGACCAATTTCAGAATTGTTTACCGCTGGAGCAAGTGCCCTGATAGGGTTTCCCTCTGTATAACTGGTGGGTTCAGGTTTTTTTTCTTTTATGGTTCAAGTTAGATTTGATTCCTCATTTATGTATTTATAGTTATAAGCATGGAAATAATTCATTCCTATAAATACATCTGTGTGAAGGGAAGAACTTTTTTCTGTTTTATTTTAAAATTTTATTTTTTAAAATTTTGAAATTTAATTTTATTTATTTTTTTTATACAGCAGGTTATTATTAGTTATGTGTTTTATGCATATACATGTATACAGGTCAATCCCAATCTCCCAACTCATCCCACCACCACCACCCCATGGCTTCCCACACTTGGTGTCCATACGTTTGTTCTCTACCTCTGTGTCTCCATTTCTTCCCTGAAAACCAGTTCATCTGTACCATTTTTTAGGTTCCACATATATGCATTAATATACAATATTTGTTTTCCTCTTTCTGGCTTACTTCATTCTGTATGACAGTCTCTAGATCCATCGATGTCTCTACAAATGACCCAGTTTCATTCCTTTTTTTGGCTGAGTAATATTCCATTTTATATGTGTACCACATCTTTATCCATTCATCTGTCTGTGGGCATTTAGGTTGCTTGCATTACCTGGCTATTGTAAATAGTGCTGCAATGAACATTGTGGTGAATGTGCCTTTTTGATTTATGGTTTTCTCTGGGTATATGCCCAGAAGTGGGATTGCTGGATCAGATGGTAATTCTATTTCTAGTTTTTTTAAGGAAACTCCATACTGTTCTCCATAGTGACTGTATCAATTTACATCCCCACCAATAGTGGAAGAGGGCTCCTTTTGTCCACACCCTCCCCAGAATTTGTTGTTTGTAGATTTTCTGATGATGCCGATTCTAACAGGTGTGAGGTGATACCTCATTGTAGTTTTGATTTGCATTTCTCTAATAATTAGTGCTGTTGAGCAGCTTTTCATGGGCGTCTTGGCCGTCTCTGTGTCTTCTTTGAAGAAACGTCTCTTTAGATCTCCTGCCCATTTTTGTATTGGGTTGTTTGTTTTTTTAATATTAAGCTGCATGAGCTGTTTATATATATATTGGAGATTAAACCTTTGTCCATTGATTCATTTGCAACAATTTTCTCCCATTCTGAGGGATGCCTTTTTCCATTCCCGTTTTTTTAACAAAAAAGGAAAGAAAGAAAAAGAAGCAGAACACTAATGTGCATAAAATATGCCTTTTGAAATGGTCGTTTTGAAATATGGACGTCCTTTGAATTTTTTGGTCGATATGTGACCCCAGGATTTGTTTTCAGGGCAGGTGTCATTTACAGGCCTGCAATGATTTTGAATATCAACTAACCATTAGCGCTGGGATTAAAGCTGCTGTTGCGTGAAACGGCCACAAGGTGGCAGCGGTTCTCCCTTACCAAATCTGGTTACTAGAGCAACAGAGCCTCAATGGAAGTCGTGTTCTAGATTGGAATTTAGAATGGAATGTGCCAGGAGAAAGCCCCTCAAGTTTGTCTCACTACTTCTTGTTCGTGTTTTTACTTTTTTATTTTCTATTACAGCAAGTTTGATTACAATGTTTGGCTTGTTGTAGGTGTGGAAGATGTGGTTCTTTTACACATATACAGATGTCTGTTCTTCCTGGGATCCTTTTCCCATGTACGTTAGGACAGAATGTTGAGTAGTCTTCTCTTGGTATTCCGTAGGTCTTTGGTGATTATATATGTCACCTGTGTTTGATTATGTCTGTTAACCCCGATATCGTAATGAAACCAATCCTCACACCTTTCCGTTGGTGAACCCTAAGTTTGTTTAATGAATCTGTGATTGCCCTTCTCCGTGGAAGTATCTAGCCTGGTATCCATTTTTAGGTAATACCTATAAGTGATATGATATGATATGTGTCTTTCACTTTCTGACTTACTCCAAGTCACGTGATTACCTCTAGACTCATCTACGGGGCTGCAAATGGCATTGTGTCCTTTTTTTCCTTGGCTTCTATTCTGCCTTAGCGAGGTCCATTTTCAACAATGTGATTCCCTGAGGGTTGTGGATTAGCTGACCTGGGCAGCCTTACCCTGCCGGCCGGCCCTCCCCAGGTGTGCCTGGTTGAGGTCAATATAAACAGCGCTCCAGGCAGCAATAGCCCCTGAAGTTGTGCCTGACTCCATATTCTCTGCCCCGTCAGCAGTCTCGGGGCTGTGCTGGTGGGAGGGAGTGAGGGGCCAAGGCTTTGTTGGTGGCCCGGTGTGAGTGGGGCTCTGCTGGCCTTTCTGCAGGAGTTGCCAGGCTGCCACCTGTAAAGAAGAGGATGTGTCACCCATACCTTCCGATGGAATTTCTCTCCGGACAGAGGTGAGGAAGGAAAAAAGCAGTGGGGGCCGGGACAGGAGGGGTATCTCAGGCAGGGCAATAGAAAGCTTCCAGAAGAGTGCCCGGGGCCAGGACCATCCTGGCTGGCCTGCAGGCACCAAGTTGGCCTGCGTGCTGTCGCTGGTGTGGCTCCACGGCCCTTCCTCTAGGCTTTCAAGCCCTTGTACATATTCAGGTGTTTTACCTGGGAAGGGTGGGAACAGTTCAGCAGCAGCTGGCCTGGGGCTCAGCTCACGTTTACTCACAGATGCCTCAGCACGGTCCCCCAGCTTTGCAATGAGGACGCTCCTTGCATGGGGGGTGGGTTGCTGGCTGTATGGGAGGTGATTCCCCACCTCTGACCAATTTCAGAATTGTTTACCGCTGGAGCAAGTGCCCTGATAGGGTTTCCCTCTGTATAACTGGTGGGTTCAGGTTTTTTTTTCTTTTATGGTTCAAGTTAGATTTGATTCCTCTTTTATGTATTTATAGATATAAGCATGGAAATAATTCATTCCTATAAATACATCTGTGTGAAGGGAAGAACTTTTTTCTGTTTTATTTTAAAATTTTATTTTTTAAAATTTTGAAATTTAATTGTATTTATTTTTTTATACAGCAGGTTATTATTAGTTATGTGTTTTATGCATATACATGTATACAGGTCAATCCCAATCTCCCAACTCATCCCACCACCACCACCCCATGGCTTCCCACACTTGGTGTCCATACGTTTGTTCTCTACCTCTGTGTCTCTATTTCTTCCCTGAAAACCAGTTCATCTGTACCAGTTTTTAGGTTCCACATATATGCATTAATATACAATATTTGTTTTCCTCTTTCTGGCTTACTTCATTCTGTATGACAGTCTCTAGATCCATCGATGTCTCTACAAATGACCCAGTTTCATTCCTTTTTTTGGCTGAGTAATATTCCATTTTATATGTGTACCACATCTTTATCCATTCATCTGTCTGTGGGCATTTAGGTTGCTTGCATTACCTGGCTATTGTAAATAGTGCTGCAATGAACATTGTGGTGAATGTGCCTTTTTGATTTATGGTTTTCTCTGGGTATATGCCCAGAAGTGGGATTGCTGGATCAGATGGTAATTCTATTTCTAGTTTTTTTAAGGAAACTCCATACTGTTCTCCATAGTGACTGTATCAATTTACATCCCCACCAATAGTGGAAGAGGGCTCCTTTTGTCCACACCCTCCCCAGAATTTGTTGTTTGTAGATTTTCTGATGATGCCGATTCTAACAGGTGTGAGGTGATACCTCATTGTAGTTTTGATTTGCATTTCTCTAATAATTAGTGCTGTTGAGCAGCTTTTCATGGGCGTCTTGGCCATCTCTGTGTCTTCTTTGAAGAAACGTCTCTTTAGATCTCCTGCCCATTTTTGTATTGGGTTGTTTGTTTTTTTAATATTAAGCTGCATGAGCTGTTTATATATATATTGGAGATTAAACCTTTGTCCATTGATTCATTTGCAACAATTTTCTCCCATTCTGAGGGATGCCTTTTTCCATTCCCGTTTTTTTAACAAAAAAGGAAAGAAAGAAAAAGAAGCAGAACACTAATGTGCATAAAATATGCCTTTTGAAATGGTCGTTTTGAAATATGGACGTCCTTTGAATTTTTTGGTCGATATGTGACCCCAGGATTTGTTTTCAGGGCAGGTGTCATTTACAGGCCTGCAATGATTTTGAATATCAACTAACCATTAGCGCTGGGATTAAAGCTGCTGTTGCGTGAAACGGCCACAAGGTGGCAGCGGTTCTCCCTTACCAAATCTGGTTACTAGAGCAACAGAGCCTCAATGGAAGTCGTGTTCTAGATTGGAATTTAGAATGGAATGTGCCAGGAGAAAGCCCCTCAAGTTTGTCTCACTACTTCTTGTTCGTGTTTTTACTTTTTTATTTTCTATTACAGCAAGTTTGATTACAATGTTTGGCTTGTTGTAGGTGTGGAATATATGGTTCTTTTACACATATACAGATGTCTGTTCTTCCTGGGATCCTTTTCCCATGTACGTTAGGACAGAATGTTGAGTAGTCTTCTCTTGGTATTCTGTAGGTCTTTGGTGATTATATATGTCACCTGTGTTTGATTATGTCTGTTAACCCCGATATCGTAATGAAACCAATCCTCACCTTTCCGTTGGTGAACCCTAAGTTTGTTTAATGAATCTGTGATTGCCCTTCTCCTTGGAAATATCTGCCCTGGTATCCATTTTTAGGTAATACCTATAAGTGATATGATACGATATGTGTCTTTCACTTTCTGACTTACTCCAAGTCACGTGATTACCTCTAGACTCATCTACGGGGCTGCAAATGGCATTGTGTCCTTTTTTTCCTTGGCTTCTATTCTGCCTTAGCGAGGTCCATTTTCAACAATGTGATTCCCTGAGGGTTGTGGATTAGCTGACCTGGGCAGCCTTACCCTGCCGGCCGTCCCTCCCCAGGTTTGCCTGGTTGAGGTCAATATAAACAGCGCTCCAGGCAGCAATAGCCCCTGAAGTTGTGCCTGACTCCATATTCTCTGCCCCGTCAGCAGTCTCGGGGCTGTGCTGGTGGGAGGGAGTGAGGGGCCAAGGCTTTGTTGGTGGCCCGGTGTGAGTGGGGCTCTGCTGGCCTTTCTGCAGGACTTGCCAGGCTGCCACCTGTAAAGAAGAGGATGTGTCACCCATACCTTCCGATGGAATTTCTCTCCGGACAGAGGTGAGGAAGGAAAAAAGCAGTGGGGGCCGGGACAGGAGGGGTATCTCAGGCAGGGCAATAGAAAGCTTCCAGAAGAGCGCCCGGGGCCAGGACCATCCTGGCTGGCCTGCAGGCACCAAGTTGGCCTGCGTGCTGTCGCTGGTGTGGCTCCACGGCCCTTCCTCTAGGCTTTCAAGCCCTTGTACATATTCAGGTGTTTTACCTGGGAAGGGTGGGAACAGTTCAGCAGCAGCTGGCCTGGGGCTCAGCTCACGTTTACTCACAGATGCCTCAGCACGGTCCCCCAGCTTTGCAATGAGGACGCTCCTTGCATGGGGGGTGGGTTGCTGGCTGTATGGGAGGTGATTCCCCACCTCTGACCAATTTCAGAATTGTTTACCGCTGGAGCAAGTGCCCTGATAGGGTTTCCCTCTGTATAACTGGTGGGTTCAGGTTTTTTTTCTTTTATGGTTCAAGTTAGATTTGATTCCTCATTTATGTATTTATAGTTATAAGCATGGAAATAATTCATTCCTATAAATACATCTGTGTGAAGGGAAGAACTTTTTTCTGTTTTATTTTAAAATTTTATTTTTTAAAATTTTGAAATTTAATTTTATTTATTTTTTTTATACAGCAGGTTATTATTAGTTATGTGTTTTATGCATATACATGTATACAGGTCAATCCCAATCTCCCAACTCATCCCACCACCACCACCCCATGGCTTCCCACACTTGGTGTCCATACGTTTGTTCTCTACCTCTGTGTCTCCATTTCTTCCCTGAAAACCAGTTCATCTGTACCATTTTTTAGGTTCCACATATATGCATTAATATACAATATTTGTTTTCCTCTTTCTGGCTTACTTCATTCTGTATGACAGTCTCTAGATCCATCGATGTCTCTACAAATGACCCAGTTTCATTCCTTTTTTTGGCTGAGTAATATTCCATTTTATATGTGTACCACATCTTTATCCATTCATCTGTCTGTGGGCATTTAGGTTGCTTGCATTACCTGGCTATTGTAAATAGTGCTGCAATGAACATTGTGGTGAATGTGCCTTTTTGATTTATGGTTTTCTCTGGGTATATGCCCAGAAGTGGGATTGCTGGATCAGATGGTAATTCTATTTCTAGTTTTTTTAAGGAAACTCCATACTGTTCTCCATAGTGACTGTATCAATTTACATCCCCACCAATAGTGGAAGAGGGCTCCTTTTGTCCACACCCTCCCCAGAATTTGTTGTTTGTAGATTTTCTGATGATGCCGATTCTAACAGGTGTGAGGTGATACCTCATTGTAGTTTTGATTTGCATTTCTCTAATAATTAGTGCTGTTGAGCAGCTTTTCATGGGCGTCTTGGCCGTCTCTGTGTCTTCTTTGAAGAAACGTCTCTTTAGATCTCCTGCCCATTTTTGTATTGGGTTGTTTGTTTTTTTAATATTAAGCTGCATGAGCTGTTTATATATATATTGGAGATTAAACCTTTGTCCATTGATTCATTTGCAACAATTTTCTCCCATTCTGAGGGATGCCTTTTTCCATTCCCGTTTTTTTAACAAAAAAGGAAAGAAAGAAAAAGAAGCAGAACACTAATGTGCATAAAATATGCCTTTTGAAATGGTCGTTTTGAAATATGGACGTCCTTTGAATTTTTTGGTCGATATGTGACCCCAGGATTTGTTTTCAGGGCAGGTGTCATTTACAGGCCTGCAATGATTTTGAATATCAACTAACCATTAGCGCTGGGATTAAAGCTGCTGTTGCGTGAAACGGCCACAAGGTGGCAGCGGTTCTCCCTTACCAAATCTGGTTACTAGAGCAACAGAGCCTCAATGGAAGTCGTGTTCTAGATTGGAATTTAGAATGGAATGTGCCAGGAGAAAGCCCCTCAAGTTTGTCTCACTACTTCTTGTTCGTGTTTTTACTTTTTTATTTTCTATTACAGCAAGTTTGATTACAATGTTTGGCTTGTTGTAGGTGTGGAAGATGTGGTTCTTTTACACATATACAGATGTCTGTTCTTCCTGGGATCCTTTTCCCATGTACGTTAGGACAGAATGTTGAGTAGTCTTCTCTTGGTATTCCGTAGGTCTTTGGTGATTATATATGTCACCTGTGTTTGATTATGTCTGTTAACCCCGATATCGTAATGAAACCAATCCTCACACCTTTCCGTTGGTGAACCCTAAGTTTGTTTAATGAATCTGTGATTGCCCTTCTCCGTGGAAGTATCTAGCCTGGTATCCATTTTTAGGTAATACCTATAAGTGATATGATATGATATGTGTCTTTCACTTTCTGACTTACTCCAAGTCACGTGATTACCTCTAGACTCATCTACGGGGCTGCAAATGGCATTGTGTCCTTTTTTTCCTTGGCTTCTATTCTGCCTTAGCGAGGTCCATTTTCAACAATGTGATTCCCTGAGGGTTGTGGATTAGCTGACCTGGGCAGCCTTACCCTGCCGGCCGGCCCTCCCCAGGTGTGCCTGGTTGAGGTCAATATAAACAGCGCTCCAGGCAGCAATAGCCCCTGAAGTTGTGCCTGACTCCATATTCTCTGCCCCGTCAGCAGTCTCGGGGCTGTGCTGGTGGGAGGGAGTGAGGGGCCAAGGCTTTGTTGGTGGCCCGGTGTGAGTGGGGCTCTGCTGGCCTTTCTGCAGGAGTTGCCAGGCTGCCACCTGTAAAGAAGAGGATGTGTCACCCATACCTTCCGATGGAATTTCTCTCCGGACAGAGGTGAGGAAGGAAAAAAGCAGTGGGGGCCGGGACAGGAGGGGTATCTCAGGCAGGGCAATAGAAAGCTTCCAGAAGAGTGCCCGGGGCCAGGACCATCCTGGCTGGCCTGCAGGCACCAAGTTGGCCTGCGTGCTGTCGCTGGTGTGGCTCCACGGCCCTTCCTCTAGGCTTTCAAGCCCTTGTACATATTCAGGTGTTTTACCTGGGAAGGGTGGGAACAGTTCAGCAGCAGCTGGCCTGGGGCTCAGCTCACGTTTACTCACAGATGCCTCAGCACGGTCCCCCAGCTTTGCAATGAGGACGCTCCTTGCATGGGGGGTGGGTTGCTGGCTGTATGGGAGGTGATTCCCCACCTCTGACCAATTTCAGAATTGTTTACCGCTGGAGCAAGTGCCCTGATAGGGTTTCCCTCTGTATAACTGGTGGGTTCAGGTTTTTTTTTCTTTTATGGTTCAAGTTAGATTTGATTCCTCTTTTATGTATTTATAGATATAAGCATGGAAATAATTCATTCCTATAAATACATCTGTGTGAAGGGAAGAACTTTTTTCTGTTTTATTTTAAAATTTTATTTTTTAAAATTTTGAAATTTAATTGTATTTATTTTTTTATACAGCAGGTTATTATTAGTTATGTGTTTTATGCATATACATGTATACAGGTCAATCCCAATCTCCCAACTCATCCCACCACCACCACCCCATGGCTTCCCACACTTGGTGTCCATACGTTTGTTCTCTACCTCTGTGTCTCTATTTCTTCCCTGAAAACCAGTTCATCTGTACCAGTTTTTAGGTTCCACATATATGCATTAATATACAATATTTGTTTTCCTCTTTCTGGCTTACTTCATTCTGTATGACAGTCTCTAGATCCATCGATGTCTCTACAAATGACCCAGTTTCATTCCTTTTTTTGGCTGAGTAATATTCCATTTTATATGTGTACCACATCTTTATCCATTCATCTGTCTGTGGGCATTTAGGTTGCTTGCATTACCTGGCTATTGTAAATAGTGCTGCAATGAACATTGTGGTGAATGTGCCTTTTTGATTTATGGTTTTCTCTGGGTATATGCCCAGAAGTGGGATTGCTGGATCAGATGGTAATTCTATTTCTAGTTTTTTTAAGGAAACTCCATACTGTTCTCCATAGTGACTGTATCAATTTACATCCCCACCAATAGTGGAAGAGGGCTCCTTTTGTCCACACCCTCCCCAGAATTTGTTGTTTGTAGATTTTCTGATGATGCCGATTCTAACAGGTGTGAGGTGATACCTCATTGTAGTTTTGATTTGCATTTCTCTAATAATTAGTGCTGTTGAGCAGCTTTTCATGGGCGTCTTGGCCATCTCTGTGTCTTCTTTGAAGAAACGTCTCTTTAGATCTCCTGCCCATTTTTGTATTGGGTTGTTTGTTTTTTTAATATTAAGCTGCATGAGCTGTTTATATATATATTGGAGATTAAACCTTTGTCCATTGATTCATTTGCAACAATTTTCTCCCATTCTGAGGGATGCCTTTTTCCATTCCCGTTTTTTTAACAAAAAAGGAAAGAAAGAAAAAGAAGCAGAACACTAATGTGCATAAAATATGCCTTTTGAAATGGTCGTTTTGAAATATGGACGTCCTTTGAATTTTTTGGTCGATATGTGACCCCAGGATTTGTTTTCAGGGCAGGTGTCATTTACAGGCCTGCAATGATTTTGAATATCAACTAACCATTAGCGCTGGGATTAAAGCTGCTGTTGCGTGAAACGGCCACAAGGTGGCAGCGGTTCTCCCTTACCAAATCTGGTTACTAGAGCAACAGAGCCTCAATGGAAGTCGTGTTCTAGATTGGAATTTAGAATGGAATGTGCCAGGAGAAAGCCCCTCAAGTTTGTCTCACTACTTCTTGTTCGTGTTTTTACTTTTTTATTTTCTATTACAGCAAGTTTGATTACAATGTTTGGCTTGTTGTAGGTGTGGAAGATGTGGTTCTTTTACACATATACAGATGTCTGTTCTTCCTGGGATCCTTTTCCCATGTACGTTAGGACAGAATGTTGAGTAGTCTTCTCTTGGTATTCCGTAGGTCTTTGGTGATTATATATGTCACCTGTGTTTGATTATGTCTGTTAACCCCGATATCGTAATGAAACCAATCCTCACACCTTTCCGTTGGTGAACCCTAAGTTTGTTTAATGAATCTGTGATTGCCCTTCTCCGTGGAAGTATCTGCCCTGGTATCCATTTTTAGGTAATACCTATAAGTGATATGATATGATATGTGTCTTTCACTTTCTGACTTACTCCAAGTCACGTGATTACCTCTAGACTCATCTACGGGGCTGCAAATGGCATTGTGTCCTTTTTTTCCTTGGCTTCTATTCTGCCTTAGCGAGGTCCATTTTCAACAATGTGATTCCCTGAGGGTTGTGGATTAGCTGACCTGGGCAGCCTTACCCTGCCGGCCGGCCCTCCCCAGGTGTGCCTGGTTGAGGTCAATATAAACAGCGCTCCAGGCAGCAATAGCCCCTGAAGTTGTGCCTGACTCCATATTCTCTGCCCCGTCAGCAGTCTCGGGGCTGTGCTGGTGGGAGGGAGTGAGGGGCCAAGGCTTTGTTGGTGGCCCGGTGTGAGTGGGGCTCTGCTGGCCTTTCTGCAGGAGTTGCCAGGCTGCCACCTGTAAAGAAGAGGATGTGTCACCCATACCTTCCGATGGAATTTCTCTCCGGACAGAGGTGAGGAAGGAAAAAAGCAGTGGGGGCCGGGACAGGAGGGGTATCTCAGGCAGGGCAATAGAAAGCTTCCAGAAGAGCGCCCGGGGCCAGGACCATCCTGGCTGGCCTGCAGGCACCAAGTTGGCCTGCGTGCTGTCGCTGGTGTGGCTCCACGGCCCTTCCTCTAGGCTTTCAAGCCCTTGTACATATTCAGGTGTTTTACCTGGGAAGGGTGGGAACAGTTCAGCAGCAGCTGGCCTGGGGCTCAGCTCACGTTTACTCACAGATGCCTCAGCACGGTCCCCCAGCTTTGCAATGAGGACGCTCCTTGCATGGGGGGTGGGTTGCTGGCTGTATGGGAGGTGATTCCCCACCTCTGACCAATTTCAGAATTGTTTACCGCTGGAGCAAGTGCCCTGATAGGGTTTCCCTCTGTATAACTGGTGGGTTCAGGTTTTTTTTTCTTTTATGGTTCAAGTTAGATTTGATTCCTCTTTTATGTATTTATAGATATAAGCATGGAAATAATTCATTCCTATAAATACATCTGTGTGAAGGGAAGAACTTTTTTCTGTTTTATTTTAAAATTTTATTTTTTAAAATTTTGAAATTTAATTGTATTTATTTTTTTATACAGCAGGTTATTATTAGTTATGTGTTTTATGCATATACATGTATACAGGTCAATCCCAATCTCCCAACTCATCCC
This sequence comes from Mesoplodon densirostris, assembly GCF_025265405.1. Lineage (NCBI taxonomy): Eukaryota > Metazoa > Chordata > Mammalia > Artiodactyla > Ziphiidae > Mesoplodon > Mesoplodon densirostris. Next base: position 240,829,037 of record NC_082661.1, read on the forward strand.
ACCACCACCACCCCATGGCTTCCCACACTTGGTGTCCATACGTTTGTTCTCTACCTCTGTGTCTCTATTTCTTCCCTGAAAACCAGTTCATCTGTACCAGTTTTTAGGTTCCACATATATGCATTAATATACAATATTTGTTTTCCTCTTTCTGGCTTACTTCATTCTGTATGACAGTCTCTAGATCCATCGATGTCTCTACAAATGACCCAGTTTCATTCCTTTTTTTGGCTGAGTAATATTCCATTTTATATGTGTACCACATCTTTATCCATTCATCTGTCTGTGGGCATTTAGGTTGCTTGCATTACCTGGCTATTGTAAATAGTGCTGCAATGAACATTGTGGTGAATGTGCCTTTTTGATTTATGGTTTTCTCTGGGTATATGCCCAGAAGTGGGATTGCTGGATCAGATGGTAATTCTATTTCTAGTTTTTTTAAGGAAACTCCATACTGTTCTCCATAGTGACTGTATCAATTTACATCCCCACCAATAGTGGAAGAGGGCTCCTTTTGTCCACACCCTCCCCAGAATTTGTTGTTTGTAGATTTTCTGATGATGCCGATTCTAACAGGTGTGAGGTGATACCTCATTGTAGTTTTGATTTGCATTTCTCTAATAATTAGTGCTGTTGAGCAGCTTTTCATGGGCGTCTTGGCCATCTCTGTGTCTTCTTTGAAGAAACGTCTCTTTAGATCTCCTGCCCATTTTTGTATTGGGTTGTTTGTTTTTTTAATATTAAGCTGCATGAGCTGTTTATATATATATTGGAGATTAAACCTTTGTCCATTGATTCATTTGCAACAATTTTCTCCCATTCTGAGGGATGCCTTTTTCCATTCCCGTTTTTTTAACAAAAAAGGAAAGAAAGAAAAAGAAGCAGAACACTAATGTGCGTAAAATATGCCTTTTGAAATGGTCGTTTTGAAATATGGACGTCCTTTGAATTTTTTGTTCGATATGTGACCCCACGATTTGTTTTCAGGGCAGGTGTCATTTACAGACCTGCAATGATTTTGAATATCAACTAACCATTAGCGCTGGGATTAAAGCTGCTGTTGCGTGAAACGGCCACAAGGTGGCAGCGGTTCTCCCTTACCAAATCTGGTTACTAGAGCAACAGAGCCTCAACGGAAGTCGTGTTCTAGATTGGAATTTAGAATGGAATGTGCCAGGAGAAAGCCCCTCAAGTTTGTCTCACTACTTCTTGTTCGTGTTTTTACTTTTTTATTTTCTATTACAGCAAGTTTGATTACAATGTTTGGCTTGTTGTAGGTGTGGAAGATGTGGTTCTTTTACACATATACAGATGTCTGTTCTTCCTGGGATCCTTTTCCCATGTACGTTAGGACAGAATGTTGAGTAGTCTTCTCTTGGTATTCCGTAGGTCTTTGGTGATTATATATGTCACCTGTGTTTGATTATGTCTGTTAACCCCGATATCGTAATGAAACCAATCCTCACACCTTTCCATTGGTGAACCCTAAGTTTGTTTAATGAATCTGTGATTGCCCTTCTCCGTGGAAGTATCTGCCCTGATATCCATTTTTAGGTAATACCTATAAGTGATATGATACGATATGTGTCTTTCACTTTCTGACTTACTCCAAGTCACGTGATTACCTGTAGACTCATCTACGGGGCTGCAAATGGCATTGTGTCCTTTTTTTCCTTGGCTTCTATTCTGCCTTAGCGAGGTCCATTTTCAACAATGTGATTCCCTGAGGGTTGTGGATTAGCTGACCTGGGCAGCCTTACCCTGCCGGCCGGCCCTCCCCAGGTGTGCCTGGTTGAGGTCAATATAAACAGCGCTCCAGGCAGCAATAGCCCCTGAAGTTGTGCCTGACTCCATATTCTCTGCCCCGTCAGCAGTCTCGGGGCTGTGCTGGTGGGAGGGAGTGAGGGGCCAAGGCTTTGTTGGTGGCCCGGTGTGAGTGGGGCTCTGCTGGCCTTTCTGCAGGAGTTGCCAGGCTGCCACCTGTAAAGAAGAGGATGTGTCACCCATACCTTCCGATGGAATTTCTCTCCGGACAGAGGTGAGGAAGGAAAAAAGCAGTGGGGGCCGGGACAGGAGGGGTATCTCAGGCAGGGCAATATAAAGCTTCCAGAAGAGCGCCCGGGGCCAGGACCATCCTGGCTGGCCTGCAGGCACCAAGTTGGCCTGCGTGCTGTCGCTGGTGTGGCTCCACGGCCCTTCCTCTAGGCTTTCAAGCCCTTGTACATATTCAGGTGTTTTACCTGGGAAGGGTGGGAACAGTTCAGCAGCAGCTGGCCTGGGGCTCAGCTCACGTTTACTCACAGATGCCTCAGCACGGTCCCCCAGCTTTGCAATGAGGACGCTCCTTGCATGGGGGGTGGGTTGCTGGCTGTATGGGAGGTGATTCCCCACCTCTGACCAATTTCAGAATTGTTTACCGCTGGAGCAAGTGCCCTGATAGGGTTTCCCTCTGTATAACTGGTGGGTTCAGGTTTTTTTTTCTTTTATGGTTCAAGTTAGATTTGATTCCTCTTTTATGTATTTATAGATATAAGCATGGAAATAATTCATTCCTATAAATACATCTGTGTGAAGGGAAGAACTTTTTTCTGTTTTATTTTAAAATTTTATTTTTTAAAATTTTGAAATTTAATTGTATTTATTTTTTTATACAGCAGGTTATTATTAGTTATGTGTTTTATGCATATACATGTATACAGGTCAATCCCAATCTCCCAACTCATCCCACCACCACCACCCCATGGCTTCCCACACTTGGTGTCCATACGTTTGTTCTCTACCTCTGTGTCTCTATTTCTTCCCTGAAAACCAGTTCATCTGTACCAGTTTTTACGTTCCACATATATGCATTAATATACAATATTTGTTTTCCTCTTTCTGGCTTACTTCATTCTGTATGACAGTCTCTAGATCCATCGATGTCTCTACAAATGACCCAGTTTCATTCCTTTTTTTGGCTGAGTAATATTCCATTTTATATGTGTACCACATCTTTATCCATTCATCTGTCTGTGGGCATTTAGGTTGCTTGCATTACCTGGCTATTGTAAATAGTGCTGCAATGAACATTGTGGTGAATGTGCCTTTTTGATTTATGGTTTTCTCTGGGTATATGCCCAGAAGTGGGATTGCTGGATCAGATGGTAATTCTATTTCTAGTTTTTTTAAGGAAACTCCATACTGTTCTCCATAGTGACTGTATCAATTTACATCCCCACCAATAGTGGAAGAGGGCTCCTTTTGTCCACACCCTCCCCAGAATTTGTTGTTTGTAGATTTTCTGATGATGCCGATTCTAACAGGTGTGAGGTGATACCTCATTGTAGTTTTGATTTGCATTTCTCTAATAATTAGTGCTGTTGAGCAGCTTTTCATGGGCGTCTTGGCCATCTCTGTGTCTTCTTTGAAGAAACGTCTCTTTAGATCTCCTGCCCATTTTTGTATTGGGTTGTTTGTTTTTTTAATATTAAGCTGCATGAGCTGTTTATATATATATTGGAGATTAAACCTTTGTCCATTGATTCATTTGCAACAATTTTCTCCCATTCTGAGGGATGCCTTTTTCCATTCCCGTTTTTTTAACAAAAAAGGAAAGAAAGAAAAAGAAGCAGAACACTAATGTGCGTAAAATATGCCTTTTGAAATGGTCGTTTTGAAATATGGACGTCCTTTGAATTTTTTGTTCGATATGTGACCCCACGATTTGTTTTCAGGGCAGGTGTCATTTACAGACCTGCAATGATTTTGAATATCAACTAACCATTAGCGCTGGGATTAAAGCTGCTGTTGCGTGAAACGGCCACAAGGTGGCAGCGGTTCTCCCTTACCAAATCTGGTTACTAGAGCAACAGAGCCTCAATGGAAGTCGTGTTCTAGATTGGAATTTAGAATGGAATGTGCCAGGAGAAAGCCCCTCAAGTTTGTCTCACTACTTCTTGTTCGTGTTTTTACTTTTTTATTTTCTATTACAGCAAGTTTGATTACAATGTTTGGCTTGTTGTAGGTGTGGAAGATGTGGTTCTTTTACACATATACAGATGTCTGTTCTTCCTGGGATCCTTTTCCCATGTACGTTAGGACAGAATGTTGAGTAGTCTTCTCTTGGTATTCCGTAGGTCTTTGGTGATTATATATGTCACCTGTGTTTGATTATGTCTGTTAACCCCGATATCGTAATGAAACCAATCCTCACACCTTTCCATTGGTGAACCCTAAGTTTTTTTAATGAATCTGTGATTGCCCTTCTCCGTGGAAGTATCTGCCCTGGTATCCATTTTTAGGTAATACCTATAAGTGATATGATACGATATGTGTCTTTCACTTTCTGACTTACTCCAAGTCACGTGATTACCTGTAGACTCATCTACGGGGCTGCAAATGGCATTGTGTCCTTTTTTTCCTTGGCTTCTATTCTGCCTTAGCGAGGTCCATTTTCAACAATGTGATTCCCTGAGGGTTGTGGATTAGCTGACCTGGGCAGCCTTACCCTGCCGGCCGGCCCTCCCCAGGTGTGCCTGGTTGAGGTCAATATAAACAGCGCTCCAGGCAGCAATAGCCCCTGAAGTTGTGCCTGACTCCATATTCTCTGCCCCGTCAGCAGTCTCGGGGCTGTGCTGGTGGGAGGGAGTGAGGGGCCAAGGCTTTGTTGGTGGCCCGGTGTGAGTGGGGCTCTGCTGGCCTTTCTGCAGGAGTTGCCAGGCTGCCACCTGTAAAGAAGAGGATGTGTCACCCATACCTTCCAATGGAATTTCTCTCCGGACAGAGGTGAGGAAGGAAAAAAGCAGTGGGGGCCGGGACAGGAGGGGTATCTCAGGCAGGGCAATAGAAAGCTTCCAGAAGAGCGCCCGGGGCCAGGACCATCCTGGCTGGCCTGCAGGCACCAAGTTGGCCTGCGTGCTGTCGCTGGTGTGGCTCCACGGCCCTTCCTCTAGGCTTTCAAGCCCTTGTACATATTCAGGTGTTTTACCTGGGAAGGGTGGGAACAGTTCAGCAGCAGCTGGCCTGGGGCTCAGCTCACGTTTACTCACAGATGCCTCAGCACGGTCCCCCATCTTTGCAATGAGGACGCTCCTTGCATGGGGGGTGGGTTGCTGGCTGTATGGGAGGTGATTCCCCACCTCTGACCAATTTCAGAATTGTTTACCACTGGAGCAAGTGCCCTGATAGGGTTTCCCTCTGTATAACTGGTGGGTTCAGGTTTTTTTTTTCTTTTATGGTTCAAGTTAGATTTGATTCCTCTTTTATGTATTTATAGATATAAGCATGGAAATAATTCATTCCTATAAATACATCTGTGTGAAGGGAAGAACTTTTTTCTGTTTTATTTTAAAATTTTATTTTTTAAAATTTTGAAATTTAATTGTATTTATTTTTTTATACAGCAGGTTATTATTAGTTATGTGTTTTATGCATATACATGTATACAGGTCAATCCCAATCTTCCAACTCATCCCACCACCACCACCCCAGGGCTTCCCACACTTGGTGTCCATACGTTTGTTCTCTACCTCTGTGTCTCTATTTCTTCCCTGAAAACCAGTTCATCTGTACCAGTTTTTAGGTTCCACATATATGCATTAATATACAATATTTGTTTTCCTCTTTCTGGCTTACTTCATTCTGTATGACAGTCTCTAGATCCATCGATGTCTCTACAAATGACCCAGTTTCATTCCTTTTTTTGGCTGAGTAATATTCCATTTTATATGTGTACCACATCTTTATCCATTCATCTGTCTGTGGGCATTTAGGTTGCTTGCATTACCTGGCTATTGTAAATAGTGCTGCAATGAACATTGTGGTGAATGTGCCTTTTTGATTTATGGTTTTCTCTGGGTATATGCCCAGAAGTGGGATTGCTGGATCAGATGGTAATTCTATTTCTAGTTTTTTTAAGGAAACTCCATACTGTTCTCCATAGTGACTGTATCAATTTACATCCCCACCAATAGTGGAAGAGGGCTCCATTTGTCCACACCCTCCCCAGAATTTGTTGTTTGTAGATTTTCTGATGATGCCGATTCTAACAGGTGTGAGGTGATACCTCATTGTAGTTTTGATTTGCATTTCTCTAATAATTAGTGCTATTGAGCAGCTTTTCATGGGCGTCTTGGCCATCTCTGTGTCTTCTTTGAAGAAACGTCTCTTTAGATCTTCTGCCCATTTTTGTATTGGGTTGTTTGTTTTTTTAATATTAAGCTGCATGAGCTGTTTATATATATATTGGAGATTAAACCTTTGTCCATTGATTCATTTGCAACAATTTTCTCCCATTCTGAGGGATGCCTTTTTCCATTCCCGTTTTTTTAACAAAAAAGGAAAGAAAGAAAAAGAAGCAGAACACTAATGTGCGTAAAATATGCCTTTTGAAATGGTCTTTTTGAAATATGGACGTCCTTTGAATTTTTTGGTCAATATGTGACCCCACGATTTGTTTTCAGGGCAGGTGTCATTTACAGGCCTGCAATGATTTTGAATATCAACTAACCATTAGCGCTGGGATTAAAGCTGCTGTTGCGTGAAACGGCCACAAGGTGGCAGCAGTTCTCCCTTACCAAATCTGGTTACTAGAGCAACAGAGCCTCAATGGAAGTCGTGTTCTAGATTGGAATTTAGAATGGAATGTGCCAGGAGAAAGCCCCTCAAGTTTGTCTCACTACTTCTTGTTCGTGTTTTTAATTTTTTTATTTTCTATTACAGCAAGTTTGATTACAATGTTTGGCTTGTTGTAGGTGTGGAATATGTGGTTCTTTTACACATATACAGATGTCTGTTCTTCCTGGGATCCTTTTCCCATGTACGTTAGGACAGAATGTTGAGTAGTCTTCTCATGGTATTCCGTAGGTCTTTGGTGATTATATATGTCACCTGTGTTTGATTATGTCTGTTAACCCCGATATCGTAATGAAACCAATCCTCACACCTTTCCATTGGTGAACCATAAGTTTGTTTAATGAATCTGTGATTGCCCTTCTCCGTGGAAATATCTGCCCTGGTATCCATTTTTAGGTAACACCTATAAGTGATATGATACGATATGTGTCTTTCACTTTCTGACTTACTCCAAGTCACGTGATTACCTCTAGACTCATCTACGGGGCTGCAAATGGCATTGTGTCCTTTTTTTCCTTGGCTTCTATTCTGCCTTAGCGAGGTCCATTTTCAACAATGTGATTCCCTGAGGGTTGTGGATTAGCTGACCTGGGCAGCCTTACCCTGCCGGCCGGCCCTCCCCAGGTGTGCCTGGTTGAGGTCAATATAAACAGCGCTCCAGGCAGCAATAGCCCCTGAAGTTGTGCCTGACTCCATATTCTCTGCCCCGTCAGCAGTCTCGGGGCTGTGCTGGTGGGAGGGAGTGAGGGGCCAAGGCTTTGTTGGTGGCCCGGTGTGAGTGGGGCTCTGCTGGCCTTTCTGCAGGAGTTGCCAGGCTGCCACCTGTAAAGAAGAGGATGTGTCACCCATACCTTCCGATGGAATTTCTCTCCGGACAGAGGTGAGGAAGGAAAAAAGCAGTGGGGCCCGGGACAGGAGGGGTATCTCAGGCAGGGCAATAGAAAGCTTCCAGAAGAGCGCCCGGGGCCAGGACCATCCTGGCTGGCCTGCAGGCACCAAGTTGGCCTGCGTGCTGTCGCTGGTGTGGCTCCACGGCCCTTCCTCTAGGCTTTCAAGCCCTTGTACATATTCAGGTGTTTTACCTGGGAAGGGTGGGAACAGTTCAGCAGCAGCTGGCCTGGGGCTCAGCTCACGTTTACTCACAGATGCCTCAGCACGGTCCCCCAGCTTTGCAATGAGGACGCTCCTTGCATGGGGGGTGGGTTGCTGGCTGTATGGGAGGTGATTCCCCACCTCTGACCAATTTCAGAATTGTTTACCGCTGGAGCAAGTGCCCTGATAGGGTTTCCCTCTGTATAACTGGTGGGTTCAGGTTTTTTTTTCTTTTATGGTTCAAGTTAGATTTGATTCCTCTTTTATGTATTTATAGATATAAGCATGGAAATAATTCATTCCTATAAATACATCTGTGTGAAGGGAAGAACTTTTTTCTGTTTTATTTTAAAATTTTATTTTTTAAAATTTTGAAATTTAATTGTATTTATTTTTTTATACAGCAGGTTATTATTAGTTATGTGTTTTATGCATATACATGTATACAGGTCAATCCCAATCTCCCAACTCATCCCACCACCACCACCCCATGGCTTCCCACACTTGGTGTCCATACGTTTGTTCTCTACCTCTGTGTCTCTATTTCTTCCCTGAAAACCAGTTCATCTGTACCAGTTTTTAGGTTCCACATATATGCATTAATATACAATATTTGTTTTCCTCTTTCTGGCTTACTTCATTCTGTATGACAGTCTCTAGATCCATCGATGTCTCTACAAATGACCCAGTTTCATTCCTTTTTTTGGCTGAGTAATATTCCATTTTATATGTGTACCACATCTTTATCCATTCATCTGTCTGTGGGCATTTAGGTTGCTTGCATTACCTGGCTATTGTAAATAGTGCTGCAATGAACATTGTGGTGAATGTGCCTTTTTGATTTATGGTTTTCTCTGGGTATATGCCCAGAAGTGGGATTGCTGGATCAGATGGTAATTCTATTTCTAGTTTTTTTAAGGAAACTCCATACTGTTCTCCATAGTGACTGTATCAATTTACATCCCCACCAATAGTGGAAGAGGGCTCCTTTTGTCCACACCCTCCCCAGAATTTGTTGTTTGTAGATTTTCTGATGATGCCGATTCTAACAGGTGTGAGGTGATACCTCATTGTAGTTTTGATTTGCATTTCTCTAATAATTAGTGCTGTTGAGCAGCTTTTCATGGGCGTCTTGGCCATCTCTGTGTCTTCTTTGAAGAAACGTCTCTTTAGATCTCCTGCCCATTTTTGTATTGGGTTGTTTGTTTTTTTAATATTAAGCTGCATGAGCTGTTTATATATATATTGGAGATTAAACCTTTGTCCATTGATTCATTTGCAACAATTTTCTCCCATTCTGAGGGATGCCTTTTTCCATTCCCGTTTTTTTAACAAAAAAGGAAAGAAAGAAAAAGAAGCAGAACACTAATGTGCGTAAAATATGCCTTTTGAAATGGTCGTTTTGAAATATGGACGTCCTTTGAATTTTTTGGTCGATATGTGACCCCACGATTTGTTTTCAGGGCAGGTGTCATTTACAGGCCTGCAATGATTTTGAATATCAACTAACCATTAGCGCTGGGATTAAAGCTGCTGTTGCGTGAAACGGCCACAAGGTGGCAGCGGTTCTCCCTTACCAAATCTGGTTACTAGAGCAACAGAGCCTCAATGGAAGTCGTGTTCTAGATTGGAATTTAGAATGGAATGTGCCAGGAGAAAGACCCTCAAGTTTGTCTCACTACTTCTTGTTCGTGTTTTTACTTTTTTATTTTCTATTACAGCAAGTTTGATTACAATGTTTGGCTTGTTGTAGGTGTGGAAGATGTGGTTCTTTTACACATATACAGATGTCTGTTCTTCCTGGGATCCTTTTCCCATGTACGTTAGGACAGAATGTTGAGTAGTCTTCTCTTGGTATTCCGTAGGTCTTTGGTGATTATATATGTCACCTGTGTTTGATTATGTCTGTTAACCCCGATATCGTAATGAAACCAATCCTCACACCTTTCCATTGGTGAACCCTAAGTTTGTTTAATGAATCTGTGATTGCCCTTCTCCGTGGAAGTATCTGCCCTGGTATCCATTTTTAGGTAATACCTATAAGTGATATGATACGATATGTGTCTTTCACTTTCTGACTTACTCCAAGTCACGTGATTACCTCTAGACTCATCTACGGGGCTGCAAATGGCATTGTGTCCTTTTTTTCCTTGGCTTCTATTCTGCCTTAGCGAGGTCCATTTTCAACAATGTGATTCCCTGAGGGTTGTGGATTAGCTGACCTGGGCAGCCTTACCCTGCCGGCCGGCCCTCCCCAGGTGTGCCTGGTTGAGGTCAATATAAACAGCGCTCCAGGCAGCAATAGCCCCTGAAGTTGTGCCTGACTCCATATTCTCTGCCCCGTCAGCAGTCTCGGGGCTGTGCTGGTGGGAGGGAGTGAGGGGCCAAGGCTTTGTTGGTGGCCCGGTGTGAGTGGGGCTCTGCTGGCCTTTCTGCAGGAGTTGCCAGGCTGCCACCTGTAAAGAAGAGGATGTGTCACCCATACCTTCCGATGGAATTTCTCTCCGGACAGAGGTGAGGAAGGAAAAAAGCAGTGGGGGCCGGGACAGGAGGGGTATCTCAGGCAGGGCTATAGAAAGCTTCCAGAAGAGCGCCCGGGGCCAGGACCATCCTGGCTGGCCTGCAGGCACCAAGTTGGCCTGCGTGCTGTCGCTGGTGTGGCTCCACGGCCCTTCCTCTAGGCTTTCAAGCCCTTGTACATATTCAGGTGTTTTACCTGGGAAGGGTGGGAACAGTTCAGCAGCAGCTGGCCTGGGGCTCAGCTCACGTTTACTCACAGATGCCTCAGCACGGTCCCCCAGCTTTGCAATGAGGACGCTCCTTGCATGGGGGGTGGGTTGCTGGCTGTATGGGAGGTGATTCCCCACCTCTGACCAATTTCAGAATTGGTTACCGCTGGAGCAAGTGCCCTGATAGGGTTTCCCTCTGTATAACTGGTGGGGTCAGGTTTTTTTTCTTTTATGGTTCAAGTTAGATTTGATTCCTCTTTTATGTATTTATAGATATAAGCATGGAAATAATTCATTCCTATAAATACATCTGTGTGAAGGGAAGAACTTTTTTCTGTTTTATTTTAAAATTTTATTTTTTAAAATTTTGAAATTTAATTGTATTTATTTTTTTATACAGCAGGTTATTATTAGTTATGTGTTTTATGCATATACATGTATACAGGTCAATCCCAATCTCCCAACTCATCCCACCACCACCACCCCAGGGCTTCCCACACTTGGTGTCCATACGTTTGTTCTCTACCTCTGTGTCTCTATTTCTTCCCTGAAAACCAGTTCATCTGTACCAGTTTTTAGGTTCCACATATATGCATTAATATACAATATTTGTTTTCCTCTTTCTGGCTTACTTCATTCTGTATGACAGTCTCTAGATCCATCGATGTCTCTACAAATGACCCAGTTTCATTCCTTTTTTTGGCTGAGTAATATTCCATTTTATATGTGTACCACATCTTTATCCATTCATCTGTCTGTGGGCATTTAGGTTGCTTGCATTACCTGGCTATTGTAAATAGTGCTGCAATGAACATTGTGGTGAATGTGCCTTTTTGATTTATGGTTTTCTCTGGGTATATGCCCAGAAGTGGGATTGCTGGATCAGATGGTAATTCTATTTCTAGTTTTTTTAAGGAAACTCCATACTGTTCTCCATAGTGACTGTATCAATTTACATCCCCACCAATAGTGGAAGAGGGCTCCTTTTGTCCACACCCTCCCCAGAATTTGTTGTTTGTAGATTTTCTGATGATGCCGATTCTAACAGGTGTGAGGTGATACCTCATTGTAGTTTTGATTTGCATTTCTCTAATAATTAGTGCTGTTGAGCAGCTTTTCATGGGCGTCTTGGCCATCTCTGTGTCTTCTTTGAAGAAACGTCTCTTTAGATCTCCTGCCCATTTTTGTATTGGGTTGTTTGTTTTTTTAATATTAAGCTGCATGAGCTGTTTATATATATATTGGAGATTAAACCTTTGTCCATTGATTCATTTGCAACAATTTTCTCCCATTCTGAGGGATGCCTTTTTCCATTCCCGTTTTTTTAACAAAAAAGGAAAGAAAGAAAAAGAAGCAGAACACTAATGTGCGTAAAATATGCCTTTTGAAATGATCGTTTTGAAATATGGACGTCCTTTGAATTTTTTGGTCGATATGTGACCCCACGATTTGTTTTCAGGGCAGGTGTCATTTACAGGCCTGCAATGATTTTGAATATCAACTAACCATTAGCGCTGGGATTAAAGCTGCTGTTGCGTGAAACGGCCACAAGGTGGCAGCGGTTCTCCCTTACCAAATCTGGTTACTAGAGCAACAGAGCCTCAATGGAAGTCGTGTTCTAGATTGGAATTTAGAATGGAATGTGCCAGGAGAAAGCCCCTCAAGTTTGTCTCACTACTTCTTGTTCGTGTTTTTACTTTTTTATTTTCTATTACAGCAAGTTTGATTACAATGTTTGGCTTGTTGTAGGTGTGGAAGATGTGGTTCTTTTACACATATACAGATGTCTGTTCTTCCTGGGATCCTTTTCCCATGTACGTTAGGACAGAATGTTGAGTAGTCTTCTCTTGGTATTCCGTAGGTCTTTGGTGATTATATATGTCACCTGTGTTTGATTATGTCTGTTAACCCCGATATCGTAATGAAACCAATCCTCACACCTTTCCATTGGTGAACCCTAAGTTTGTTTAATGAATCTGTGATTGCCCTTCTCCGTGGAAGTATCTGCCCTGGTATCCATTTTTAGGTAATACCTATAAGTGATATGATACGATATGTGTCTTTCACTTTCTGACTTACTCCAAGTCACGTGATTACCTCTAGACTCATCTACGGGGCTGCAAATGGCATTGTGTCCTTTTTTTCCTTGGCTTCTATTCTGCCTTAGCGAGGTCCATTTTCAACAATGTGATTCCCTGAGGGTTGTGGATTAGCTGACCTGGGCAGCCTTACCCTGCCGGCCGGCCCTCCCCAGGTGTGCCTGGTTGAGGTCAATATAAACAGCGCTCCAGGCAGCAATAGCCCCTGAAGTTGTGCCTGACTCCATATTCTCTGCCCCGTCAGCAGTCTCGGGGCTGTGCTGGTGGGAGGGAGTGAGGGGCCAAGGCTTTGTTGGTGGCCCGGTGTGAGTGGGGCTCTGCTGGCCTTTCTGCAGGAGTTGCCAGGCTGCCACCTGTAAAGAAGAGGATGTGTCACCCATACCTTCCGATGGAATTTCTCTCCGGACAGAGGTGAGGAAGGAAAAAAGCAGTGGGGGCCGGGACAGGAGGGGTATCTCAGGCAGGGCAATAGAAAGCTTCCAGAAGAGCGCCCGGGGCCAGGACCATCCTGGCTGGCCTGCAGGCACCAAGTTGGCCTGCGTGCTGTCGCTGGTGTGGCTCCACGGCCCTTCCTCTAGGCTTTCAAGCCCTTGTACATATTCAGGTGTTTTACCTGGGAAGGGTGGGAACAGTTCAGCAGCAGCTGGCCTGGGGCTCAGCTCACGTTTACTCACAGATGCCTCAGCACGGTCCCCCAGCTTTGCAATGAGGACGCTCCTTGCATGGGGGGTGGGTTGCTGGCTGTATGGGAGGTGATTCCCCACCTCTGACCAATTTCAGAATTGTTTACCGCTGGAGCAAGTGCCCTGATAGGGTTTCCCTCTGTATAACTGGTGGGGTCAGGTTTTTTTTCTTTTATGGTTCAAGTTAGATTTGATTCCTCTTTTATGTATTTATAGATATAAGCATGGAAATAATTCATTCCTATAAATACATCTGTGTGAAGGGAAGAACTTTTTTCTGTTTTATTTTAAAATTTTATTTTTTAAAATTTTGAAATTTAATTGTATTTATTTTTTTATACAGCAGGTTATTATTAGTTATGTGTTTTATGCATATACATGTATACAGGTCAATCCCAATCTCCCAACTCATCCCACCACCACCACCCCATGGCTTCCCACACTTGGTGTCCATACGTTTGTTCTCTAACTCTGTGTCTCTATTTCTTCCCTGAAAACCAGTTCATCTGTACCAGTTTTTAGGTTCCACATATATGCATTAATATACAATATTTGTTTTCCTCTTTCTGGCTTACTTCATTCTGTATGACAGTCTCTAGATCCATCGATGTCTCTACAAATGACCCAGTTTCATTCCTTTTTTTGGCTGAGTAATATTCCATTTTATATGTGTACCACATCTTTATCCATTCATCTGTCTGTGGGCATTTAGGTTGCTTGCATTACCTGGCTATTGTAAATAGTGCTGCAATGAACATTGTGGTGAATGTGCCTTTTTGATTTATGGTTTTCTCTGGGTATATGCCCAGAAGTGGGATTGCTGGATCAGATGGTAATTCTATTTCTAGTTTTTTTAAGGAAACTCCATACTGTTCTCCATAGTGACTGTATCAATTTACATCCCCACCAATAGTGGAAGAGGGCTCCTTTTGTCCACACCCTCCCCAGAATTTGTTGTTTGTAGATTTTCTGATGATGCCGATTCTAACAGGTGTGAGGTGATACCTCATTGTAGTTTTGATTTGCATTTCTCTAATAATTAGTGCTGTTGAGCAGCTTTTCATGGGCGTCTTGGCCATCTCTGTGTCTTCTTTGAAGAAACGTCTCTTTAGATCTTCTGCCCATTTTTGTATTGGGTTGTTTGTTTTCTTAATATTAAGCTGCATGAGCTGTTTATATATATATTGGAGATTAAACCTTTGTCCATTGATTCATTTGCAAGAATTTTCTCCCATTCTGAGGGATGCCTTTTTCCATTCCCGTTTTTTTAACAAAAAAGGAAAGAAAGAAAAAGAAGCAGAACACTAATGTGCGTAAAATATGCCTTTTGAAATGGTCTTTTTGAAATATGGACGTCCTTTGAATTTTTTGGTCAATATGTGACCCCACGATTTGTTTTCAGGGCAGGTGTCATTTACAGGCCTGCAATGATTTTGAATATCAACTAACCATTAGCGCTGGGATTAAAGCTGCTGTTGCGTGAAACGGCCACAAGGTGGCAGCAGTTCTCCCTTACCAAATCTGGTTACTAGAGCAACAGAGCCTCAATGGAAGTCGTGTTCTAGATTGGAATTTAGAATGGAATGTGCCAGGAGAAAGCCCCTCAAGTTTGTCTCACTACTTCTTGTTCGTGTTTTTAATTTTTTTATTTTCTATTACAGCAAGTTTGATTACAATGTTTGGCTTGTTGTAGGTGTGGAATATGTGGTTCTTTTACACATATACAGATGTCTGTTCTTCCTGGGATCCTTTTCCCATGTACGTTAGGACAGAATGTTGAGTAGTCTTCTCTTGGTATTCCGTAGGTCTTTGGTGATTATATATGTCACCTGTGTTTGATTATGTCTGTTAACCCCGATATCGTAATGAAACCAATCCTCACACCTTTCCTTTGGTGAACCATAAGTTTGTTTAATGAATCTGTGATTGCCCTTCTCCGTGGAAATATCTGCCCTGGTATCCATTTTTAGGTAACACCTATAAGTGATATGATACGATATGTGTCTTTCACTTTCTGACTTACTCCAAGTCACGTGATTACCTCTAGACTCATCTACGGGGCTGCAAATGGCATTGTGTCCTTTTTTTCCTTGGCTTCTATTCTGCCTTAGCGAGGTCCATTTTCAACAATGTGATTCCCTGAGGGTTGTGGATTAGCTGACCTGGGCAGCCTTACCCTGCCGGCCGGCCCTCCCCAGGTGTGCCTGGTTGAGGTCAATATAAACAGCGCTCCAGGCAGCAATAGCCCCTGAAGTTGTGCCTGACTCCATATTCTCTGCCCCGTCAGCAGTCTCGGGGCTGTGCTGGTGGGAGGGAGTGAGGGGCCAAGGCTTTGTTGGTGGCCCGGTGTGAGTGGGGCTCTGCTGGCCTTTCTGCAGGAGTTGCCAGGCTGCCACCTGTAAAGAAGAGGATGTGTCACCCATACCTTCCGATGGAATTTCTCTCCGGACAGAGGTGAGGAAGGAAAAAAGCAGTGGGGCCCGGGACAGTGGGGAATCTCAGGCAGGGCAATAGAAAGCTTCCAGAAGAGCGCCCGGGGCCAGGACCATCCTGGCTGGCCTGCAGGCACCAAGTTCGCCTGCGTGTTGGCGTTGGTGTGGCTCCATGGCCCTTCCTCTAGGCTTTCAAGCCCTTGTACATATTCAGGTGTTTTACCTGCGAAGGGTGGGAACAGTTCAGCAGCAGCTGGCCTGGGGCTCAGCTCACGTTTACTCACAGATGCCTCACAACGGTCCACCAGCTTTGCAGTAAGGATGCTCCTTGCATGGGGTGTGGGTTGCTGGCTGTATGGGATGTGATTCCCCACCTCTGACCAATTTCAGAATTGTTTACCGCTGGAGCAAGTGCCCTGATAGGGTTTCCCTCTGTATAACTGGTGGGTTCAAGTTTTCTTTTTCTTTTATGGTTCAAGTTAGATTTTATTCCTCATTTATGTATTTATAGATATAAACATGGAAATAATTCATTCCTATAAATACATCTGTGTGAAGGGAAGAACTTTTTTCTGTTTTATTTTAAAATTTTATTTTTTAAAATTTTGAAATTTAATTTTATTTATTTTTTTATACAGCAGGTTATTATTAGTTATGTGTTTTATGCATATACATGTATACAGGTCAATCCCAATCTCCCAACTCATCCCACCACCACCACCCCAGGGCTTCCCACACTTGGTGTCCATACGTTTGTTCTCAACCTCTGTGTCTCTATTTCTTCCCTGCAAACCAGTTCATCTGTACCATTTATTAGGTTCCACATATATGCATTAATATACAATACTTGTTTTCCTCTTTCTGACTTACTTCATTCTGTATGACAGTCTCTAGATCCATCGATGTCTCTACAAATGACCCAGTTTCATTCCTTTTTATGGCTGAGTAATATTCCATTTTATATATGTACCACATCTTTATCCATTCATCTGTCTGTGGGCATTTAGGTTGCTTGCATTACCTGGCTATTGTAAATAGTGCTGCAATGAACATTGTGGTGAATGTGCCTTTTTGATTTATGGTTTTCTCTGGGTATATGCCCAGAAGTGGGATTGCTGGATCAGATGGTAATTCTATTTCTAGTTTTTTTAAGGAAACTCCATACTGTTCTCCATAGTGACTGTATCAATTTACATCCCCACCAATAGTGGAAGAGGGCTCCTTTTGTCCACACCCTCCCCAGAATTTGTTGTTTGTAGATTTTCTGATGATGCCGATTCTAACAGGTGTGAGGTGATACCTCATTGTAGTTTTGATTTGCATTTCTCTAATAATTAGTGCTGTTGAGCAGCTTTTCATGGGCGTCTTGGCCATCTCTGTGTGTTCTTTGAAGAAACGACTCTTTAGATCTTCTGCCCATTTTTGTATTGGGTTGTTTGTTTTTTTAATATTAAGCTGCATGAGCTATTTATATATATATTGGAGATTAAACCTTTGTCCATTGATTCATTTGCAACGATTTTCACCCATTCTGAGGGATGCCTTTTTCCATTCCCGTTTTTTTAACAAAAAAGGAAAGAAAGAAAAAGAAGCAGAACACTAATGTGCGTAAAATATGCCTTTTGAAATGGTCGTTTTGAAATATGGACGTCCTTTGAATTTTTTGGTCGATATGTGACCCCAGGATTTGTTTTCAGGGCAGGTGTCATTTACAGGCCTGCAATGATTTTGAATATCAACTGACCATTAGCACTGGGATTAAAGCTGCTGTTGCGCGAAACGGCCACAAGGTGGCAGCAGTTCTCCCTTACCAAATCTGGTTACTAGAGCAACAGAGCCTCAATGGAAGTCGTGTTCTAGATTGGAATTTAGAATGGAATGTGCCAGGAGAAAGCCCCTCAAGTTTGTCTCACTACTTCTTGTTCGTGTTTTTAATTTTTTTTCTATTACAGCAAGTTTGATTACAATGTTTGGCTTGTTGTAGGTGTGGAATATGTGGTTCTTTTACACATATACAGATGTCTGTTCTTCCTGGGATCCTTTTCCCATGTACGTTAGGACAGAATGTTGAGTAGTCTTCTCTTGGTATTCCGTAGGTCTTTGGTGATTATATATGTCACCTGTGTTTGATTATGTCTGTTAACCCCGATATCGTAATGAAACCAATCCTCACACCTTTCCATTGGTGAACCATAAGTTTGTTTAATGAATCTGTGATTGCCCTTCTCCGTGGAAATATCTGCCCTGGTATCCATTTTTAGGTAACACCTATAAGTGATATGATACAATATGTGTCTTTCACTTTCTGACTTACTCCAAGTCACGTGATTACCTCTAGACTCATCTACGGGGCTGCAAATGGCATTGTGTCCTTTTTTTCCTTGGCTTCTATTCTGCCTTAGCGAGGTCCATTTTCAACAATGTGATTCCCTGAGGGTTGTGGATTAGCTGACCTGGGCAGCCTTACCCTGCCGGCCGGCCCTCCCCAGGTGTGCCTGGTTGAGGTCAATATAAACAGCGCTCCAGGCAGCAATAGCCCCTGAAGTTGTGCCTGACTCCATATTCTCTGCCCCGTCAGCAGTCTCGGGGCTGTGCTGGTGGGAGGGAGTGAGGGGCCAAGGCTTTGTTGGTGGCCCGGTGTGAGTGGGGCTCTGCTGGCCTTTCTGCAGGAGTTGCCAGGCTGCCACCTGTAAAGAAGAGGATGTGTCACCCATACCTTCCGATGGAATTTCTCTCCGGACAGAGGTGAGGAAGGAAAAAAGAAGTGGGGGCCTGGACAGTGGGGAATCTCAGGCAGGGCAATAGAAAGCTTCCAGAAGAGCGCCCAGGGCCAGGACCCTCCTGGATGGCCTGCAGGCACCAAGTTGGACTGCGTGCTGTCGTTGGTGTGGCTCCATGGCCCTTCCTCTACGCTTTCAAGCCCTTGTACATATTCAGGTGTTTTACCTGGGAAGGGTGGGAACAGTTCAGCAGCAGCTGGCCTGGGGCTCAGCTCACGTTTACTCACAGATGCCTCAGCACGGTCCCCCAGCTTTGCAATGAGGATGCTCCTTGCATGGGGGGTGGGTTTTTGGCTGTATGGGATGTGATTCCCCACCTGTGACCAATTTCAGAATTGTTTACCGCTGGAGCAAGTGCCCTGATAGGGTTTCCCTCTGTATAACTGGTGGGTTCAAGTTTTCTTTTTCTTTTATGGTTCAAGTTAGATTTTATTCCTCATTTATGTATTTATAGATATAAGCATGGAAATAATTCATTCCTATAAATACATCTGTGTGAAGGGAAGAACTTTTTTCTGTTTTATTTTAAAATTTTATTTTTTAAAATTTTGAAATTTAATTTTATTTATTTTTTTATACAGCAGGTTATTATTAGTTATGTATTTTATGCATATACATGTATACAGGTCAATCCCAATCTCCCAACTCATCCCACCACCACCACCCCATGGCTTCCGACACTTGGTGTCCATAAGTTTGTTCTCTACCTCTGTGTCTCTATTTCTTCCCTGCAAACCAGTTCATCTGTACCATTTATTAGGTTCCACATATATGCATTAATATACAATATTTGTTTTCCTCTTTCTGACTTACTTCATTCTGTATGACAGTCTCTAGATCCATCGATGTCTCTACAAATGACCCAGTTTCATTCCTTTTTATGGCTGAGTAATATTCCATTTTATATATGTACCACATCTTTATCCATTCATCTGTCTGTGGGCATTTAGGTTGCTTGCATTACCTGGCTATTGTAAATAGTGCTGCAATGAACATTGTGGTGAATGTGCATTTTTGATTTATGGTTTTCTCTGGGTATATGCCCAGAAGTGGGATTGCTGGATCAGATGGTAATTCTATTTCTAGTTTTTTTAAGGAAACTCCATACTGTTCTCCATAGTGACTGTATCAATTTACATCCCCACCAATAGTGGAAGAGGGCTCCTTTTGTCCACACCCTCCCCAGAATTTGTTGTTTGCAGATTTTCTGATGATGCCGATTCTAACAGGTGTGAGGTGATACCTCATTGTAGTTTTGATTTGCATTTCTCTAATAATTAGTGCTGTTGAGCAGCTTTTCATGTGCGTCTTGGCCATCTCTGTGTCTTCTTTGAAGAAACGACTCTTTACATCATCTGCCCATTTTTGTATTGGGTTGTTTGTTTTTTTAATATTAGGCTGCATGAGCTGTTTATATATATATTGGAGATTAAACCTTTGTCCATTGATTCATTTGCAACAATTTTCGCCCATTCTGAGGGATGCTTTTTTCCATTCCTGTTTTTTTAACAAAAAAGGAAAGAAAGAAAAAGAAGCAGAACACTAATGTGCGTAAAATATGCCTTTTGAAATGGTCGTTTTGAAATATGGACGTCCTTTGAATTTTTTGGTCGATATGTGACCCCAGGATTTGTTTTCAGGGCAGGTGTCATTTACAGGCCTGCAATGATTTTGAATATCAACTGACCATTAGCGCTGGGATTAAAGCTGCTGGTACGTGAAACGGCCACAAGGTGGCAGCAGTTCTCCCTTACCAAATCTGGTTACTAGAGCAACAGAGCCTCAATGGAAGTCGTGTTCTAGATTGGAATTTAGAATGGAATGTGCCAGGAGAAAGCCCCTCAAGTTTGTCTCACTACTTCTTGTTCGTGTTTTTACTTTTTTTTTCTATTACAGCAAGTTTGATTACAATGTTTGGCTTGTTGTAGGTGTGGAAGATGTGGTTCTTTTACACATATACAGATGTCTGTTCTTCCTGGGATCCTTTTCCCATGTACGTTAGGACAGAATGTTGAGTAGTCTTCTCTTGGTATCCCGTAGGTCTTTGGTGATTTTATATGTCACCTGTGTTTGATTATGTCTGTTAACCCCGATATCGTAATGAAACCAATCCTCACACCTTTCCATTGGTGAACCCTAAGTTTGTTTAATGAATCTGTGATTGCCCTTCTCCGTGGAAATATCTGCCCTGGTATCCATTTTTAGGTAATACCTATAAGTGATATGATACGATATGTGTCTTTCACTTTCTGACTTACTCCAAGTCACGTGATTACCTCTAGACTCATCTACGGGGCTGCAAATGGCATTGTGTCCTTTTTTTCCTTGGCTTCTATTCTGCCTTAGCGAGGTCCATTTTCAACAATGTGATTCCCTGAGGGTTGTGGATTAGCTGACCTGGGCAGCCTTACCCTGCCGGCCGGCCCTCCCCAGGTGTGCCTGCTTGAGGTCAATATAAACAGCGCTCCAGGCAACAATAGCCCCTGAAGTTGTGCCTGACTCCATATTCTCTGCCCCGTCAGCAGTCTCGGGGCTGTGCTGGTGGGAGGGAGTGAGGGGCCAAGGCTTTGTTGGTGGCCCGGTGTGAGTGGGGCTCTGCTGGCCTTTCTGCAGGAGTTGCCAGGCTGCCACCTGTAAAGAAGAGGATGTGTCACCCATACCTTCCGATGGAATTTCTCTCCGGACAGAGGTGAGGAAGGAAAAAAGCAGTGGGGGCCGGGACAGGAGGGGTATCTCAGGCAGGGCAATAGAAAGCTTCCAGAAGAGCGACCGGGGCCAGGACCATCCTGGCTGGCCTGCAGGCACCAAGTTGGCCTGCGTGCTGTCGCTGGTGTGGCTCCACGGCCCTTCCTCTAGGCTTTCAAGCCCTTGTACATATTCAGGTGTTTTACCTGCGAAGGGTGGGAACAGTTCAGCAGCAGCTGGCCTGGGGCTCAGCTCACGTTTACTCACAGATGCCTCAGCACGGTCCCCCAGCTTTGCAATGAGGACGCTCCTTGCATGGGGGGTGGGTTGCTGGCTGTATGGGAGGTGATTCCCCACCTCTGACCAATTTCAGAATTGTTCACTGCTGGAGCAAGTGCCCTGATAGGGTTTCCCTCTGTATAACTGGTGGGTTCAGGTTTTTTTTTCTTTTATGGTTCAAGTTAGATTTGATACCTCTTTTATGTATTTATAGATATAAGCATGGAAATAATTCATTCCTATAAATACATCGGTGTGAAGGGAAGAACTTTTTTCTGTTTTATTTTAAAATTTTATTTTTTAAAATTTTGAAATTTAATTGTATTTATTTTTTATACAGCAGGTTATTATTAGTTATGTGTTTTATGCATATACATGTATACAGGTCAATCCCAATCTCCCAACTCATCCCACCACCACCACCCCATGGCTTCCCGCACTTGGTGTCCATACGTTTGTTCTCTACCTCTGTGTCTCCATTTCTTCCCTGAAAACCAGTTCATCTGTACCATTTTTTAGGTTCCACATATATGCATTATTATACAACATTTGTTTTCCTCTTTCTGACTTACTTCATTCTGTATGACAGTCTCTAGATCCATCGATGTCTCTACAAATGACCCAGTTTCATTCCTTTTTATGGCTGAGTAATATTCCATTTTATATATGTACCACATCTTTATCCATTCATCTGTCTGTGGGCATTTAGGTTGCTTGCATTACCTGGCTATTGTAAATAGTGCTGCAATGAACATTGTGGTGAATGTGCCTTTTTGATTTATGGTTTTCTCTGGGTATATGCCCAGAAGTGGGATTGCTGGATCAGATGGTAATTCTATTTCTAGTTTTTTTAAGGAAACTCCATACTGTTCTCCATAGTGACTGTATCAATTTACATCCCCACCAATAGTGGAAGAGGGCTCCTTTTGTCCACACCCTCCCCAGAATTTGTTGTTTGTAGATTTTCTGATGATGCCGATTCTAACAGGTGTGAGGTGATACCTCATTGTAGTTTTGATTTGCATTTCTCTAATAATTAGTGCTGTTGAGCAGCTTTTCATGGGCGTCTTGGCCATCTCTGTGTCTTCTTTGAAGAAACGTCTCTTTAGATCTTCTGCCCATTTTTGTATTGGGTTGTTTGTTTTTTTAATATTAAGCTGCATGAGCTGTTTATATATATATTGGAGATTAAACCTTTGTCCATTGATTCATTTGCAACAATTTTCTCCCATTCTGAGGGATGCCTTTTTCCATTCCCGTTTTTTTAACAAAAAAGGAAAGAAAGAAAAAGAAGCAGAACACTAATGTGCGTAAAATATGCCTTTTGAAATGGTCGTTTTGAAATATGGACGTCCTTTGAATTTTTTGGTCGATATGTGACCCCAGGATTTGTTTTCAGGGCAGGTGTCATTTACAGGCCTGCAATGATTTTGAATATCAACTAACCATTAGCGCTGGGATTAAAGCTGCTGTTGCGTGAAACGGCCACAAGGTGGCAGCAGTTCTCCCTTACCAAATCTGGTTACTAGAGCAACAGAGCCTCAATGGAAGTCGTGTTCTAGATTGGAATTTAGAATGGAATGTGCCAGGAGAAAGCCCCTCAAGTTTGTCTCACTACTTCTTGTTCGTGTTTTTAATTTT
Source organism: Mesoplodon densirostris (assembly GCF_025265405.1). NCBI lineage: Eukaryota > Metazoa > Chordata > Mammalia > Artiodactyla > Ziphiidae > Mesoplodon > Mesoplodon densirostris. Next base: position 240,852,069 of record NC_082661.1, read on the forward strand.
TTATTTTCTATTACAGCAAGTTTGATTACAATGTTTGGCTTGTTGTAGGTGTGGAAGATGTGGTTCTTTTACACATATACAGATGTCTGTTCTTCCTGGGATCCTTTTCCCATGTACGTTAGGACAGAATGTTGAGTAGTCTTCTCTTGGTATTCCGTAGGTCTTTGGTGATTATATATGTCACCTGTGTTTGATTATGTCTGTTAACCCCGATATCGTAATGAAACCAATCCTCACACCTTTCCATTGGTGAACCCTAAGTTTGTTTAATGAATCTGTGATTGCCCTTCTCCGTGGAAGTATCTGCCCTGGTATCCATTTTTAGGTAATACCTATAAGTGATATGATACGATATGTGTCTTTCACTTTCTGACTTACTCCAAGTCACGTGATTACCTCTAGACTCATCTACGGGGCTGCAAATGGCATTGTGTCCTTTTTTTCCTTGGCTTCTATTCTGCCTTAGCGAGGTCCATTTTCAACAATGTGATTCCCTGAGGGTTGTGGATTAGCTGACCTGGGCAGCCTTACCCTGCCGGCCGGCCCTCCCCAGGTGTGCCTGGTTGAGGTCAATATAAACAGCGCTCCAGGCAGCAATAGCCCCTGAAGTTGTGCCTGACTCCATATTCTCTGCCCCATCAGCAGTCTCGGGGCTGTGCTGGTGGGAGGGAGTGAGGGGCCAAGGCTTTGTTGGTGGCCCGGTGTGAGTGGGGCTCTGCTGGCCTTTCTGCAGGAGTTGCCAGGCTGCCACCTGTAAAGAAGAGGATGTGTCACCCATACCTTCCGATGGAATTTCTCTCCGGACAGAGGTGAGGAAGGAAAAAAGCAGTGGGTCCCGGGACAGTGGGGAATCTCAGGCAGGGCAATAGAAAGCTTCCAGAAGAGCGCCCGGGGCCAGGACCATCCTGGCTGGCCTGCAGGCACCAAGTTCGCCTGCGTGTTGTCGTTGGTGTGGCTCCATGGCCCTTCCTCTAGGCTTTCAAGCCCTTGTACATATTCAGGTGTTTTACCTGCGAAGGGTGGGAACAGTTCAGCAGCAGCTGGCCTGGGGCTCAGCTCACGTTTACTCACAGATGCCTCAGCACGGTCCCCCAGCTTTGCAATGAGGATGTTCCTTGCATGGGGTGTGGTTTGCTGGCTGTATGGGATGTGATTCCCCACCTCTGACCAATTTCAGAATTGTTTACCGCTGGAGCAAGTGCCCTGATAGGGTTTCCCTCTGTATAACTGGTGGGTTCAAGTTTTCTTTTTCTTTTATGGTTCAAGTTAGATTTTATTCCTCATTTATGTATTTATAGATATAAGCATGGAAATAATTCATTCCTATAAATACATCTGTGTGAAGGGAAGAACTTTTTTCTGTTTTATTTTAAAATTTTATTTTTTAAAATTTTGAAATTTAATTTTATTTATTTTTTTATACAGCAGGTTATTATTAGTTATGTGTTTTATGCATATACATGTATACAGGTCAATCCCAATCTCTCAACTCATCCCACCACCACCACCCCAGGGCTTCCCACACTTGGTGTCCATACGTTTGTTCTCAACCTCTGTGTCTCTATTTCTTCCCTGCAAACCAGTTCATCTGTACCATTTATTAGGTTCCACATATATGCATTAATATACAATACTTGTTTTCCTCTTTCTGACTTACTTCATTCTGTATGACAGTCTCTAGATCCATCGATGTCTCTACAAATGACCCAGTTTCATTCCTTTTTATGGCTGAGTAATATTCCATTTTATATATGTACCACATCTTTATCCATTCATCTGTCTGTGGGCATTTAGGTTGCTTGCATTACCTGGCTATTGTAAATAGTGCTGCAATGAACATTGTGGTGAATGTGCCTTTTTGATTTATGGTTTTCTCTGGGTATATGCCCAGAAGTGGGATTGCTGGATCAGATGGTAATTCTATTTCTAGTTTTTTTAATGAAACTCCATACTGTTCTCCATAGTGACTGTATCAATTTACATCCCCACCAATAATGGAAGAGGGCTCCTTTTGTCCACACCCTCCCCAGAATTTGTTGTTTGTAGATTTTCTGATGATGCCGATTCTAACAGGTGTGAGGTGATACCTCATTGTAGTTTTGATTTGCATTTCTCTAATAATTAGTGCTGTTGAGCAGCTTTTCATGTGCGTCTTGGCCATCTCTGTGTCTTCTTTGAAGAAACGACTCTTTAGATCTTCTGCCCATTTTTGTATTGGGTTGTTTGTTTTTTTAATCGTAAGCTGCATGAGCTATTTATATATATATTGGAGATTAAACCTTTGTCCATTGATTCATTTGCAACGATTTTCGCCCATTCTGAGGGATGCCTTTTTCCATTCCCGTTTTTTTAACAAAAAATGAAAGAAAGAAAAAGAAGCAGAACACTAATGTGCGTAAAATATGCCTTTTGAAATGGTCGTTTTGAAATATGGATGTCCTTTGAATTTTTTGGTCGATATGTGACCCCAGGATTTGTTTTCAGGGCAGGTGTCATTTACAGGCCTGCATGGATTGTGAATATCAACTGACCATTAGCACTGGGATTAAAGCTGCTGTTGCGCGAAACGGCCACAAGGTGGCAGCAGTTCTCCCTTACCAAATCTGGTTACTAGAGCAACAGAGCCTCAATGGAAGTCGTGTTCTAGATTGGAATTTAGAATGGAATGTGCCAGGAAAAAGCCCCTCAAGTTTGTCTCACTACTTCTTGTTCGTGTTTTTAATTTTTTTTAATTTTATTTTCTATTACAGCAAGTTTGATTACAATGTTTGGCTTGTTGTAGGTGTGGAAGATGTGGTTCTTTTACACATATACAGATGTCTGTTCTTCCTGGGATCCTTTTCCCATGTACGTTAGGACAGAATGTTGAGTAGTCTTCTCTTGGTATCCCGTAGGTCTTTGGTGATTTTATATGTCACCTGTGTTTGATTATGTCTGTTAACCCTGATATCGTAATGAAACCAATCCTCACACCTTTCCATTGGTGAACCCTAATTTGTTTAATGAATCTGTGATTGCCCTTCTCCGTGGAAGTATCTGCCCTGGTATCCATTTTTAGGTAATACCTATAAGTGATATGATACGATATGTGTCTTTCACTTTCTGACTTACTCCAAGACACGTGATTACCTCTAGACTCATCTACGGGGCTGCAAATGGCATTGTGTCCTTTTTTTCCTTGGCTTCTATTCTGCCTTAGCGAGGTCCATTTTCAACAATGTGATTCCCTGAGGGTTGTGGATTAGCTGACCTGGGCAGCCTTGCCCTGCCGGCCGGCCCTCCCCAGTTGTGCCTGGTTGAGGTCAATATAAACAGCGCTCCAGGCAGCAATAGCCCCTGAAGTTGTGCCTGACTCCATATTCTCTGCCCCGTCAGCAGTCTCGGGGCTGTGCTGGTGGGAGGGAGTGAGGGGCCAAGGCTTTGTTGGTGTCCCGGTGTGAGTGGGGCTCTGCTGGCCTTTCTGCAGGAGTTGCCAGGCTGCCACCTGTAAAGAAGAGGATGTGTCACCCATACCTTCCGATGGAATTTCTCTCCGGACAGAGGTGAGGAAGGAAAAAAGCAGTGGGGGCCGGGACAGGAGGGGTATCTCAGGTAGGGCATTAGAAAGCTTCCAGAAGAGCGCCCGTGGCCAGGACCATCCTGGCTGGCCTGCAGGCACCAAGTTGGCCTGTGTGCTGTCGCTGGTGTGGCTCCATGGCCCTTCCTCTAGGCTTTCAAGCCCTTGTACATATTCAGGTGTTTTACCTGGGAAGGGTGGGAACAGTTCAGCAGCAGCTGGCCTGGGGCTCAGCTCACGTTTACTCACAGATGCCTCACAACGGTCCACCAGCTTTGCAATGAGGACGCTCCTTGCATGGGGGGTGGGTTGCTGGCTGTATGGGAGGTGATTCCCCACCTCTGACCAATTTCAGAATTGTTTACCGCTGGAGCAAGTGCCCTGATAGGGTTTCCCTCTGTATAACTGGTGGGTTCAGGTTTTTTTTTCTTTTATGGTTCAAGTTAGATTTGATTCCTCTTTTATGTATTTATAGATATAAGCATGGAAATAATTCATTCCTATAAATACATCTGTGTGAAGGGAAGAACTTTTCTCTGTTTTATTTTAAAATTTTATTTTTTAAAAGTTTGAAATTTAATTGTATTTATTTTTTTATACAGCAGGTTATTATTAGTTATGTGTTTTATGCATATACATGTATACAGGTCAATCCCAATCTCCCAACTCATCCCACCACCACCACCCCAGGGCTTCCCACACTTGGTGTCCATACGTTTGTTCTCTACCTCTGTGTCTCTATTTCTTCCCTGAAAACCAGTTCATCTGTACCATTTTTTAGGTTCCACATATATGCATTAATATACAATATTTGTTTTCCTCTTTCTGGCTTACTTCATTCTGTATGACAGTCTCTAGATCCATCGATGTCTCTACAAATGACCCAGTTTCATTCCTTTTTTTGGCTGAGTAATATTCCATTTTATATGTGTACCACATCTTTATCCATTCATCTGTCTGTGGGCATTTAGGTTGCTTGCATTACCTGGCTATTGTAAATAGTGCTGCAATGAACATTGTGGTGAATGTGCCTTTTTGATTTATGGTTTTGTCTGGGTATATGCCCAGAAGTGGGATTGCTGGATCAGATGGTAATTCTATTTCTAGTTTTTTTAAGGAAACTCCATACTGTTCTCCATAGTGACTGTATCAATTTACATCCCCACCAATAGTGGAAGAGGGCTCCTTTTGTCCACACCCTCCCCAGAATTTGTTGTTTGTAGATTTTCTGATGATGCCGATTCTAACAGGTGTGAGGTGATACCTCATTGTAGTTTTGATTTGCATTTCTCTAATAATTAGTGCTGTTGAGCAGCTTTTCATGGGCGTCTTGGCCATCTCTGTGTCTTCTTTGAAGAAACGTCTCTTTAGATCTTCTCCCCATTTTTGTATTGGGTTGTTTGTTTTTTTAATCGTAAGCTGCATGAGCTGTTTATATATATATTGGAGATTAAACCTTTGTCCATTGATTCATTTGCAACGATTTTCGCCCATTCTGAGGGATGCCTTTTTCCATTCCCATTTTTTTAAAAAAAAGGAAAGAAAGAAAAAGAAGCAGAACACTAATGTGCGTAAAATATGCCTTTTGAAATGGTCGTTTTGAAATATGGACGTCCTTTGAATTTTTTGGTCGATATGTGACCCCAGGATTTGTTTTCAGGGCAGGTGTCATTTACAGGCCTGCAATGATTTTGAATATCAACTAACCATTAGCGCTAGGATTAAAGCTGCTGTTGCGTGAAACGGCCACAAGGTGGCAGAAGTTCTCCCTTACCAAATCTGGTTACTAGAGCAACAGAGCCTCAATGGAAGTCGTGTTCTAGATTGGAATTTAGAATGGAATGTGCCAGGAGAAAGCCCCTCAAGTTTGTCTCACTACTTCTTGTTCGTGTTTTTACATTTTTTTTCTATTACAGCAAGTTTGATTACAATGTTTGGCTTGTTGTAGGTGTGGAAGATGTGGTTCTTTTACACATATACAGATGTCTGTTCTTCCTGGGATCCTTTTCCCATGTACGTTAGGACAGAATGTTGAGTAGTCTTCTCTTGGTATTCCGTAGGTCTTTGGTGATTATATATGTCACCTGTGTTTGATTATGTCTGTTAACCCCGATATCGTAATGAAACCAATCCTCACACCTTTCCATTGGTGAACCGTAAGTTTGTTTAATGAATCTGTGATTGCCCTTCTCCGTGGAAGTATCTGCCCTGGTATCCATTTTTAGGTAATACCTATAAGTGATATGATACGATATGTGTCTTTCACTTTCTGACTTACTCCAAGTCACGTGATTACCTCTAGACTCATCTACGGGGCTGCAAATGGCATTGTGTCCTTTTTTTCCTTGGCTTCTATTCTGCCTTAGCGAGGTCCATTTTCAACAATGTGATTCCCTGAGGGTTGTGGATTAGCTGACCTGGGCAGCCTTACCCTGCCGGCCGGCCCTCCCCAGGTGTGCCTGGTTGAGGTCAATATAAACAGCGCTCCAGGCAGCAATAGCCCCTGAAGTTGTGCCTGACTCCATATTCTCTGCCCCGTCAGCAGTCTCGGGGCTGTGCTGGTGGGAGGGAGTGAGGGGCCAAGGCTTTGTTGGTGGCCCGGTGTGAGTGGGGCTCTGCTGGCCTTTCTGCAGGAGTTGCCAGGCTGCCACCTGTAAAGAAGAGGATGTGTCACCCATACCTTCCGATGGAATTTCTCTCCGGACAGAGGTGAGGAAGGAAAAAAGCAGTGGGGGCCGGGACAGGAGGGGTATCTCAGGTAGGGCATTAGAAAACTTCCAGAAGAGCGCCCGGGGCCAGGACCATCCTGGCTGGCCTGCAGGCACCAAGTTGGCCTGTGTGCTGTCGCTGGTGTGGCTCCATGGCCCTTCCTCTAGGTTTTCAAGCCCTTGTACATATTCAGGTGTTTTACCTGGGAAGGGTGGGAACAGTTCAGCAGCAGCTGGCCTGGGGCTCAGCTCACGTTTACTCACAGATGCCTCAGCACGGTCCCCCAGATTTGCAATGAGGATGCTCCTTGCATGGGGTGTGGGTTTCTGGCTGTATGGGAGGTGATTCCCCACCTCTGACCAATTTCAGAATTGTTTACCGCTGGAGCAAGTGCCCTGATAGGGTTTCCCTCTGTATAACTGGTGGGTTCAGGTTTTTTTTTTCTTTTATGGTTCAAGTTAGATTTGATTCCTCTTATGTATTTATAGATATAAGCATGGAAATAATTCATTCCTATAAATAAATCTGTGTGAAGGGAAGAACTTTTCTCAGTTTTATTTTAAAATTTTATTTTTTAAAAGTTTGCAATTTAATATTATTTATTTTTTTATACAGCAGGTTATTATTAGTTAAGTATTTTATGCATATACATGTATACAGGTCAATCCCAATCTCCCAACTCATCCCACCACCACCACCCCAGGGCTTCCTACACTTGGTGTCCATACGTTTGTTCTCTACCTCTGTGTCTCTATTTCTTCCCTGAAAACCAGTTCATCTGTACCATTTTTTAGGTTCCACATATATGCATTAATATACAATATTTGTTTTCCTCTTTCTGGCTTACTTCATTCTGTATGACAGTCTCTAGATCCATCGATGTCTCTACAAATGACCCAGTTTCATTCCTTTTTTTGGCTGAGTAATATTCCATTTTATATGTGTACCACATCTTTATCCATTCATCTGTCTGTGGGCATTTAGGTTGCTTGCATTACCTGGCTATTGTAAATAGTGCTGCAATGAACATTGTGGTGAATGTGCCTTTTTGATTTATGGTTTTCTCTGGGTATATGCCCAGAAGTGGGATTGCTGGATCAGATGGTAATTCTATTTCTAGTTTTTTTAAGGAAACTCCATACTGTTCTCCATAGTGACTGTATCAATTTACATCCCCACCAATAGTGGAAGAGGGCTCCTTTTGTCCACACCCTCCCCAGAATTTGTTGTTTGTAGATTTTCTGATGATGCCGATTCTAACAGGTGTGAGGTGATACCTCATTGTAGTTTTGATTTGCATTTCTCTAATAATTAGTGCTGTTGAGCAGCTTTTCATGGGCGTCTTGGCCATCTCTGTGTCTTCTTTGAAGAAACGTCTCTTTAGATCTCCTGCCCATTTTTGTATTGGGTTGTTTGTTTTTTTAATATTAAGCTGCATGAGCTGTTTATATATATATTGGAGATTAAACCTTTGTCCATTGATTCATTTGCAACAATTTTCTCCCATTCTGAGGGATGCCTTTTTCCATTCCCGTTTTTTTAACAAAAAAGGAAAGAAAGAAAAAGAAGCAGAACACTAATGTGCGTAAAATATGCCTTTTGAAATGGTCGTTTTGAAATATGGACGTCCTTTGAATTTTTTGGTCGATATGTGACCCCACGATTTGTTTTCAGGGCAGGTGTCATTTACAGGCCTGCAATGATTTTGAATATCAACTAACCATTAGCGCTGGGATTAAAGCTGCTGTTGCGTGAAACGGCCACAAGGTGGCAGCGGTTCTCCCTTACCAAATCTGGTTACTAGAGCAACAGAGCCTCAATGGAAGTCGTGTTCTAGATTGGAATTTAGAATGGAATGTGCCAGGAGAAAGCCCCTCAAGTTTGTCTCACTACTTCTTGTTCGTGTTTTTACTTTTTTATTTTCTATTACAGCAAGTTTGATTACAATGTTTGGCTTGTTGTAGGTGTGGAAGATGTGGTTCTTTTACACATATACAGATGTCTGTTCTTCCTGGGATCCTTTTCCCATGTACGTTAGGACAGAATGTTGAGTAGTCTTCTCTTGGTATTCCGTAGGTCTTTGGTGATTATATATGTCACCTGTGTTTGATTATGTCTGTTAACCCCGATATCGTAATGAAACCAATCCTCACACCTTTCCATTGGTGAACCCTAAGTTTGTTTAATGAATCTGTGATTGCCCTTCTCCGTGGAAGTATCTGCCCTGGTATCCATTTTTAGGTAATACCTATAAGTGATATGATACGATATGTGTCTTTCACTTTCTGACTTACTCCAAGTCACGTGATTACCTCTAGACTCATCTACGGGGCTGCAAATGGCATTGTGTCCTTTTTTTCCTTGGCTTCTATTCTGCCTTAGCGAGGTCCATTTTCAACAATGTGATTCCCTGAGGGTTGTGGATTAGCTGACCTGGGCAGCCTTACCCTGCCGGCCGGCCCTCCCCAGGTGTGCCTGGTTGAGGTCAATATAAACAGCGCTCCAGGCAGCAATAGCCCCTGAAGTTGTGCCTGACTCCATATTCTCTGCCCCGTCAGCAGTCTCGGGGCTGTGCTGGTGGGAGGGAGTGAGGGGCCAAGGCTTTGTTGGTGGCCCGGTGTGAGTGGGGCTCTGCTGGCCTTTCTGCAGGAGTTGCCAGGCTGCCACCTGTAAAGAAGAGGATGTGTCACCCATACCTTCCGATGGAATTTCTCTCCGGACAGAGGTGAGGAAGGAAAAAAGCAGTGGGGGCCGGGACAGGAGGGGTATGTCAGGCAGGGCTATAGAAAGCTTCCAGAAGAGCGCCCGGGGCCAGGACCATCCTGGCTGGCCTGCAGGCACCAAGTTGGCCTGCGTGCTGTCGCTGGTGTGGCTCCACGGCCCTTCCTCTAGGCTTTCAAGCCCTTGTACATATTCAGGTGTTTTACCTGGGAAGGGTGGGAACAGTTCAGCAGCAGCTGGCCTGGGGCTCAGCTCACGTTTACTCACAGATGCCTCAGCACGGTCCCCCAGCTTTGCAATGAGGACGCTCCTTGCATGGGGGGTGGGTTGCTGGCTGTATGGGAGGTGATTCCCCACCTCTGACCAATTTCAGAATTGGTTACCGCTGGAGCAAGTGCCCTGATAGGGTTTCCCTCTGTATAACTGGTGGGTTCAGGTTTTTTTTTTTCTTTTATGGTTCAAGTTAGATTTGATTCCTCTTATGTATTTATAGATATAAGCATGGAAATAATTCATTCCTATAAATACATCTGTGTGAAGGGAAGAACTTTTCTCAGTTTTATTTTAAAATTTTATTTTTTAAAAGTTTGCAATTTAATATTATTTATTTTTTTATACAGCAGGTTATTATTAGTTAAGTATTTTATGCATATACATGTATACAGGTCAATCCCAATCTCCCAACTCATCCCACCACCACCACCCCAGGGCTTCCCACACTTGGTGTCCATACGTTTGTTCTCTACCTCTGTGTCTCTATTTCTTCCCTGAAAACCAGTTCATCTGTACCATTTATTAGGTTCCACATATATGCATTAATATACAATATTTGTTTTCCTCTTTCTGACTTACTTCCTTCTGTATGACAGTCTCCAGATCCATCGATGTCTCTACAAATGACCCAGTTTCATTCCCTTTTATGGCTGAGTAGTATTCCATTTTATATATGTACCACATCTTTATCCATTCATCTGTCTGTGTTCATTTAGGTTGCTTGCATTACCTGGCTATTGTAAATAGTGCTGCAATGAACATTGTGGTGAATGTGCCTTTTTGATTTATGGTTTTCTCTGGGTATATGCCCAGAAGTGGGATTGCTGGATCAGATGGTAATTCTATTTCTAGTTTTTTTAAGGAAACTCCATACTGTTCTCCATAGTGACTGTATCAATTTACATCCCCACCAATAGTGGAAGAGGGCTCCTTTTGTCCACACCCTCCCCAGAATTTGTTGTTTGTAGATTTTCTGATGATGCCGATTCTAACAGGTGTGAGGTGATACCTCATTGTAGTTTTGATTTGCATTTCTCTAATAATTAGTGCTGTTGAGCAGCTTTTCATGTGCGTCTTGGCCATCTCTGTGTCTTCTTTGAAGAAACGACTCTTTAGATCTTCTCCCCATTTTTGTATTGGGTTGTTTGTTTTTTTAATCGTAAGCTGCATGAGCTGTTTATATATATATTGGAGATTAAACCTTTGTCCATTGATTCATTTGCAACGATTTTTGCCCATTCTGAGGGATGCCTTTTTCCATTCCCGTTTTTTTAACAAAAAAGGAAAGAAAGAAAAAGAAGCAGAACACTAATGTGCGTAAAATATGCCTTTTGAAATGGTCGTTTTGAAATATGGACGTCCTTTGAATTTTTTGGTCGATATGTGACCCCAGGATTTGTTTTCAGGGCAGGTGTCATTTACAGGCCTGCAATGATTTTGAATATCAACTAACCATTAGTGCTGGGATTAAAGCTGCTGTTGCGTGAAACGGCCACAAGGTGGCAGCGGTTCTCCCTTACCAAATCTGGTTACTAGAGCAACAGAGCCTCAATGGAAGTCGTGTTCTAGATTGGAATTTAGAATGGAATGTGCCAGGAGAAAGCCCCTCAAGTTTGTCTCACTACTTCTTGTTCGTGTTTTTAATTTTTTATTTTCTATTACAGCAAGTTTGAATACAATGTTTGGCTTGTTTTAGGTGTGGAAGATGTGGTTCTTTTACACATATACAGATGTCTGTTCTTCCTGGGATCCTTTTCCCATGTACGTTAGGACAGAATGTTGAGTAGTCTTCTCTTGGTATTCCGTAGGTCTTTGGTGATTATATATGTCACCTGTGTTTGATTATGTCTGTTAACCCCGATATCGTAATGAAACCAATCCTCACACCTTTCCATTGGTGAACCGTAAGTTTGTTTAATGAATCTGTGATTGCCGTTTTCCGTGGAAGTATCTGCCCTGGTATCCATTTTTAGGTAATACCTATAAGTGATATGATACGATATGTGTCTTTCACTTTCTGACTTACTCCAAGTCACGTGATTACCTCTAGACTCATCTACGGGGCTGCAAATGGCATTGTGTCCTTTTTTTCCTTGGCTTCTATTCTGCCTTAGCGAGGTCCATTTTCAACAATGTGATTCCCTGAGGGTTGTGGATTAGCTGACCTGGGCAGCCTTACCCTGCCGGCCGGCCCTCCCCAGGTGTGCCTGGTTGAGGTCAATATAAACAGCGCTCCAGGCAGCAATAGCCCCTGAAGTTGTGCCTGACTCCATATTCTCTGCCCCGTCAGCAGTCTCGGGGCTGTGCTGGTGGGAGGGAGTGAGGGGCCAAGGCTTTGTTGGTGGCCCGGTGTGAGTGGGGCTCTGCTGGCCTTTCTGCAGGAGTTGCCAGGCTGCCACCTGTAAAGAAGAGGATGTGTCACCCATACCTTCCGATGGAATTTCTCTCCGGACAGAGGTGAGGAAGGAAAAAAGCAGTGGGGGCCGGGACAGGAGGGGTATCTCAGGTAGGGCATTAGAAAACTTCCAGAAGAGCGCCCGGGGCCAGGACCATCCTGGCTGGCCTGCAGGCACCAAGTTGGCCTGTGTGCTGTCGCTGGTGTGGCTCCATGGCCCTTCCTCTAGGTTTTCAAGCCCTTGTACATATTCAGGTGTTTTACCTGGGAAGGGTGGGAACAGTTCAGCAGCAGCTGGCCTGGGGCTCAGCTCACGTTTACTCACAGATGCCTCAGCACGGTCCCCCAGCTTTGCAATGAGGACGCTCCTTGCATGGGGGGTGGGTTGCTGGCTGTATGGGAGGTGATTCCCCACCTCTGACCAATTTCAGAATTGGTTACCGCTGGAGCAAGTGCCCTGATAGGGTTTCCCTCTGTATAACTGGTGGGGTCAGGTTTTTTTTCTTTTATGGTTCAAGTTAGATTTGATTCCTCTTTTATGTATTTATAGATATAAGCATGGAAATAATTCATTCCTATAAATACATCTGTGTGAAGGGAAGAACTTTTTTCTGTTTTATTTTAAAATTTTATTTTTTAAAATTTTGAAATTTAATTGTATTTATTTTTTTATACAGCAGGTTATTATTAGTTATGTGTTTTATGCATATACATGTATACAGGTCAATCCCAATCTCCCAACTCATCCCACCACCACCACCCCAGGGCTTCCCACACTTGGTGTCCATACGTTTGTTCTCTACCTCTGTGTCTCTATTTCTTCCCTGAAAACCAGTTCATCTGTACCAGTTTTTAGGTTCCACATATATGCATTAATATACAATATTTGTTTTCCTCTTTCTGGCTTACTTCATTCTGTATGACAGTCTCTAGATCCATCGATGTCTCTACAAATGACCCAGTTTCATTCCTTTTTTTGGCTGAGTAATATTCCATTTTATATGTGTACCACATCTTTATCCATTCATCTGTCTGTGGGCATTTAGGTTGCTTGCATTACCTGGCTATTGTAAATAGTGCTGCAATGAACATTGTGGTGAATGTGCCTTTTTGATTTATGGTTTTGTCTGGGTATATGCCCAGAAGTGGGATTGCTGGATCAGATGGTAATTCTATTTCTAGTTTTTTTAAGGAAACTCCATACTGTTCTCCATAGTGACTGTATCAATTTACATCCCCACCAATAGTGGAAGAGGGCTCCTTTTGTCCACACCCTCCCCAGAATTTGTTGTTTGTAGATTTTCTGATGATGCCGATTCTAACAGGTGTGAGGTGATACCTCATTGTAGTTTTGATTTGCATTTCTCTAATAATTAGTGCTGTTGAGCAGCTTTTCATGGGCGTCTTGGCCATCTCTGTGTCTTCTTTGAAGAAACGTCTCTTTAGATCTCCTGCCCATTTTTGTATTGGGTTGTTTGTTTTTTTAATATTAAGCTGCATGAGCTGTTTATATATATATTGGAGATTAAACCTTTGTCCATTGATTCATTTGCAACAATTTTCTCCCATTCTGAGGGATGCCTTTTTCCATTCCCGTTTTTTTAACAAAAAAGGAAAGAAAGAAAAAGAAGCAGAACACTAATGTGCGTAAAATATGCCTTTTGAAATGGTCGTTTTGAAATATGGACGTCCTTTGAATTTTTTGGTCGATATGTGACCCCACGATTTGTTTTCAGGGCAGGTGTCATTTACAGGCCTGCAATGATTTTGAATATCAACTAACCATTAGCGCTGGGATTAAAGCTGCTGTTGCGTGAAACGGCCACAAGGTGGCAGCGGTTCTCCCTTACCAAATCTGGTTACTAGAGCAACAGAGCCTCAATGGAAGTCGTGTTCTAGATTGGAATTTAGAATGGAATGTGCCAGGAGAAAGCCCCTCAAGTTTGTCTCACTACTTCTTGTTCGTGTTTTTACTTTTTTATTTTCTATTACAGCAAGTTTGATTACAATGTTTGGCTTGTTGTAGGTGTGGAAGATGTGGTTCTTTTACACATATACAGATGTCTGTTCTTCCTGGGATCCTTTTCCCATGTACGTTAGGACAGAATGTTGAGTAGTCTTCTCTTGGTATTCCGTAGGTCTTTGGTGATTATATATGTCACCTGTGTTTGATTATGTCTGTTAACCCCGATATCGTAATGAAACCAATCCTCACACCTTTCCATTGGTGAACCCTAAGTTTGTTTAATGAATCTGTGATTGCCCTTCTCCGTGGAAGTATCTGCCCTGGTATCCATTTTTAGGTAATACCTATAAGTGATATGATACGATATGTGTCTTTCACTTTCTGACTTACTCCAAGTCACGTGATTACCTCTAGACTCATCTACGGGGCTGCAAATGGCATTGTGTCCTTTTTTTCCTTGGCTTCTATTCTGCCTTAGCGAGGTCCATTTTCAACAATGTGATTCCCTGAGGGTTGTGGATTAGCTGACCTGGGCAGCCTTACCCTGCCGGCCGGCCCTCCCCAGGTGTGCCTGGTTGAGGTCAATATAAACAGCGCTCCAGGCAGCAATAGCCCCTGAAGTTGTGCCTGACTCCATATTCTCTGCCCCGTCAGCAGTCTCGGGGCTGTGCTGGTGGGAGGGAGTGAGGGGCCAAGGCTTTGTTGGTGGCCCGGTGTGAGTGGGGCTCTGCTGGCCTTTCTGCAGGAGTTGCCAGGCTGCCACCTGTAAAGAAGAGGATGTGTCACCCATACCTTCCGATGGAATTTCTCTCCGGACAGAGGTGAGGAAGGAAAAAAGCAGTGGGGGCCGGGACAGGAGGGGTATCTCAGGCAGGGCAATAGAAAGCTTCCAGAAGAGCGCCCGGGGCCAGGACCATCCTGGCTGGCCTGCAGGCACCAAGTTGGCCTGCGTGCTGTCGCTGGTGTGGCTCCACGGCCCTTCCTCTAGGCTTTCAAGCCCTTGTACATATTCAGGTGTTTTACCTGGGAAGGGTGGGAACAGTTCAGCAGCAGCTGGCCTGGGGCTCAGCTCACGTTTACTCACAGATGCCTCAGCACGGTCCCCCAGATTTGCAATGAGGATGCTCCTTGCATGGGGTGTGGGTTTCTGGCTGTATGGGAGGTGATTCCCCACCTCTGACCAATTTCAGAATTGTTTACCGCTGGAGCAAGTGCCCTGATAGGGTTTCCCTCTGTATAACTGGTGGGTTCAGGTTTTTTTTTTCTTTTATGGTTCAAGTTAGATTTGATTCCTCTTATGTATTTATAGATATAAGCATGGAAATAATTCATTCCTATAAATAAATCTGTGTGAAGGGAAGAACTTTTCTCAGTTTTATTTTAAAATTTTATTTTTTAAAAGTTTGCAATTTAATATTATTTATTTTTTTATACAGCAGGTTATTATTAGTTAAGTATTTTATGCATATACATGTATACAGGTCAATCCCAATCTCCCAACTCATCCCACCACCACCACCCCAGGGCTTCCTACACTTGGTGTCCATACGTTTGTTCTCTACCTCTGTGTCTCTATTTCTTCCCTGAAAACCAGTTCATCTGTACCATTTTTTAGGTTCCACATATATGCATTAATATACAATATTTGTTTTCCTCTTTCTGGCTTACTTCATTCTGTATGACAGTCTCTAGATCCATCGATGTCTCTACAAATGACCCAGTTTCATTCCTTTTTTTGGCTGAGTAATATTCCATTTTATATGTGTACCACATCTTTATCCATTCATCTGTCTGTGGGCATTTAGGTTGCTTGCATTACCTGGCTATTGTAAATAGTGCTGCAATGAACATTGTGGTGAATGTGCCTTTTTGATTTATGGTTTTCTCTGGGTATATGCCCAGAAGTGGGATTGCTGGATCAGATGGTAATTCTATTTCTAGTTTTTTTAAGGAAACTCCATACTGTTCTCCATAGTGACTGTATCAATTTACATCCCCACCAATAGTGGAAGAGGGCTCCTTTTGTCCACACCCTCCCCAGAATTTGTTGTTTGTAGATTTTCTGATGATGCCGATTCTAACAGGTGTGAGGTGATACCTCATTGTAGTTTTGATTTGCATTTCTCTAATAATTAGTGCTGTTGAGCAGCTTTTCATGGGCGTCTTGGCCATCTCTGTGTCTTCTTTGAAGAAACGTCTCTTTAGATCTCCTGCCCATTTTTGTATTGGGTTGTTTGTTTTTTTAATATTAAGCTGCATGAGCTGTTTATATATATATTGGAGATTAAACCTTTGTCCATTGATTCATTTGCAACAATTTTCTCCCATTCTGAGGGATGCCTTTTTCCATTCCCGTTTTTTTAACAAAAAAGGAAAGAAAGAAAAAGAAGCAGAACACTAATGTGCGTAAAATATGCCTTTTGAAATGGTCGTTTTGAAATATGGACGTCCTTTGAATTTTTTGGTCGATATGTGACCCCACGATTTGTTTTCAGGGCAGGTGTCATTTACAGGCCTGCAATGATTTTGAATATCAACTAACCATTAGCGCTGGGATTAAAGCTGCTGTTGCGTGAAACGGCCACAAGGTGGCAGCGGTTCTCCCTTACCAAATCTGGTTACTAGAGCAACAGAGCCTCAATGGAAGTCGTGTTCTAGATTGGAATTTAGAATGGAATGTGCCAGGAGAAAGACCCTCAAGTTTGTCTCACTACTTCTTGTTCGTGTTTTTACTTTTTTATTTTCTATTACAGCAAGTTTGATTACAATGTTTGGCTTGTTGTAGGTGTGGAAGATGTGGTTCTTTTACACATATACAGATGTCTGTTCTTCCTGGGATCCTTTTCCCATGTACGTTAGGACAGAATGTTGAGTAGTCTTCTCTTGGTATTCCGTAGGTCTTTGGTGATTATATATGTCACCTGTGTTTGATTATGTCTGTTAACCCCGATATCGTAATGAAACCAATCCTCACACCTTTCCATTGGTGAACCCTAAGTTTGTTTAATGAATCTGTGATTGCCCTTCTCCGTGGAAGTATCTGCCCTGGTATCCATTTTTAGGTAATACCTATAAGTGATATGATACGATATGTGTCTTTCACTTTCTGACTTACTCCAAGTCACGTGATTACCTCTAGACTCATCTACGGGGCTGCAAATGGCATTGTGTCCTTTTTTTCCTTGGCTTCTATTCTGCCTTAGCGAGGTCCATTTTCAACAATGTGATTCCCTGAGGGTTGTGGATTAGCTGACCTGGGCAGCCTTACCCTGCCGGCCGGCCCTCCCCAGGTGTGCCTGGTTGAGGTCAATATAAACAGCGCTCCAGGCAGCAATAGCCCCTGAAGTTGTGCCTGACTCCATATTCTCTGCCCCGTCAGCAGTCTCGGGGCTGTGCTGGTGGGAGGGAGTGAGGGGCCAAGGCTTTGTTGGTGGCCCGGTGTGAGTGGGGCTCTGCTGGCCTTTCTGCAGGAGTTGCCAGGCTGCCACCTGTAAAGAAGAGGATGTGTCACCCATACCTTCCGATGGAATTTCTCTCCGGACAGAGGTGAGGAAGGAAAAAAGCAGTGGGGGCCGGGACAGGAGGGGTATCTCAGGCAGGGCTATAGAAAGCTTCCAGAAGAGCGCCCGGGGCCAGGACCATCCTGGCTGGCCTGCAGGCACCAAGTTGGCCTGCGTGCTGTCGCTGGTGTGGCTCCACGGCCCTTCCTCTAGGCTTTCAAGCCCTTGTACATATTCAGGTGTTTTACCTGGGAAGGGTGGGAACAGTTCAGCAGCAGCTGGCCTGGGGCTCAGCTCACGTTTACTCACAGATGCCTCAGCACGGTCCCCCAGCTTTGCAATGAGGACGCTCCTTGCATGGGGGGTGGGTTGCTGGCTGTATGGGAGGTGATTCCCCACCTCTGACCAATTTCAGAATTGGTTACCGCTGGAGCAAGTGCCCTGATAGGGTTTCCCTCTGTATAACTGGTGGGGTCAGGTTTTTTTTCTTTTATGGTTCAAGTTAGATTTGATTCCTCTTTTATGTATTTATAGATATAAGCATGGAAATAATTCATTCCTATAAATACATCTGTGTGAAGGGAAGAACTTTTTTCTGTTTTATTTTAAAATTTTATTTTTTAAAATTTTGAAATTTAATTGTATTTATTTTTTTATACAGCAGGTTATTATTAGTTATGTGTTTTATGCATATACATGTATACAGGTCAATCCCAATCTCCCAACTCATCCCACCACCACCACCCCAGGGCTTCCCACACTTGGTGTCCATACGTTTGTTCTCTACCTCTGTGTCTCTATTTCTTCCCTGAAAACCAGTTCATCTGTACCAGTTTTTAGGTTCCACATATATGCATTAATATACAATATTTGTTTTCCTCTTTCTGGCTTACTTCATTCTGTATGACAGTCTCTAGATCCATCGATGTCTCTACAAATGACCCAGTTTCATTCCTTTTTTTGGCTGAGTAATATTCCATTTTATATGTGTACCACATCTTTATCCATTCATCTGTCTGTGGGCATTTAGGTTGCTTGCATTACCTGGCTATTGTAAATAGTGCTGCAATGAACATTGTGGTGAATGTGCCTTTTTGATTTATGGTTTTGTCTGGGTATATGCCCAGAAGTGGGATTGCTGGATCAGATGGTAATTCTATTTCTAGTTTTTTTAAGGAAACTCCATACTGTTCTCCATAGTGACTGTATCAATTTACATCCCCACCAATAGTGGAAGAGGGCTCCTTTTGTCCACACCCTCCCCAGAATTTGTTGTTTGTAGATTTTCTGATGATGCCGATTCTAACAGGTGTGAGGTGATACCTCATTGTAGTTTTGATTTGCATTTCTCTAATAATTAGTGCTGTTGAGCAGCTTTTCATGGGCGTCTTGGCCATCTCTGTGTCTTCTTTGAAGAAACGTCTCTTTAGATCTCCTGCCCATTTTTGTATTGGGTTGTTTGTTTTTTTAATATTAAGCTGCATGAGCTGTTTATATATATATTGGAGATTAAACCTTTGTCCATTGATTCATTTGCAACAATTTTCTCCCATTCTGAGGGATGCCTTTTTCCATTCCCGTTTTTTTAACAAAAAAGGAAAGAAAGAAAAAGAAGCAGAACACTAATGTGCGTAAAATATGCCTTTTGAAATGGTCGTTTTGAAATATGGACGTCCTTTGAATTTTTTGGTCGATATGTGACCCCACGATTTGTTTTCAGGGCAGGTGTCATTTACAGGCCTGCAATGATTTTGAATATCAACTAACCATTAGCGCTGGGATTAAAGCTGCTGTTGCGTGAAACGGCCACAAGGTGGCAGCGGTTCTCCCTTACCAAATCTGGTTACTAGAGCAACAGAGCCTCAATGGAAGTCGTGTTCTAGATTGGAATTTAGAATGGAATGTGCCAGGAGAAAGCCCCTCAAGTTTGTCTCACTACTTCTTGTTCGTGTTTTTACTTTTTTATTTTCTATTACAGCAAGTTTGATTACAATGTTTGGCTTGTTGTAGGTGTGGAAGATGTGGTTCTTTTACACATATACAGATGTCTGTTCTTCCTGGGATCCTTTTCCCATGTACGTTAGGACAGAATGTTGAGTAGTCTTCTCTTGGTATCCCGTAGGTCTTTGGTGATTATATATGTCACCTGTGTTTGATTATGTCTGTTAACCCCGATATCGTAATGAAACCAATCCTCACACCTTTCCATTGGTGAACCCTAAGTTTGTTTAATGAATCTGTGATTGCCCTTCTCCGTGGAAGTATCTGCCCTGGTATCCATTTTTAGGTAATACCTATAAGTGATATGATACGATATGTGTCTTTCACTTTCTGACTTACTCCAAGTCACGTGATTACCTCTAGACTCATCTACGGGGCTGCAAATGGCATTGTGTCCTTTTTTTCCTTGGCTTCTATTCTGCCTTAGCGAGGTCCATTTTCAACAATGTGATTCCCTGAGGGTTGTGGATTAGCTGACCTGGGCAGCCTTACCCTGCCGGCCGGCCCTCCCCAGGTGTGCCTGGTTGAGGTCAATATAAACAGCGCTCCAGGCAGCAATAGCCCCTGAAGTTGTGCCTGACTCCATATTCTCTGCCCCGTCAGCAGTCTCGGGGCTGTGCTGGTGGGAGGGAGTGAGGGGCCAAGGCTTTGTTGGTGGCCCGGTGTGAGTGGGGCTCTGCTGGCCTTTCTGCAGGAGTTGCCAGGCTGCCACCTGTAAAGAAGAGGATGTGTCACCCATACCTTCCGATGGAATTTCTCTCCGGACAGAGGTGAGGAAGGAAAAAAGCAGTGGGGGCCGGGACAGGAGGGGTATCTCAGGCAGGGCAATAGAAAGCTTCCAGAAGAGCGCCCGGGGCCAGGACCATCCTGGCTGGCCTGCAGGCACCAAGTTGGCCTGCGTGCTGTCGCTGGTGTGGCTCCACGGCCCTTCCTCTAGGCTTTCAAGCCCTTGTACATATTCAGGTGTTTTACCTGGGAAGGGTGGGAACAGTTCAGCAGCAGCTGGCCTGGGGCTCAGCTCACGTTTACTCACAGATGCCTCAGCACGGTCCCCCAGCTTTGCGATGAGGACGCTCCTTGCATGGGGGGTGGGTTGCTGGCTGTATGGGAGGTGATTCCCCACCTCTGACCAATTTCAGAATTGTTTACCGCTGGAGCAAGTGCCCTGATAGGGTTTCCCTCTGTATAACTGGTGGGGTCAGGTTTTTTTTCTTTTATGGTTCAAGTTAGATTTGATTCCTCTTTTATGTATTTATAGATATAAGCATGGAAATAATTCATTCCTATAAATACATCTGTGTGAAGGGAAGAACTTTTTTCTGTTTTATTTTAAAATTTTATTTTTTAAAATTTTGAAATTTAATTGTATTTATTTTTTTATACAGCAGGTTATTATTAGTTATGTGTTTTATGCATATACATGTATACAGGTCAATCCCAATCTCCCAACTCATCCCACCACCACCACCCCATGGCTTCCCACACTTGGTGTCCATACGTTTGTTCTCTAACTCTGTGTCTCTATTTCTTCCCTGAAAACCAGTTCATCTGTACCAGTTTTTAGGTTCCACATATATGCATTAATATACAATATTTGTTTTCCTCTTTCTGGCTTACTTCATTCTGTATGACAGTCTCTAGATCCATCGATGTCTCTACAAATGACCCAGTTTCATTCCTTTTTTTGGCTGAGTAATATTCCATTTTATATGTGTACCACATCTTTATCCATTCATCTGTCTGTGGGCATTTAGGTTGCTTGCATTACCTGGCTATTGTAAATAGTGCTGCAATGAACATTGTGGTGAATGTGCCTTTTTGATTTATGGTTTTCTCTGGGTATATGCCCAGAAGTGGGATTGCTGGATCAGATGGTAATTCTATTTCTAGTTTTTTTAAGGAAACTCCATACTGTTCTCCATAGTGACTGTATCAATTTACATCCCCACCAATAGTGGAAGAGGGCTCCTTTTGTCCACACCCTCCCCAGAATTTGTTGTTTGTAGATTTTCTGATGATGCCGATTCTAACAGGTGTGAGGTGATACCTCATTGTAGTTTTGATTTGCATTTCTCTAATAATTAGTGCTGTTGAGCAGCTTTTCATGGGCGTCTTGGCCATCTCTGTGTCTTCTTTGAAGAAACGTCTCTTTAGATCTTCTGCCCATTTTTGTATTGGGTTGTTTGTTTTCTTAATATTAAGCTGCATGAGCTGTTTATATATATATTGGAGATTAAACCTTTGTCCATTGATTCATTTGCAACAATTTTCTCCCATTCTAAGGGATGCCTTTTTCCATTCCCGTTTTTTTAACAAAAAAGGAAAGAAAGAAAAAGAAGCAGAACACTAATGTGCGTAAAATATGCCTTTTGAAATGGTCTTTTTGAAATATGGACGTCCTTTGAATTTTTTGGTCAATATGTGACCCCACGATTTGTTTTCAGGGCAGGTGTCATTTACAGGCCTGCAATGATTTTGAATATCAACTAACCATTAGCGCTGGGATTAAAGCTGCTGTTGCGTGAAACAGCCACAAGGTGGCAGCAGTTCTCCCTTACCAAATCTGGTTACTAGAGCAACAGAGCCTCAATGGAAGTCGTGTTCTAGATTGGAATTTAGAATGGAATGTGCCAGGAGAAAGCCCCTCAAGTTTGTCTCACTACTTCTTGTTCGTGTTTTTAATTTTTTTATTTTCTATTACAGCAAGTTTGATTACAATGTTTGGCTTGTTGTAGGTGTGGAATATGTGGTTCTTTTACACATATACAGATGTCTGTTCTTCCTGGGATCCTTTTCCCATGTACGTTAGGACAGAATGTTGAGTAGTCTTCTCTTGGTATTCCGTAGGTCTTTGGTGATTATATATGTCACCTGTGTTTGATTATGTCTGTTAACCCCGATATCGTAATGAAACCAATCCTCACACCTTTCCTTTGGTGAACCCTAAGTTTGTTTAATGAATCTGTGATTGCCCTTCTCCGTGGAAATATCTGCCCTGGTATCCATTTTTAGGTAACACCTATAAGTGATATGATACGATATGTGTCTTTCACTTTCTGACTTACTCCAAGTCACGTGATTACCTCTAGACTCATCTACGGGGCTGCAAATGGCATTGTGTCCTTTTTTTCCTTGGCTTCTATTCTGCCTTAGCGAGGTCCATTTTCAACAATGTGATTCCCTGAGGGTTGTGGATTAGCTGACCTGGGCAGCCTTACCCTGCCGGCCGGCCCTCCCCAGGTGTGCCTGGTTGAGGTCAATATAAACAGCGCTCCAGGCAGCAATAGCCCCTGAAGTTGTGCCTGACTCCATATTCTCTGCCCCGTCAGCAGTCTCGGGGCTGTGCTGGTGGGAGGGAGTGAGGGGCCAAGGCTTTGTTGGTGGCCCGGTGTGAGTGGGGCTCTGCTGGCCTTTCTGCAGGAGTTGCCAGGCTGCCACCTGTAAAGAAGAGGATGTGTCACCCATACCTTCCGATGGAATTTCTCTCCGGACAGAGGTGAGGAAGGAAAAAAGCAGTGGGGGCCGGGACAGGAGGGGTATCTCAGGCAGGGCAATAGAAAGCTTCCAGAAGAGCGCCCGGGGCCAGGACCATCCTGGCTGGCCTGCAGGCACCAAGTTGGCCTGCGTGCTGTCGCTGGTGTGGCTCCACGGCCCTTCCTCTAGGCTTTCAAGCCCTTGTACATATTCAGGTGTTTTACCTGGGAAGGGTGGGAACAGTTCAGCAGCAGCTGGCCTGGGGCTCAGCTCACGTTTACTCACAGATGCCTCAGCACGGTCCCCCAGCTTTGCGATGAGGACGCTCCTTGCATGGGGGGTGGGTTGCTGGCTGTATGGGAGGTGATTCCCCACCTCTGACCAATTTCAGAATTGTTTACCGCTGGAGCAAGTGCCCTGATAGGGTTTCCCTCTGTATAACTGGTGGGGTCAGGTTTTTTTTCTTTTATGGTTCAAGTTAGATTTGATTCCTCTTTTATGTATTTATAGATATAAGCATGGAAATAATTCATTCCTATAAATACATCTGTGTGAAGGGAAGAACTTTTTTCTGTTTTATTTTAAAATTTTATTTTTTAAAATTTTGAAATTTAATTGTATTTATTTTTTTATACAGCAGGTTATTATTAGTTATGTGTTTTATGCATATACATGTATACAGGTCAATCCCAATCTCCCAACTCATCCCACCACCACCACCCCATGGCTTCCCACACTTGGTGTCCATACGTTTGTTCTCTAACTCTGTGTCTCTATTTCTTCCCTGAAAACCAGTTCATCTGTACCAGTTTTTAGGTTCCACATATATGCATTAATATACAATATTTGTTTTCCTCTTTCTGGCTTACTTCATTCTGTATGACAGTCTCTAGATCCATCGATGTCTCTACAAATGACCCAGTTTCATTCCTTTTTTTGGCTGAGTAATATTCCATTTTATATGTGTACCACATCTTTATCCATTCATCTGTCTGTGGGCATTTAGGTTGCTTGCATTACCTGGCTATTGTAAATAGTGCTGCAATGAACATTGTGGTGAATGTGCCTTTTTGATTTATGGTTTTCTCTGGGTATATGCCCAGAAGTGGGATTGCTGGATCAGATGGTAATTCTATTTCTAGTTTTTTTAAGGAAACTCCATACTGTTCTCCATAGTGACTGTATCAATTTACATCCCCACCAATAGTGGAAGAGGGCTCCTTTTGTCCACACCCTCCCCAGAATTTGTTGTTTGTAGATTTTCTGATGATGCCGATTCTAACAGGTGTGAGGTGATACCTCATTGTAGTTTTGATTTGCATTTCTCTAATAATTAGTGCTGTTGAGCAGCTTTTCATGGGCGTCTTGGCCATCTCTGTGTCTTCTTTGAAGAAACGTCTCTTTAGATCTTCTGCCCATTTTTGTATTGGGTTGTTTGTTTTCTTAATATTAAGCTGCATGAGCTGTTTATATATATATTGGAGATTAAACCTTTGTCCATTGATTCATTTGCAACAATTTTCTCCCATTCTAAGGGATGCCTTTTTCCATTCCCGTTTTTTTAACAAAAAAGGAAAGAAAGAAAAAGAAGCAGAACACTAATGTGCGTAAAATATGCCTTTTGAAATGGTCTTTTTGAAATATGGACGTCCTTTGAATTTTTTGGTCAATATGTGACCCCACGATTTGTTTTCAGGGCAGGTGTCATTTACAGGCCTGCAATGATTTTGAATATCAACTAACCATTAGCGCTGGGATTAAAGCTGCTGTTGCGTGAAACAGCCACAAGGTGGCAGCAGTTCTCCCTTACCAAATCTGGTTACTAGAGCAACAGAGCCTCAATGGAAGTCGTGTTCTAGATTGGAATTTAGAATGGAATGTGCCAGGAGAAAGCCCCTCAAGTTTGTCTCACTACTTCTTGTTCGTGTTTTTAATTTTTTTATTTTCTATTACAGCAAGTTTGATTACAATGTTTGGCTTGTTGTAGGTGTGGAATATGTGGTTCTTTTACACATATACAGATGTCTGTTCTTCCTGGGATCCTTTTCCCATGTACGTTAGGACAGAATGTTGAGTAGTCTTCTCTTGGTATTCCGTAGGTCTTTGGTGATTATATATGTCACCTGTGTTTGATTATGTCTGTTAACCCCGATATCGTAATGAAACCAATCCTCACACCTTTCCTTTGGTGAACCCTAAGTTTGTTTAATGAATCTGTGATTGCCCTTCTCCGTGGAAATATCTGCCCTGGTATCCATTTTTAGGTAACACCTATAAGTGATATGATACGATATGTGTCTTTCACTTTCTGACTTACTCCAAGTCACGTGATTACCTCTAGACTCATCTACGGGGCTGCAAATGGCATTGTGTCCTTTTTTTCCTTGGCTTCTATTCTGCCTTAGCGAGGTCCATTTTCAACAATGTGATTCCCTGAGGGTTGTGGATTAGCTGACCTGGGCAGCCTTACCCTGCCGGCCGGCCCTCCCCAGGTGTGCCTGGTTGAGGTCAATATAAACAGCGCTCCAGGCAGCAATAGCCCCTGAAGTTGTGCCTGACTCCATATTCTCTGCCCCGTCAGCAGTCTCGGGGCTGTGCTGGTGGGAGGGAGTGAGGGGCCAAGGCTTTGTTGGTGGCCCGGTGTGAGTGGGGCTCTGCTGGCCTTTCTGCAGGAGTTGCCAGGCTGCCACCTGTAAAGAAGAGGATGTGTCACCCATACCTTCCGATGGAATTTCTCTCCGGACAGAGGTGAGGAAGGAAAAAGCAGTGGGGCCCGGGACAGTGGGGAATCTCAGGCAGGGCAATAGAAAGCTTCCAGAAGAGCGCCCGGGGCCAGGACCATCCTGGCTGGCCTGCAGGCACCAAGTTCGCCTGCGTGTTGTCGTTGGTGTGGCTCCATGGCCCTTCTTCTAGGCTTTCAAGCCCTTGTACATATTCAGGTGTTTTACCTGCGAAGGGTGGGAACAGTTCAGCAGCAGCTGGCCTGGGGCTCAGCTCACGTTTACTCACAGATGCCTCACAACGGTCCACCAGCTTTGCAGTAAGGATGCTCCTTGCATGGGGTGTGGGTTGCTGGCTGTATGGGATGTGATTCCCCACCTCTGACCAATTTCAGAATTGTTTACCGCTGGAGCAAGTGCCCTGATAGGGTTTCCCTCTGTATAACTGGTGGGTTCAAGTTTTCTTTTTCTTTTATGGTTCAAGTTAGATTTTATTCCTCATTTATGTATTTATAGATATAAGCATGGAAATAATTCATTCCTATAAATACATCTGTGTGAAGGGAAGAACTTTTTTCTGTTTTATTTTAAAATTTTATTTTTTAAAATTTTGAAATTTAATTTTATTTATTTTTTTATACAGCAGGTTATTATTAGTTATGTGTTTTATGCATATACATGTATACAGGTCAATCCCAATCTCCCAACTCATCCCACCACCACCACCCCAGGGCTTCCCACACTTGGTGTCCATACGTTTGTTCTCAACCTCTGTGTCTCTATTTCTTCCCTGCAAACCAGTTCATCTGTACCATTTATTAGGTTCCACATATATGCATTAATATACAATACTTGTTTTCCTCTTTCTGACTTACTTCATTCTGTATGACAGTCTCTAGATCCATCGATGTCTCTACAAATGACCCAGTTTCATTCCTTTTTATGGCTGAGTAATATTCCATTTTATATATGTACCACATCTTTATCCATTCATCTGTCTGTGGGCATTTAGGTTGCTTGCATTACCTGGCTATTGTAAATAGTGCTGCAATGAACATTGTGGTGAATGTGCCTTTTTGATTTATGGTTTTCTCTGGGTATATGCCCAGAAGTGGGATTGCTGGATCAGATGGTAATTCTATTTCTAGTTTTTTTAAGGAAACTCCATACTGTTCTCCATAGTGACTGTATCAATTTACATCCCCACCAATAGTGGAAGAGGGCTCCTTTTGTCCACACCCTCCCCAGAATTTGTTGTTTGTAGATTTTCTGATGATGCCGATTCTAACAGGTGTGAGGTGATACCTCATTGTAGTTTTGATTTGCATTTCTCTAATAATTAGTGCTGTTGAGCAGCTTTTCATGGGCGTCTTGGCCATCTCTGTGTGTTCTTTGAAGAAACGACTCTTTAGATCTTCTGCCCATTTTTGTATTGGGTTGTTTGTTTTTTTAATATTAAGCTGCATGAGCTATTTATATATATATTGGAGATTAAACCTTTGTCCATTGATTCATTTGCAACGATTTTCACCCATTCTGAGGGATGCCTTTTTCCATTCCCGTTTTTTTAACAAAAAAGGAAAGAAAGAAAAAGAAGCAGAACACTAATGTGCGTAAAATATGCCTTTTGAAATGGTCGTTTTGAAATATGGACGTCCTTTGAATTTTTTGGTCGATATGTGACCCCAGGATTTGTTTTCAGGGCAGGTGTCATTTACAGGCCTGCAATGATTTTGAATATCAACTGACCATTAGCGCTGGGATTAAAGCTGCTGGTACGTGAAACGGCCACAAGGTGGCAGCAGTTCTCCCTTACCAAATCTGGTTACTAGAGCAACAGAGCCTCAATGGAAGTCGTGTTCTAGATTGGAATTTAGAATGGAATGTGCCAGGAGAAAGCCCCTCAAGTTTGTCTCACTACTTCTTGTTCGTGTTTTTACTTTTTTTTTCTATTACAGCAAGTTTGATTACAATGTTTGGCTTGTTGTAGGTGTGGAAGATGTGGTTCTTTTACACATATACAGATGTCTGTTCTTCCTGGGATCCTTTTCCCATGTACGTTAGGACAGAATGTTGAGTAGTCTTCTCTTGGTATCCCGTAGGTCTTTGGTGATTTTATATGTCACCTGTGTTTGATTATGTCTGTTAACCCCGATATCGTAATGAAACCAATCCTCACACCTTTCCATTGGTGAACCCTAAGTTTGTTTAATGAATCTGTGATTGCCCTTCTCCGTGGAAATATCTGCCCTGGTATCCATTTTTAGGTAATACCTATAAGTGATATGATACGATATGTGTCTTTCACTTTCTGACTTACTCCAAGTCACGTGATTACCTCTAGACTCATCTACGGGGCTGCAAATGGCATTGTGTCCTTTTTTTCCTTGGCTTCTATTCTGCCTTAGCGAGGTCCATTTTCAACAATGTGATTCCCTGAGGGTTGTGGATTAGCTGACCTGGGCAGCCTTACCCTGCCGGCCGGCCCTCCCCAGGTGTGCCTGGTTGAGGTCAATATAAACAGCGCTCCAGGCAACAATAGCCCCTGAAGTTGTGCCTGACTCCATATTCTCTGCCCCGTCAGCAGTCTCGGGGCTGTGCTGGTGGGAGGGAGTGAGGGGCCAAGGCTTTGTTGGTGGCCCGGTGTGAGTGGGGCTCTGCTGGCCTTTCTGCAGGAGTTGCCAGGCTGCCACCTGTAAAGAAGAGGATGTGTCACCCATACCTTCCGATGGAATTTCTCTCCGGACAGAGGTGAGGAAGGAAAAAAGCAGTGGGGGCCGGGACAGGAGGGGTATCTCAGGCAGGGCAATAGAAAGCTTCCAGAAGAGCGCCCGGGGCCAGGACCATCCTGGCTGGCCTGCAGGCACCAAGTTGGCCTGCGTGCTGTCGCTGGTGTGGCTCCACGGCCCTTCCTCTAGGCTTTCAAGCCCTTGTACATATTCAGGTGTTTTACCTGCGAAGGGTGGGAACAGTTCAGCAGCAGCTGGCCTGGGGCTCAGCTCACGTTTACTCACAGATGCCTCAGCACGGTCCCCCAGCTTTGCAATGAGGACGCTCCTTGCATGGGGGGTGGGTTGCTGGCTGTATGGGAGGTGATTCCCCACCTCTGACCAATTTCAGAATTGTTCACTGCTGGAGCAAGTGCCCTGATAGGGTTTCCCTCTGTATAACTGGTGGGTTCAGGTTTTTTTTTCTTTTATGGTTCAAGTTAGATTTGATACCTCTTTTATGTATTTATAGATATAAGCATGGAAATAATTCATTCCTATAAATACATCGGTGTGAAGGGAAGAACTTTTTTCTGTTTTATTTTAAAATTTTATTTTTTAAAATTTTGAAATTTAATTGTATTTATTTTTTTATACAGCAGGTTATTATTAGTTATGTGTTTTATGCATATACATGTATACAGGTCAATCCCAATCTCCCAACTCATCCCACCACCACCACCCCATGGCTTCCCACACTTGGTGTCCATACGTTTGTTCTCTACCTCTGTGTCTCTCTTTCTTCCCTAAAAACCAGTTCATCTGTACCAGTTTTTAGGTTCCACATATATGCATTAATATACAATATTTGTTTTCCTCTTTCTGGCTTACTTCATTCTGTATGACAGTCTCTAGATCCATCGATGTCTCTACAAATGACCCAGTTTCATTCCCTTTTATGGCTGAGTAGTATTCCATTTTATATATGTACCACATCTTTATCCATTCATCTGTCTGTGGGCATTTAGGTTGCTTGCATTACCTGGCTATTGTAAATAGTGCTGCAATGAACATTGTGGTGAATGTGCCTTTTTGATTTATGGTTTTCTCTGGGTATATGCCCAGAAGTGGGATTGCTGGATCAGATGGTAATTCTATTTCTAGTTTTTTTTAAGGAAACTCCATACTGTTCTCCATAGTGACTGTATCAATTTACATCCCCACCAATAGTGGAAGAGGGCTCCTTTTGTCCACACCCTCCCCAGAATTTGTTGTTTGTAGATTTTCTGATGATGCCGATTCTAACAGGTGTGAGGTGATACCTCATTGTAGTTTTGATTTGCATTTCTCTAATAATTAGTGCTGTTGAGCAGCTTTTCATGTGCGTCTTGGCCATCTCTGTGTCTTCTTTGAAGAAACGTCTCTTTAGATCTTCTCCCCATTTTTGTATTGGGTTGTTTGTTTTTTTAATATTAAGCTGCGTGAGCTGTTTATATATATATTGGAGATTAAACCTTTGTCCATTGATTCATTTGCAACGATTTTCGCCCATTCTGAGGGATGCCTTTTTCCATTCCCATTTTTTTAAAAAAAAGGAAAGAAAGAAAAAGAAGCAGAACACTAATGTGCGTAAAATATGCCTTTTGAAATGGTCGTTTTGAAATATGGACGTCCTTTGAATTTTTTGGTCGATATGTGACCCCAGGATTTGTTTTCAGGGCAGGTGTCATTTACAGGCCTGCAGTGATTTTGAATATCAACTAACCATTAGCGCTGGGATTAAAGCTGCTGTTGCGTGAAACGGCCACAAGGTGGCAGCAGTTCTCCCTTACCAAATCTGGTTACTAGAGCAACAGAGCCTCAATGGAAGTCGTGTTCTAGATTGGAATTTAGAATGGAATGTGCCAGGAGAAAGCCCCTCAAGTTTGTCTCACTACTTCTTGTTCGTGTTTTTACATTTTTTTTCTATTACAGCAAGTTTGATTACAATGTTTGGCTTGTTGTAGGTGTGGAAGATGTGGTTCTTTTACACATATACAGATGTCTGTTCTTCCTGGGATCCTTTTCCATGTGCCTTAGGATAGAATGTTGAGTAGTCTTCTCTTGGTATTCCGTAGGTCTTTGGTGATTATATATGTCACCTGTGTTTGATTATGTCTGTTAACCCCGATATCGTAATGAAACCAATCCTCACACCTTTCCATTGGTGAACCATAAGTTTGTTTAATGAATCTGATTTCTCTTCTCCGTGGAAGTATCTGCCCTGGTATCCATTTTTAGGTAATACCTATAAGTGATATGATACGATATGTGTCTTTCACTTTCTGACTTACTCCAAGTCACGTGATTACCTCTAGACTCATCTACGGGGCTGCAAATGGCATTGTGTCCTTTTTTTCCTTGGCTTCTATTCTGCCTTAGCGAGGTCCATTTTCAACAATGTGATTCCCTGAGGGTTGTGGATTAGCTGACCTGGGCAGCCTTACCCTGCCGGCCGGCCCTCCCCAGGTGTGCCTGGTTGAGGTCAATATAAACAGCGCTCCAGGCAGCAATAGCCCCTGAAGTTGTGCCTGACTCCATATTCTCTGCCCCATCAGCAGTCTCGGGGCTGTGCTGGTGGGAGGGAGTGAGGGGCCAAGGCTTTGTTGGTGGCCCGGTGTGAGTGGGGCTCTGCTGGCCTTTCTGCAGGAGTTGCCAGGCTGCCACCTGTAAAGAAGAGGATGTGTCACCCATACCTTCCGATGGAATTTCTCTCCGGACAGAGGTGAGGAAGGAAAAAAGCAGTGGGGCCCGGGACAGTGGGGAATCTCAGGCAGGGCAATAGAAAGCTTCCAGAAGAGCGCCCGGGGCCAGGACCATCCTGGCTGGCCTGCAGGCACCAAGTTCGCCTGCGTGTTGTCGTTGGTGTGGCTCCATGGCCCTTCCTCTAGGCTTTCAAGCCCTTGTACATATTCAGGTGTTTTACCTGCGAAGGGTGGGAACAGTTCAGCAGCAGCTGGCCTGGGGCTCAGCTCACGTTTACTCACAGATGCCTCAGCACGGTCCCCCAGCTTTGCAATGAGGATGTTCCTTGCATGGGGTGTGGTTTGCTGGCTGTATGGGATGTGATTCCCCACCTCTGACCAATTTCAGAATTGTTTACCGCTGGAGCAAGTGCCCTGATAGGGTTTCCCTCTGTATAACTGGTGGGTTCAAGTTTTCTTTTTCTTTTATGGTTCAAGTTAGATTTTATTCCTCATTTATGTATTTATAGATATAAGCATGGAAATAATTCATTCCTATAAATACATCTGTGTGAAGGGAAGAACTTTTTTCTGTTTTATTTTAAAATTTTATTTTTTAAAATTTTGAAATTTAATTTTATTTATTTTTTTATACAGCAGGTTATTATTAGTTATGTGTTTTATGCATATACATGTATACAGGTCAATCCCAATCTCTCAACTCATCCCACCACCACCACCCCAGGGCTTCCCACACTTGGTGTCCATACGTTTGTTCTCAACCTCTGTGTCTCTATTTCTTCCCTGCAAACCAGTTCATCTGTACCATTTATTAGGTTCCACATATATGCATTAATATACAATACTTGTTTTCCTCTTTCTGACTTACTTCATTCTGTATGACAGTCTCTAGATCCATCGATGTCTCTACAAATGACCCAGTTTCATTCCTTTTTATGGCTGAGTAATATTCCATTTTATATATGTACCACATCTTTATCCATTCATCTGTCTGTGGGCATTTAGGTTGCTTGCATTACCTGGCTATTGTAAATAGTGCTGCAATGAACATTGTGGTGAATGTGCCTTTTTGATTTATGGTTTTCTCTGGGTATATGCCCAGAAGTGGGATTGCTGGATCAGATGGTAATTCTATTTCTAGTTTTTTTAATGAAACTCCATACTGTTCTCCATAGTGACTGTATCAATTTACATCCCCACCAATAGTGGAAGAGGGCTCCTTTTGTCCACACCCTCCCCAGAATTTGTTGTTTGTAGATTTTCTGATGATGCCGATTCTAACAGGTGTGAGGTGATACCTCATTGTAGTTTTGATTTGCATTTCTCTAATAATTAGTGCTGTTGAGCAGCTTTTCATGTGCGTCTTGGCCATCTCTGTGTCTTCTTTGAAGAAACGACTCTTTAGATCTTCTGCCCATTTTTGTATTGGGTTGTTTGTTTTTTTAATCGTAAGCTGCATGAGCTATTTATATATATATTGGAGATTAAACCTTTGTCCATTGATTCATTTGCAACGATTTTCGCCCATTCTGAGGGATGCCTTTTTCCATTCCCGTTTTTTTAACAAAAAATGAAAGAAAGAAAAAGAAGCAGAACACTAATGTGCGTAAAATATGCCTTTTGAAATGGTCGTTTTGAAATATGGACGTCCTTTGAATTTTTTGGTCGATATGTGACCCCAGGATTTGTTTTCAGGGCAGGTGTCATTTACAGGCCTGCATGGATTGTGAATATCAACTGACCATTAGCACTGGGATTAAAGCTGCTGTTGCGCGAAACGGCCACAAGGTGGCAGCAGTTCTCCCTTACCAAATCTGGTTACTAGAGCAACAGAGCCTCAATGGAAGTCGTGTTCTAGATTGGAATTTAGAATGGAATGTGCCAGGAAAAAGCCCCTCAAGTTTGTCTCACTACTTCTTGTTCGTGTTTTTAATTTTTTTTAATTTTATTTTCTATTACAGCAAGTTTGATTACAATGTTTGGCTTGTTGTAGGTGTGGAAGATGTGGTTCTTTTACACATATACAGATGTCTGTTCTTCCTGGGATCCTTTTCCCATGTACGTTAGGACAGAATGTTGAGTAGTCTTCTCTTGGTATCCCGTAGGTCTTTGGTGATTTTATATGTCACCTGTGTTTGATTATGTCTGTTAACCCTGATATCGTAATGAAACCAATCCTCACACCTTTCCATTGGTGAACCCTAAGTTTGTTTAATGAATCTGTGATTGCCCTTCTCCGTGGAAGTATCTGCCCTGGTATCCATTTTTAGGTAATACCTATAAGTGATATGATACGATATGTGTCTTTCACTTTCTGACTTACTCCAAGTCACGTGATTACCTCTAGACTCATCTACGGGGCTGCAAATGGCATTGTGTCCTTTTTTTCCTTGGCTTCTATTCTGCCTTAGCGAGGTCCATTTTCAACAATGTGATTCCCTGAGGGTTGTGGATTAGCTGACCTGGGCAGCCTTGCCCTGCCGGCCGGCCCTCCCCAGTTGTGCCTGGTTGAGGTCAATATAAACAGCACTCCAGGCAGCAATAGCCCCTGAAGTTGTGCCTGACTCCATATTCTCTGCCCCGTCAGCAGTCTCGGGGCTGTGCTGGTGGGAGGGAGTGAGGGGCCAAGGCTTTGTTGGTGTCCCGGTGTGAGTGGGGCTCTGCTGGCCTTTCTGCAGGAGTTGCCAGGCTGCCACCTGTAAAGAAGAGGATGTGTCACCCATACCTTCCGATGGAATTTCTCTCCGGACAGAGGTGAGGAAGGAAAAAAGCAGTGGGGGCCGGGACAGGAGGGGTATCTCAGGTAGGGCATTAGAAAGCTTCCAGAAGAGCGCCCGTGGCCAGGACCATCCTGGCTGGCCTGCAGGCACCAAGTTGGCCTGTGTGCTGTCGCTGGTGTGGCTCCATGGCCCTTCCTCTAGGCTTTCAAGCCCTTGTACATATTCAGGTGTTTTACCTGGGAAGGGTGGGAACAGTTCAGCAGCAGCTGGCCTGGGGCTCAGCTCACGTTTACTCACAGATGCCTCACAACGGTCCACCAGCTTTGCAATGAGGACGCTCCTTGCATAGGGGGTGGGTTGCTGGCTGTATGGGAGGTGATTCCCCACCTCTGACCAATTTCAGAATTGTTTACCGCTGGAGCAAGTGCCCTGATAGGGTTTCCCTCTGTATAACTGGTGGGTTCAGGTTTTTTTTTCTTTTATGGTTCAAGTTAGATTTGATTCCTCTTTTATGTATTTATAGATATAAGCATGGAAATAATTCATTCCTATAAATACATCTGTGTGAAGGGAAGAACTTTTCTCTGTTTTATTTTAAAATTTTATTTTTTAAAAGTTTGAAATTTAATTGTATTTATTTTTTTATACAGCAGGTTATTATTAGTTATGTGTTTTATGCATATACATGTATACAGGTCAATCCCAATCTCCCAACTCATCCCACCACCACCACCCCAGGGCTTCCCACACTTGGTGTCCATACGTTTGTTCTCTACCTCTGTGTCTCTATTTCTTCCCTGAAAACCAGTTCATCTGTACCATTTTTTAGGTTCCACATATATGCATTAATATACAATATTTGTTTTCCTCTTTCTGGCTTACTTCATTCTGTATGACAGTCTCTAGATCCATCGATGTCTCTACAAATGACCCAGTTTCATTCCTTTTTTTGGCTGAGTAATATTCCATTTTATATGTGTACCACATCTTTATCCATTCATCTGTCTGTGGGCATTTAGGTTGCTTGCATTACCTGGCTATTGTAAATAGTGCTGCAATGAACATTGTGGTGAATGTGCCTTTTTGATTTATGGTTTTGTCTGGGTATATGCCCAGAAGTGGGATTGCTGGATCAGATGGTAATTCTATTTCTAGTTTTTTTAAGGAAACTCCATACTGTTCTCCATAGTGACTGTATCAATTTACATCCCCACCAATAGTGGAAGAGGGCTCCTTTTGTCCACACCCTCCCCAGAATTTGTTGTTTGTAGATTTTCTGATGATGCCGATTCTAACAGGTGTGAGGTGATACCTCATTGTAGTTTTGATTTGCATTTCTCTAATAATTAGTGCTGTTGAGCAGCTTTTCATGGGCGTCTTGGCCATCTCTGTGTCTTCTTTGAAGAAACGTCTCTTTAGATCTTCTCCCCATTTTTGTATTGGGTTGTTTGTTTTTTTAATCGTAAGCTGCATGAGCTGTTTATATATATATTGGAGATTAAACCTTTGTCCATTGATTCATTTGCAACGATTTTCGCCCATTCTGAGGGATGCCTTTTTCCATTCCCATTTTTTTAAAAAAAAGGAAAGAAAGAAAAAGAAGCAGAACACTAATGTGCGTAAAATATGCCTTTTGAAATGGTCGTTTTGAAATATGGACGTCCTTTGAATTTTTTGGTCGATATGTGACCCCAGGATTTGTTTTCAGGGCAGGTGTCATTTACAGGCCTGCAATGATTTTGAATATCAACTAACCATTAGCGCTAGGATTAAAGCTGCTGTTGCGTGAAACGGCCACAAGGTGGCAGAAGTTCTCCCTTACCAAATCTGGTTACTAGAGCAACAGAGCCTCAATGGAAGTCGTGTTCTAGATTGGAATTTAGAATGGAATGTGCCAGGAGAAAGCCCCTCAAGTTTGTCTCACTACTTCTTGTTCGTGTTTTTACATTTTTTTTCTATTACAGCAAGTTTGATTACAATGTTTGGCTTGTTGTAGGTGTGGAAGATGTGGTTCTTTTACACATATACAGATGTCTGTTCTTCCTGGGATCCTTTTCCCATGTACGTTAGGACAGAATGTTGAGTAGTCTTCTCTTGGTATTCCGTAGGTCTTTGGTGATTATATATGTCACCTGTGTTTGATTATGTCTGTTAACCCCGATATCGTAATGAAACCAATCCTCACACCTTTCCATTGGTGAACCGTAAGTTTGTTTAATGAATCTGTGATTGCCCTTCTCCGTGGAAGTATCTGCCCTGGTATCCATTTTTAGGTAATACCTATAAGTGATATGATACGATATGTGTCTTTCACTTTCTGACTTACTCCAAGTCACGTGATTACCTCTAGACTCATCTACGGGGCTGCAAATGGCATTGTGTCCTTTTTTTCCTTGGCTTCTATTCTGCCTTAGCGAGGTCCATTTTCAACAATGTGATTCCATGAGGGTTGTGGATTAGCTGACCTGGGCAGGCTTACCCTGCCGGCCGGCCCTCCCCAGGTGTGCCTGGTTGAGGTCAATATAAACAGCGCTCCAGGCAGCAATAGCCCCTGAAGTTGTGCCTGACTCCATATTCTCTGCCCCGTCAGCAGTCTTGGGGCTGTGCTGGTGGGAGGGAGTGAGGGGCCAAGGCTTTGTTGGTGGCCCGGTGTGAGTGGGGCTCTGCTGGCCTTTCTGCAGGAGTTGCCAGGCTGCCACCTGTAAAGAAGAGGATGTGTCACCCATACCTTCCGATGGAATTTCTCTCCGGACAGAGGTGAGGAAGGAAAAAAGCAGTGGGGGCCGGGACAGGAGGGGTATCTCAGGCAGGGCAATAGAAAGCTTCCAGAAGAGCGCCCGGGGCCAGGACCATCCTGGCTGGCCTGCAGGCACCAAGTTGGCCTGCGTGCTGTCGCTGGTGTGGCTCCACGGCCCTTCCTCTAGGCTTTCAAGCCCTTGTACATATTCAGGTGTTTTACCTGGGAAGGGTGGGAACAGTTCAGCAGCAGCTGGCCTGGGGCTCAGCTCACGTTTACTCACAGATGCCTCAGCACGGTCCCCCAGCTTTGCAATGAGGACGCTCCTTGCATGGGGGGTGGGTTGCTGGCTGTATGGGAGGTGATTCCCCACCTCTGACCAATTTCAGAATTGTTTACCGCTGGAGCAATTGCCCTGATAGGGTTTCCCTCTGTATAACTGGTGGGTTCAGGTTTTTTTTTTCTTTTATGGTTCAAGTTAGATTTGATTCCTCTTATGTATTTATAGATATAAGCATGGAAATAATTCATTCCTATAAATACATCTGTGTGAAGGGAAGAACTTTTCTCAGTTTTATTTTAAAATTTTATTTTTTAAAAGTTTGCAATTTAATATTATTTATTTTTTTATACAGCAGGTTATTATTAGTTAAGTATTTTATGCATATACATGTATACAGGTCAATCCCAATCTCCCAACTCATCCCACCACCACCACCCCAGGGCTTCCCACACTTGGTGTCCATACGTTTGTTCTCTACCTCTGTGTCTCTATTTCTTCCCTGAAAACCAGTTCATCTGTACCATTTATTAGGTTCCACATATATGCATTAATATACAATATTAGTTTTCCTCTTTCTGACTTACTTCCTTCTGTATGACAGTCTCCAGATCCATCGATGTCTCTACAAATGACCCAGTTTCATTCCCTTTTATGGCTGAGTAGTATTCCATTTTATATGTGTACCACATCTTTATCCATTCATCTGTCTGTGGGCATTTAGGTTGCTTGCATTACCTGGCTATTGTAAATAGTGCTGCAATGAACATTGTGGTGAATGTGCCTTTTTGATTTATGGTTTTCTCTGGGTATATGCCCAGAAGTGGGATTGCTGGATCAGATGGTAATTCTATTTCTAGTTTTTTTAAGGAAACTCCATACTGTTCTCCATAGTGACTGTATCAATTTACATCCCCACCAATAGTGGAAGAGGGCTCCTTTTGTCCACACCCTCCCCAGAATTTGTTGTTTGTAGATTTTCTGATGATGCCGATTCTAACAGGTGTGAGGTGATACCTCATTGTAGTTTTGATTTGCATTTCTCTAATAATTAGTGCTGTTGAGCAGCTTTTCATGTGCGTCTTGGCCATCTCTGTGTCTTCTTTGAAGAAACGACTCTTTAGATCTTCTCCCCATTTTTGTATTGGGTTGTTTGTTTTTTTAATCGTAAGCTGCATGAGCTGTTTATATATATATTGGAGATTAAACCTTTGTCCATTGATTCATTTGCAACGATTTTTGCCCATTCTGAGGGATGCCTTTTTCCATTCCCGTTTTTTTAACAAAAAAGGAAAGAAAGAAAAAGAAGCAGAACACTAATGTGCGTAAAATATGCCTTTTGAAATGGTCGTTTTGAAATATGGACGTCCTTTGA
Source organism: Mesoplodon densirostris (assembly GCF_025265405.1). Taxonomy (NCBI): domain Eukaryota; kingdom Metazoa; phylum Chordata; class Mammalia; order Artiodactyla; family Ziphiidae; genus Mesoplodon; species Mesoplodon densirostris. The sequence goes on from NC_082661.1 coordinate 240,889,948, forward strand.
ATTTTTTGGTCGATATGTGACCCCAGGGTTTGTTTTCAGGGCAGGTGTCATTTACAGGCCTGCAATGATTTTGAATATCAACTAACCATTAGTGCTGGGATTAAAGCTGCTGTTGCGTGAAACGGCCACAAGGTGGCAGCGGTTCTCCCTTACCAAATCTGGTTACTAGAGCAACAGAGCCTCAATGGAAGTCGTGTTCTAGATTGGAATTTAGAATGGAATGTGCCAGGAGAAAGCCCCTCAAGTTTGTCTCACTACTTCTTGTTCGTGTTTTTAATTTTTTATTTTCTATTACAGCAAGTTTGAATACAATGTTTGGCTTGTTTTAGGTGTGGAAGATGTGGTTCTTTTACACATATACAGATGTCTGTTCTTCCTGGGATCCTTTTCCCATGTACGTTAGGACAGAATGTTGAGTAGTCTTCTCTTGGTATTCCGTAGGTCTTTGGTGATTATATATGTCACCTGTGTTTGATTATGTCTGTTAACCCCGATATCGTAATGAAACCAATCCTCACACCTTTCCATTGGTGAACCGTAAGTTTGTTTAATGAATCTGTGATTGCCGTTTTCCGTGGAAGTATCTGCCCTGGTATCCATTTTTAGGTAATACCTATAAGTGATATGATACGATATGTGTCTTTCACTTTCTGACTTACTCCAAGTCACGTGATTACCTCTAGACTCATCTACGGGGCTGCAAATGGCATTGTGTCCTTTTTTTCCTTGGCTTCTATTCTGCCTTAGCGAGGTCCATTTTCAACAATGTGATTCCCTGAGGGTTGTGGATTAGCTGACCTGGGCAGCCTTACCCTGCCGGCCGGCCCTCCCCAGGTGTGCCTGGTTGAGGTCAATATAAACAGCGCTCCAGGCAGCAATAGCCCCTGAAGTTGTGCCTGACTCCATATTCTCTGCCCCGTCAGCAGTCTCGGGGCTGTGCTGGTGGGAGGGAGTGAGGGGCCAAGGCTTTGTTGGTGGCCCGGTGTGAGTGGGGCTCTGCTGGCCTTTCTGCAGGAGTTGCCAGGCTGCCACCTGTAAAGAAGAGGATGTGTCACCCATACCTTCCGATGGAATTTCTCTCCGGACAGAGGTGAGGAAGGAAAAAAGCAGTGGGGGCCGGGACAGGAGGGGTATCTCAGGTAGGGCATTAGAAAACTTCCAGAAGAGCGCCCGGGGCCAGGACCATCCTGGCTGGCCTGCAGGCACCAAGTTGGCCTGTGTGCTGTCGCTGGTGTGGCTCCATGGCCCTTCCTCTAGGTTTTCAAGCCCTTGTACATATTCAGGTGTTTTACCTGGGAAGGGTGGGAACAGTTCAGCAGCAGCTGGCCTGGGGCTCAGCTCACGTTTACTCACAGATGCCTCAGCACGGTCCCCCAGATTTGCAATGAGGATGCTCCTTGCATGGGGTGTGGGTTTCTGGCTGTATGGGAGGTGATTCCCCACCTCTGACCAATTTCAGAATTGTTTACCGCTGGAGCAAGTGCCCTGATAGGGTTTCCCTCTGTATAACTGGTGGGTTCAGGTTTTTTTTTTCTTTTATGGTTCAAGTTAGATTTGATTCCTCTTATGTATTTATAGATATAAGCATGGAAATAATTCATTCCTATAAATAAATCTGTGTGAAGGGAAGAACTTTTCTCAGTTTTATTTTAAAATTTTATTTTTTAAAAGTTTGCAATTTAATATTATTTATTTTTTTATACAGCAGGTTATTATTAGTTAAGTATTTTATGCATATACATGTATACAGGTCAATCCCAATCTCCCAACTCATCCCACCACCACCACCCCAGGGCTTCTTACACTTGGTGTCCATACGTTTGTTCTCTACCTCTGTGTCTCTATTTCTTCCCTGAAAACCAGTTCATCTGTACCATTTTTTAGGTTCCACATATATGCATTAATATACAATATTTGTTTTCCTCTTTCTGGCTTACTTCATTCTGTATGACAGTCTCTAGATCCATCGATGTCTCTACAAATGACCCAGTTTCATTCCTTTTTTTGGCTGAGTAATATTCCATTTTATATGTGTACCACATCTTTATCCATTCATCTGTCTGTGGGCATTTAGGTTGCTTGCATTACCTGGCTATTGTAAATAGTGCTGCAATGAACATTGTGGTGAATGTGCCTTTTTGATTTATGGTTTTCTCTGGGTATATGCCCAGAAGTGGGATTGCTGGATCAGATGGTAATTCTATTTCTAGTTTTTTTAAGGAAACTCCATACTGTTCTCCATAGTGACTGTATCAATTTACATCCCCACCAATAGTGGAAGAGGGCTCCTTTTGTCCACACCCTCCCCAGAATTTGTTGTTTGTAGATTTTCTGATGATGCCGATTCTAACAGGTGTGAGGTGATACCTCATTGTAGTTTTGATTTGCATTTCTCTAATAATTAGTGCTGTTGAGCAGCTTTTCATGTGCGTCTTGGCCATCTCTGTGTCTTCTTTGAAGAAACGACTCTTTAGATCTTCTCCCCATTTTTGTATTGGGTTGTTTGTTTTTTTAATCGTAAGCTGCATGAGCTGTTTATATATATATTGGAGATTAAACCTTTGTCCATTGATTCATTTGCAACGATTTTTGCCCATTCTGAGGGATGCCTTTTTCCATTCCCGTTTTTTTAACAAAAAAGGAAAGAAAGAAAAAGAAGCAGAACACTAATGTGCGTAAAATATGCCTTTTGAAATGGTCGTTTTGAAATATGGACGTCCTTTGAATTTTTTGGTCGATATGTGACCCCAGGATTTGTTTTCAGGGCAGGTGTCATTTACAGGCCTGCAATGATTTTGAATATCAACTAACCATTAGTGCTGGGATTAAAGCTGCTGTTGCGTGAAACGGCCACAAGGTGGCAGCGGTTCTCCCTTACCAAATCTGGTTACTAGAGCAACAGAGCCTCAATGGAAGTCGTGTTCTAGATTGGAATTTAGAATGGAATGTGCCAGGAGAAAGCCCCTCAAGTTTGTCTCACTACTTCTTGTTCGTGTTTTTAATTTTTTATTTTCTATTACAGCAAGTTTGAATACAATGTTTGGCTTGTTTTAGGTGTGGAAGATGTGGTTCTTTTACACATATACAGATGTCTGTTCTTCCTGGGATCCTTTTCCCATGTACGTTAGGACAGAATGTTGAGTAGTCTTCTCTTGGTATTCCGTAGGTCTTTGGTGATTATATATGTCACCTGTGTTTGATTATGTCTGTTAACCCCGATATCGTAATGAAACCAATCCTCACACCTTTCCATTGGTGAACCGTAAGTTTGTTTAATGAATCTGTGATTGCCGTTTTCCGTGGAAGTATCTGCCCTGGTATCCATTTTTAGGTAATACCTATAAGTGATATGATACGATATGTGTCTTTCACTTTCTGACTTACTCCAAGTCACGTGATTACCTCTAGACTCATCTACGGGGCTGCAAATGGCATTGTGTCCTTTTTTTCCTTGGCTTCTATTCTGCCTTAGCGAGGTCCATTTTCAACAATGTGATTCCCTGAGGGTTGTGGATTAGCTGACCTGGGCAGCCTTACCCTGCCGGCCGGCCCTCCCCAGGTGTGCCTGGTTGAGGTCAATATAAACAGCGCTCCAGGCAGCAATAGCCCCTGAAGTTGTGCCTGACTCCATATTCTCTGCCCCGTCAGCAGTCTCGGGGCTGTGCTGGTGGGAGGGAGTGAGGGGCCAAGGCTTTGTTGGTGGCCCGGTGTGAGTGGGGCTCTGCTGGCCTTTCTGCAGGAGTTGCCAGGCTGCCACCTGTAAAGAAGAGGATGTGTCACCCATACCTTCCGATGGAATTTCTCTCCGGACAGAGGTGAGGAAGGAAAAAAGCAGTGGGGGCCGGGACAGGAGGGGTATCTCAGGTAGGGCATTAGAAAACTTCCAGAAGAGCGAGCGGGGCCAGGACCATCCTGGCTGGCCTGCAGGCACCAAGTTGGCCTGTGTGCTGTCGCTGGTGTGGCTCCATGGCCCTTCCTCTAGGTTTTCAAGCCCTTGTACATATTCAGGTGTTTTACCTGGGAAGGGTGGGAACAGTTCAGCAGCAGCTGGCCTGGGGCTCAGCTCACGTTTACTCACAGATGCCTCAGCACGGTCCCCCAGATTTGCAATGAGGATGCTCCTTGCATGGGGTGTGGGTTTCTGGCTGTATGGGAGGTGATTCCCCACCTCTGACCAATTTCAGAATTGTTTACCGCTGGAGCAAGTGCCCTGATAGGGTTTCCCTCTGTATAACTGGTGGGTTCAGGTTTTTTTTTTCTTTTATGGTTCAAGTTAGATTTGATTCCTCTTATGTATTTATAGATATAAGCATGGAAATAATTCATTCCTATAAATAAATCTGTGTGAAGGGAAGAACTTTTCTCAGTTTTATTTTAAAATTTTATTTTTTAAAAGTTTGCAATTTAATATTATTTATTTTTTTATACAGCAGGTTATTATTAGTTAAGTATTTTATGCATATACATGTATACAGGTCAATCCCAATCTCCCAACTCATCCCACCACCACCACCCCAGGGCTTCTTACACTTGGTGTCCATACGTTTGTTCTCTACCTCTGTGTCTCTATTTCTTCCCTGAAAACCAGTTCATCTGTACCATTTTTTAGGTTCCACATATATGCATTAATATACAATATTTGTTTTCCTATTTCTGGCTTACTTCATTCTGTATGACAGTCTCTAGATCCATCGATGTCTCTACAAATGACCCAGTTTCATTCCTTTTTTTGGCTGAGTAATATTCCATTTTATATGTGTACCACATCTTTATCCATTCATCTGTCTGTGGGCATTTAGGTTGCTTGCATTACCTGGCTATTGTAAATAGTGCTGCAATGAACATTGTGGTGAATGTGCCTTTTTGATTTATGGTTTTCTCTGGGTATATGCCCAGAAGTGGGATTGCTGGATCAGATGGTAATTCTATTTCTAGTTTTTTTAAGGAAACTCCATACTGTTCTCCATAGTGACTGTATCAATTTACATCCCCACCAATAGTGGAAGAGGGCTCCTTTTGTCCACACCCTCCCCAGAATTTGTTGTTTGTAGATTTTCTGATGATGCCGATTCTAACAGTTGTGAGGTGATACCTCATTGTAGTTTTGATTTGCATTTCTCTAATAATTAGTGCTGTTGAGCAGCTTTTCATGTGCGTCTTGGCCATCTCTGTGTCTTCTTTGAAGAAACGACTCTTTAGATCTTCTCCCCATTTTTGTATTGGGTTGTTTGTTTTTTTAATCGTAAGCTGCATGAGCTGTTTATATATATATTGGAGATTAAACCTTTGTCCATTGATTCATTTGCAACGATTTTTGCCCATTCTGAGGGATGCCTTTTTCCATTCCCGTTTTTTTAACAAAAAAGGAAAGAAAGAAAAAGAAGCAGAACACTAATGTGCGTAAAATATGCCTTTTGAAATGGTCGTTTTGAAATATGGACGTCCTTTGAATTTTTTGTTCGATATGTGACCCCACGATTTGTTTTCAGGGCAGGTGTCATTTACAGGTCTGCAATGATTTTGAATATCAACTAACCATTAGTGATGGGATTAAAGCTGCTGATGCGTGAAACGGCCACAAGGTGGCAGCGGTTCTCCCTTACCAAATCTGGTTACTAGAGCAACAGAGCCTCAATGGAAGTCGTGTTCTAGATTGGAATTTAGAATGGAATGTGCCAGGAGAAAGCCCCCCAAGTTTGTCTCACTACTTCTTGTTCATGTTTTTAATTTTTTATTTTCTATTACAGCAAGTTTGATTACAATGTTTGGCTTGTTATAGGTGTGGAATATGTGGTTCTTTTACACATATACAGATGTCTGTTCTTCCTGGGATCCTTTTCCCATGTACGTTAGGACAGAATGTTGAGTAGTCTTCTCTTGGTATTCCGTAGGTCTTTAGTGGTTATATATGTCACCTGTGTTTGATTATGTCTGTTAACCCCGATATCGTAATGAAACCAATCCTCACACCTTTCCATTGGTGAACCCTAAGTTTGTTTAATGAATCTGTGATTGCCTTTCTCCGTGGAAATATCTGCCCTGGTATCCATTTTTAGGTAATACCTATAAGTGATATGATACGATATGTGTCTTTCACTTTCTGACTTACTCCAAGTCACGTGATTACCTCTAGACTCATCTACGGGGCTGCAAATGGCATTGTGTCCTTTTTTTCCTTGGCTTCTATTCTGCCTTAGCGAGGTCCATTTTCAACAATGTGATTCCCTGAGGGTTGTGGATTAGCTGACCTGGGCAGCCTTACCCTGCCGGCCGGCCCTCCCCAGGTGTGCCTGGTTGAGGTCAATATAAACAGCGCTCCAGGCAGCAATAGCCCCTGAAGTTGTGCCTGACTCCATATTCTCTGCCCCGTCAGCAGTCTCGGGGCTGTGCTGGTGGGAGGGAGTGAGGGGCCAAGGCTTTGTTGGTGGCCCGGTGTGAGTGGGGCTCTGCTGGCCTTTCTGCAGGAGTTGCCAGGCTGCCACCTGTAAAGAAGAGGATGTGTCACCCATACCTTCCGATGGAATTTCTCTCCGGACAGAGGTGAGGAAGGAAAAAAGCAGTGGGGGCTGCGACAGGAGGGGTATCTCAGGCAGGGCAATAGAAAGCTTCCAGAAGAGCGCCCGGGGCCAGGACCATCCTGGCTGGCCTGCAGGCACCAAGTTGGCCTGCGTGCTGTCGCTGGTGTGGCTCCACGGCCTTTCCTCTAGGCTTTCAAGCCCTTGTACATATTCAGGTGTTTTACCTGGGAAGGGTGGGAACAGTTCAGCAGCAGCTGGCCTGGGGCTCAGCTCACGTTTACTCACAGATGCCTCACAACGGTCCACCAGCTTTGCAATGAGGACACTCCTTGCATGGGGGGTGGGTTGCTGGCTGTATGGGAGGTGATTCCCCACCTCTGACCAATTTCAGAATTGTTTACCGCTGGAGCAAGTGCCCTGATAGCGTTTCCCTCTGTATAACTGGTGGGTTCAGGTTTTTTTTTCTTTTATGGTTCAAGTTAGATTTGATTCCTCTTTTATGTATTTATAGATATAAGCATGGAAATAATTCATTCCTATAAATACATCTGTGTGAAGGGAAGAACTTTTTTCTGTTTTATTTTAAAATTTTATTTTTTAAAATTTTGAAATTTAATTTTATTTATTTTTTTTATACAACAGGTTATTATTAGTTATGTGTTTTATGCATATACATGTATACAGGTCAATCCCAATCTCCCAACTCATCCCACCACCACCACCCCATGGCTTCCCACACTTGGTGTCCATACGTTTGTTCTCTACCTCTGTGTCTCTATTTCTTCCCTGAAAACCAGTTCATCTGTACCATTTTTTAGGTTCCACATATATGCATTAATATACAATATTTGTTTTCCTCTTTCTGGCTTACTTCATTCTGTATGACAGTCTCTAGATCCATCGATGTCTCTACAAATGACCCAGTTTCATTCCTTTTTTTGGCTGAGTAATATTCCATTTTATATGTGTACCACATCTTTATCCATTCATCTGTCTGTGGGCATTTAGGTTGCTTGCATTACCTGGCTATTGTAAATAGTGCTGCAATGAACATTGTGGTGAATGTGCCTTTTTGATTTATGGTTTTCTCTGGGTATATGCCCAGAAGTGGGATTGCTGGATCAGATGGTAATTCTATTTCTAGTTTTTTTTAAGGAAACTCCAAACTGTTCTCCATAGTGACTGTATCAATTTACATCCCCACCAATAGTGGAAGAGGGCTCCTTTTGTCCACACCCTCCCCAGAATCTGTTGTTTGTAGATTTTCTGATGATGCCGATTTTAACAGGTGTGAGGTGATACCTCATTGTAGTTTTGATTTGCATTTCTCTAATAATTAGTGCTGTTGAGCAGCTTTTCATGGGCGTCTTGGCCATCTCTGTGTCTTCTTTGAAGAAACGTCTCTTTAGATCTTCTGCCCATTTTTGTATTGGGTTGTTTGTTTTTTTAATATTAAGCTGCATGAGCTGTTTATATATATATTGGAGATTAAACCTTTGTCCATTGATTCATTTGCAAGAATTTTCTCCCATTCTGAGGGATGCGTTTTTCCATTCCCTTTTTTTTAACAAAAAAGGAAAGAAAGAAAAAGAAGCAGAACACTAATGTGCGTAAAATATGCCTTTTGAAATGGTCGTTTTGAAATATGGACGTCCTTTGAATTTTTTGGTCGATATGTGACCCCAGGATTTGTTTTCAGGGCAGGTGTCATTTACAGGCCTGCAATGATTTTGAATATCAACTAACCATTAGCGCTGGGATTAAAGCTGCTGTTGCGTGAAACGGCCACAAGGTGGCAGCAGTTCTCCCTTACCAAATCTGGTTACTAGAGCAACAGAGCCTCAATGGAAGTCGTGTTCTAGATTGGAATTTAGAATGGAATGTGCCAGGAGAAAGCCCCTCAAGTTTGTCTCACTACTTCTTGTTCGTGTTTTTACTTTTTTATTTTCTATTACAGCAAGTTTGATTACAATGTTTGGCTTGTTATAGGTGTGGAATATGTGGTTCTTTTACACATATACAGATGTCTGTTCTTCCTGGGATCCTTTTCCCATGTACGTTAGGACAGAATGTTGAGTAGTCTTCTCTTGGTATTCTGTAGGTCTTTGGTGATTATATATGTCACCTGTGTTTGATTATGTCTGTTAACCCCGATATCGTAATGAAACCAATCCTCACACCTTTCCATTGGTGAACCCTTAGTTTGTTTAATGAATCTGTGATTGCCCTTCTCCGTGGAAATATCTGCCCTGGTATCCATTTTTAGGTAATACCTATAAGTGATATGATACGATATGTGTCTTTCACTTTCTGACTTACTCCAAGTCACGTGATTACCTCTAGACTCATCTACGGGGCTGCAAATGGCATTGTGTCCTTTTTTTCCTTGGCTTCTATTCTGCCTTAGCGAGGTCCATTTTCAACAATGTGATTCCCTGAGGGTTGTGGATTAGCTGACCTGGGCAGCCTTACCCTGCCGGCCGGCCCTCCCCAGGTGTGCCTGGTTGAGGTCAATATAAACAGCGCTCCAGGCAGCAATAGCCCCTGAAGTTGTGCCTGACTCCATATTCTCTGCCCCGTCAGCAGTCTCGGGGCTGCGCTGGTGGGAGGGAGTGAGGGGCCAAGGCTTTGTTGGTGGCCCGGTGTGAGTGGGGCTCTGCTGGCCTTTCTGCAGGAGTTGCCAGGCTGCCACCTGTAAAGAAGAGGATGTGTCACCCATACCTTCCGATGGAATTTCTCTCCGGACAGAGGTGAGGAAGGAAAAAAGCAGTGGGGGCCGGGACAGGAGGGGTATCTCAGGCAGGGCAATAGAAAGCTTCCAGAAGAGCGCCCGGGGCCAGGACCATCCTGGCTGGCCTGCAGGCACCAAGTTGGCCTGCGTGCTGTCGCTGGTGTGGCTCCACGGCCCTTCCTCTAGGCTTTCAAGCCCTTGTACATATTCAGGTGTTTTACCTGGGAAGGGTGGGAACAGTTCAGCAGCAGCTGGCCTGGGGCTCAGCTCACGTTTACTCACAGATGCCTCAGCACGGTCCCCCAGCTTTGCAATGAGGACACTCCTTGCATGGGGGGTGGGTTGCTGGATGTATGGGAGGTGATTCCCCACCTCTGACCAATTTCAGAATTGTTTACCGCTGGAGCAAGTGCCCTGATAGGGTTTCCCTCTGTATAACTGGTGGGTTGAGGTTTTCTTTTCTTTTATGGTTCAAGTTAGATTTGATTCCTCTTTTATGTATTTATAGTTATAAGCATGGAAATAATTCATTCCTATAAATACATCTGTGTGAAGGGAAGAACTTTTTTCTGTTTTATTTTAAAATTTTATTTTTTAAAATTTTGAAATTTAATTTTATTTATTTTTTTATACAGCAGGTTATTATTAGTTATGTGTTTTATGCATATACATGTATACAGGTCAATCCCAATCTCCCAACTCATCCCACCACCACCACCCCATGGCTTCCCACACTTGGTGTCCATACGTTTGTTCTCTACCTCTGTGTCTCTATTTCTTCCCTGAAAACCAGTTCATCTGTACCATTTTTTAGGTTCCACATATATGCATTAATATACAATATTTGTTTTCCTCTTTCTGGCTTACTTCATTCTGTATGACAGTCTCTAGATCCATCGATGTCTCTACAAATGACCCAGTTTCATTCCTTTTTTTGGCTGAGTAATATTCCATTTTATATGTGTACCACATCTTTATCCATTCATCTGTCTGTGGGCATTTAGGTTGCTTGCATTACCTGGCTATTGTAAATAGTGCTGCAATGAACATTGTGGTGAATGTGCCTTTTTGATTTATGGTTTTCTCTGGGTATATGCCCAGAAGTGGGATTCCTGGATCAGATGGTAATTCTATTTCTAGTTTTTTTAAGGAAACTCCATACTGTTCTCCATAGTGACTGTATCAATTTACATCCCCACCAATAGTGGAAGAGGGCTCCTTTTGTCCACACCCTCCCCAGAATTTGTTGTTTGTAGATTTTCTGATGATGCCGATTCTAACAGGTGTGAGGTGATACCTCATTGTAGTTTTGATTTGCATTTCTCTAATAATTAGTGCTGTTGAGCAGCTTTTCATGGGCGTCTTGGCCATCTCTGTGTCTTCTTTGAAGAAACGTCTCTTTAGATCTTCTGCCCATTTTTGTATTGGGTTGTTTGTTTTTTTAATATTAAGCTGCATGAGCTGTTTATATATATATTGGAGATTAAACCTTTGTCCATTGATTCATTTGCAACGATTTTCTCCCATTCTGAGGGATGCCTTTTTCCATTCCCGTTTTTTTAACAAAAAAGGAAAGAAAGAAAAAGAAGCAGAACACTAATGTGCGTAAAATATGCCTTTTGAAATGGTCGTTTTGAAATATGGACGTCCTTTGAATTTTTTGGTCGATATGTGACCCAAGGATTTGTTTTCAGGGCAGGTGTCATTTACAGGCCTGCAATGATTTTGAATATCAACTAACCATTAGCGCTGGGATTAAAGCTGCTGTTGCATGAAACGGCCACAAGGTGGCAGCGGTTCTCCCTTACCAAATCTGGTTACTAGAGCAACAGAGCCTCAATGGAAGTCGTGTTCTAGATTGGAATTTAGAATGGAATGTGCCAGGAGAAAGCCCCTCAAGTTTGTCTCACTACTTCTTGTTCGTGTTTTTACTTTTTTATTTTCTATTACAGCAAGTTTGATTACAATGTTTGGCTTGTTGTAGGTGTGGAAGATGTGGTTCTTTTACACATATACAGATGTCTGTTCTTCCTGGGATCCTTTTCCCATGTACGTTAGGACAGAATGTTGAGTAGTCTTCTCTTGGTATTCCGTAGGTCTTTGGTGATTATATATGTCACCTGTGTTTGATTATGTCTGTTAACCCCGATATCGTAATGAAACCAATCCTCACACCTTTCCATTGGTGAACCCTAAGTTTGTTTAATGAATCTGTGATTGCCCTTCTCCGTGGAAGTATCTGCCCTGGTATCCATTTTTAGGTAATACCTATAAGTGATATAATATGATATGTGTCTTTCACTTTCTGACTTACTCCAAGTCACGTGATTACCTCTAGACTCATCTACGGGGCTGCAAATGGCATTGTGTCCTTTTTTTCCTTGGCTTCTATTCTGCCTTAGCGAGGTCCATTTTCAACAATGTGATTCCCTGAGGGTTGTGGATTAGCTGACCTGGGCAGCCTTACCCTGCCGGCCGGCCCTCCCCAGGTGTGCCTGGTTGAGGTCAATATAAACAGCGCTCCAGGCAGCAATAGCCCCTGAAGTTGTGCCTGACTCCATATTCTCTGCCCCGTCAGCAGTCTCGGGGCTGTGCTGGTGGGAGGGAGTGAGGGGCCAAGGCTTTGTTGGTGGCCCGGTGTGAGTGGGGCTCTGCTGGCCTTTCTGCAGGAGTTGCCAGGCTGCCACCTGTAAAGAAGAGGATGTGTCACCCATACCTTCCGATGGAATTTCTCTCCGGACAGAGGTGAGGAAGGAAAAAAGCAGTGGGGGCCGGGACAGGAGGGGTATCTCAGGCAGGGCAATAGAAAGCTTCCAGAAGAGCGCCCGGGGCCAGGACCATCCTGGCTGGCCTGCAGGCACCAAGTTGGCCTGCGTGCTGTCGCTGGTGTGGCTCCACGGCCCTTCCTCTAGGCTTTCAAGCCCTTGTACATATTCAGGTGTTTTACCTGGGAAGGGTGGGAACAGTTCAGCAGCAGCTGGCCTGGGGCTCAGCTCACGTTTACTCACAGATGCCTCAGCACGGTCCCCCAGCTTTGCAATGAGGACGCTCCTTGCATGGGGGGTGGGTTGCTGGCTGTATGGGAGGTGATTCCCCACCTCTGACCAATTTCAGAATTGTTTACCGCTGGAGCAAGTGCCCTGATAGGGTTTCCCTCTGTATAACTGGTGGGTTCAGGTTTTTTTTTTCTTTTATGGTTCAAGTTAGATTTGATTCCTCTTTTATGTATTTATAGATATAAGCATGGAAATAATTCATTCCTATAAATACATCTGTGTGAAGGGAAGAACTTTTTTCTGTTTTATTTTAAAATTTTATTTTTTAAAATTTTGAAATTTAATTGTATTTATTTTTTATACAGCAGGTTATTATTAGTTATGTGTTTTATGCATATACATGTATACAGGTCAATCCCAATCTTCCAATTCATCCCACCACCACCACCCCATGGCTTCCCACACTTGGTGTCCATACGTTTGTTCTCTACCTCTGTGTCTCTATTTCTTCCCTGAAAACCAGTTCATCTGTACCATTTTTTAGGTTCCACATATATGCATTAATATACAATATTTGTTTTCCTCTTTCTGGCTTACTTCATTCTGTATGACAGTCTCTAGATCCATCGATGTCTCTACAAATGACCCAGTTTCATTCCTTTTTTTGGCTGAGTAATATTCCATTTTATATGTGTACCACTTCTTTATCCATTCATCTGTCTGTGGGCATTTAGGTTGCTTGCATTACCTGGCTATTGTAAATAGTGCTGCAATGAACATTGTGGTGAATGTGCCTTTTTGATTTATGGTTTTCTCTGGGTATATGCCCAGAAGTGGGATTGCTGGATCAGATGGTAATTCTATTTCTAGTTTTTTTAAGGAAACTCCATACTGTTCTCCATAGTGACTGTATCAATTTACATCCCCACCAATAGTGGAAGAGGGCTCCTTTTGTCCACACCCTCCCCAGAATTTGTTGTTTGTAGATTTTCTGATGATGCCGATTCTAACAGGTGTGAGGTGATACCTCATTGTAGTTTTGATTTGCATTTCTCTAATAATTAGTGCTGTTGAGCAGCTTTTCATGGGCGTCTTGGCCATCTCTGTGTCTTCTTTGAAGAAACGTCTCTTTAGATCTTCTGCCCATTTTTGTATTGGGTTGTTTGTTTTTTTAATATTAAGCTGCATGAGCTGTTTATATATATATTGGAGATTAAACCTTTGTCCATTGATTCATTTGCAACAATTTTCTCCCATTCTGAGGGATGCCTTTTTCCATTCCCGTTTTTTTAACAAAAAAGGAAAGAAAGAAAAAGAAGCAGAACACTAATGTGCGTAAAATATGCCTTTTGAAATGGTCGTTTTGAAATATGGACGTCCTTTGAATTTTTTGGTCAATATGTGACCCCACGATTTGTTTTCAGGGCAGGTGTCATTTACAGGCCTGCAATGATTTTGAATATCAACTAACCATTAGCGCTGGGATTAAAGCTGCTGTTGCGTGAAACGGCCACAAGGTGGCAGCAGTTCTCCCTTACCAAATCTGGTTACTAGAGCAACAGAGCCTCAATGGAAGTCGTGTTCTAGATTGGAATTTAGAATGGAATGTGCCAGGAGAAAGCCCCTCAAGTTTGTCTCACTACTTCTTGTTCGTGTTTTTAATTTTTTATTTTCTATTACAGCAAGTTTGATTACAATGTTTGGCTTGTTGTAGGTGTGGAAGATGTGGTTCTTTTACACATATACAGATGTCTGTTCTTCCTGGGATCCTTTTCCCATGTACGTTAGGACAGAATGTTGAGTAGTCTTCTCTTGGTATTCCGTAGGTCTTTGGTGATTATATATGTCACCTGTGTTTGATTATGTCTGTTAACCCCGATATCGTAATGAAACCAATCCTCACACCTTTCCATTGGTGAACCATAAGTTTGTTTAATGAATCTGTGATTGCCCTTCTCCGTGGAAATATCTGCCCTGGTATCCATTTTTAGGTAACACCTATAAGTGATATGATACGATATGTGTCTTTCACTTTCTGACTTACTCCAAGTCACGTGATTACCTCTAGACTCATCTACGGGGCTGCAAATGGCATTGTGTCCTTTTTTTCCTTGGCTTCTATTCTGCCTTAGCGAGGTCCATTTTCAACAATGTGATTCCCTGAGGGTTGTGGATTAGCTGACCTGGGCAGCCTTACCCTGCTGGCCGGCCCTCCCCAGGTGTGCCTGGTTGAGGTCAATATAAACAGCGCTCCAGGCAGCAATAGCCCCTGAAGTTGTGCCTGACTCCATATTCTCTGCCCCTTCAGCAGTCTCGGGGCTGTGCTGGTGGGAGGGAGTGAGGGGCCAAGGCTTTGTTGGTGGCCCGGTGTGAGTGGGGCTCTGCTGGCCTTTCTGCAGGAGTTGCCAGGCTGCCACCTGTAAAGAAGAGGATGTGTCACCCATACCTTCCGATGGAATTTCTCTCCGGACAGAGGTGAGGAAGGAAAAAAGCAGTGGGGCCCGGGACAGTGGGGAATCTCAGGCAGGGCAATAGAAAGCTTCCAGAAGAGCGCCCGGGGCCAGGACCATCCTGGCTGGCCTGCAGGCACCAAGTTCGCCTGCGTGTTGGCGTTGGTGTGGCTCCATGGCCCTTCCTCTAGGCTTTCAAGCCCTTGTACATATTCAGGTGTTTTACCTGCGAAGGGTGGGAACAGTTCAGCAGCAGCTGGCCTGGGGCTCAGCTCACGTTTACTCACAGATGCCTCACAACGGTCCACCAGCTTTGCAATAAGGATGCTCCTTGCATGGGGTGTGGGTTGCTGGCTGTATGGGATGTGATTCCCCACCTCTGACCAATTTCAGAATTGTTTACCGCTGGAGCAAGTGCCCTGATAGGGTTTCCCTCTGTATAACTGGTGGGTTCAAGTTTTCTTTTTCTTTTATGGTTCAAGTTAGATTTTATTCCTCATTTATGTATTTATAGATATAAGCATGGAAATAATTCATTCCTATAAATACATCTGTGTGAAGGGAAGAACTTTTTTCTGTTTTATTTTAAAATTTTATTTTTTAAAATTTTGAAATTTAATTGTATTTATGTTTTTTATACAGCAGGTTATTATTAGTTATGTGTTTTATGCATATACATGTATACAGGTCAATCCCAATCTCCCAACTCATCCCACCACCACCACCCCAGGGCTTCCCACACTTGGTGTCCATACGTTTGTTCTCAACCTCTGTGTCTCTATTTCTTCCCTGCAAACCAGTTCATCTGTACCATTTATTAGGTTCCACATATATGCATTAATATACAATACTTGTTTTCCTCTTTCTGACTTACTTCATTCTGTATGACAGTCTCTAGATCCATCGATGTCTCTACAAATGACCCAGTTTCATTCCTTTTTATGGCTGAGTAATATTCCATTTTATATATGTACCACATGTTTATCCATTCATCTGTCTGTGGGCATTTAGGTTGCTTGCATTACCTGGCTATTGTAAATAGTGCTGCAATGAACATTGTGGTGAATGTGCCTTTTTGATTTATGGTTTTCTCTGGGTATATGCCCAGAAGTGGGATTGCTGGATCAGATGTTAATTCTATTTCTAGTTTTTTTAAGGAAACTCCATACTGTTCTCCATAGTGACTGTATCAATTTACATCCCCACCAATAGTGGAAGAGGGCTCCTTTTGTCCACACCCTCCCCAGAATTTGTTGTTTGTAGATTTTCTGATGATGCCGATTCTAACAGGTGTGAGGTGATACCTCATTGTAGTTTTGATTTGCATTTCTCTAATAATTAGTGCTGTTGAGCAGCTTTTCATGGGCGTCTTGGCCATCTCTGTGTGTTCTTTGAAGAAACGTCTCTTTAGATCTTCTCCCCATTTTTGTATTGGGTTGTTTGTTTTTTTAATCGTAAGCTGCATGAGCTGTTTATATATATATTGGAGATTAAACCTTTGTCCATTGATGCATTTGCAACGATTTTCGCCCATTCTGAGGGATGCGTTTTTCCATTCCCATATTTTTTAAAAAAAGGAAAGAAAGAAAAAGAAGCAGAACACTAATGTGCGTAAAATATGCCTTTTGAAATGGTCGTTTTGAAATATGGACGTCCTTTGAATTTTTTGGTCGATATGTGACCCCAGGATTTGTTTTCAGGGCAGGTGTCATTTACAGGCCTGCAATGATTTTGAATATCAACTAACCATTAGCGCTGGGATTAAAGCTGCTGTTGCGTGAAACGGCCACAAGGTGGCAGAAGTTCTTCCTTACCAAATCTGGTTACTAGAGCAACAGAGCCTCAATGGAAGTCGTGTTCTAGATTGGAATTTAGAATGGAATGTGCCAGGAGAAAGCCCCTCAAGTTTGTCTCACTACTTCTTGTTCGTGTTTTTACTTTTTTTTTCTATTACAGCAAGTTTGATTACAATGTTTGGCTTGTTGTAGGTGTGGAAGATGTGGTTCTTTTACACATATACTGATGTCTGTTCTTCCTGGGATCCTTTTCCCATGTACGTTAGGACAGAATGTTGAGTAATCTTCTCTTGGTATTCCGTAGGTCTTTGGTGATTATATATGTCACCTGTGTTTGATTATGTCTGTTAACCCCGATATCGTAATGAAACCAATCCTCACACCTTTCCATTGGTGAACCCTAAGTTTGTTTAATGAATCTGTGATTGCCCTTCTCCGTGGAAGTATCTGCCCTGGTATCCATTTTTAGGTAATACCTATAAGTGATATGATACGATATGTGTCTTTCACTTTCTGACTTACTCCAAGTCACGTGATTACCTCTAGACTCATCTACGGGGCTGCAAATGGCATTGTGTCCTTTTTTTCCTTGGCTTCTATTTTGCCTTAGCGAGGTCCATTTTCAACAATGTGATTCCCTGAGGGTTGTGGATTAGCTGACCTGGGCAGCCTTACCCTGCCGGCCGGCCCTCCCCAGGTGTGCCTGGTTGAGGTCAATATAAACAGCGCTCCAGGCAGCAATAGCCCCTGAAGTTGTGCCTGACTCCATATTCTCTGCCCCGTCAGCAGTCTCGGGGCTGTGCTGGTGGGAGGGAGTGAGGGGCCAAGGCTTTGTTGGTGGCCCGGTGTGAGTGGGGCTCTGCTGGCCTTTCTGCAGGAGTTGCCAGGCTGCCACCTGTAAAGAAGAGGATGTGTCACCCATACCTTCCGATGGAATTTCTCTCCGGACAGAGGTGAGGAAGGAAAAAAGCAGTGGGGGCCGGGACAGGAGGGGTATCTCGGGTAGGGCATTAGAAAACTTCCAGAAGAGCGCCCGGGGCCAGGACCATCCTGGCTGGCCTGCAGGCACCAAGTTGGCCTGTGTGCTGTCGCTGGTGTGGCTCCATGGCCATTCCTCTAGGTTTTCAAGCCCTTGTACATATTCAGGTGTTTTACCTGGGAAGGGTGGGAACAGTTCAGCAGCAGCTGGCCTGCGGCTCAGCTCACGTTTACTCACAGATGCCTCAGCACGGTCCCCCAGATTTGCAATGAGGACGCTCCTTGCATGGGGTGTGGGTTGCTGGCTGTATGGGAGGTGATTCCCCACCTCTGACCAATTTCAGAATTGTTTACTGCTGGAGCAAGTGCCCTGATAGTGTTTCCCTCTGTAAAACTGGTGGGTTCAGGTTTTTTTTTCTTTTATGGTTCAAGTTAGATTTGATTCCTCTTATGTATTTATAGATATAAGCATGGAAATAATTCATTCCTATAAATACATCTGTGTGAAGGGAAGAACTTTTTTCTGTTTTATTTTAAAATTTTATTTTTTAAAATTTTGAAATTTAATTGTATTTATTTTTTTATACAGCAGGTTATTATTAGTTATGTGTTTTATGCATATACATGTATACAGGTCAATCCCAATCTTCCAACTCATCCCACCACCAACACCCCATGGCTTCCCACACTTGGTGTCCATACGTTTGTTCTCTACCTCTGTGTCTCTATTTCTTCCCTGAAAACCAGTTCATCTGTACCAGTTTTTAGGTTCCACATATATGCATTAATATACAATATTTGTTTTCCTCTTTCTGGCTTACTTCATTCTGTATGACAGTCTCTAGATCCATCGATGTCTCTACAAATGACCCAGTTTCATTCCTTTTTTTGGCTGAGTAATATTCCATTTTATATGTGTACCACTTCTTTATCCATTCATCTGTCTGTGGGCATTTAGGTTGCTTGCATTACCTGGCTATTGTAAATAGTGCTGCAATGAACATTGTGGTGAATGTGCCTTTTTGATTTATGGTTTTCTCTGGGTATATGCCCAGAAGTGGGATTGCTGGATCAGATGGTAATTCTATTTCTAGTTTTTTTAAGGAAACTCCATACTGTTCTCCATAGTGACTGTATCAATTTACATCCCCACCAATAGTGGAAGAGGGCTCCTTTTGTCCACACCCTCCCCAGAATTTGTTGTTTGTAGATTTTCTGATGATGCCGATTCTAACAGGTGTGAGGTGATACCTCATTGTAGTTTTGATTTGCATTTCTCTAATAATTAGTGCTGTTGAGCAGCTTTTCATGGGCGTCTTGGCCATCTCTGTGTCTTCTTTGAAGAAACGTCTCTTTAGATCTTCTGCCCATTTTTGTATTGGGTTGTTTGTTTTTTTAATATTAAGCTGCATGAGCTGTTTATATATATATTGTAGATTAAACCTTTGTCCATTGATTCATTTGCAACAATTTTCTCCCATTCTGAGGGATGCCTTTTTCCATTCCCGTTTTTTTAACAAAAAAGGAAAGAAAGAAAAAGAAGCAGAACACTAATGTGCGTAAAATATGCCTTTTGAAATGGTCGTTTTGAAATATGGACGTCCTTTGAATTTTTTGGTCAATATGTGACCCCAGGATTTGTTTTCAGGGCAGGTGTCATTTACAGGCCTGCAATGATTTTGAATATCAACTAACCATTAGCGCTGGGATTAAAGCTGCTGTTGCGTGAAACGGCCACAAGGTGGCAGCAGTTCTCCCTTACCAAATCTGGTTACTAGAGCAACAGAGCCTCAATGGAAGTCGTGTTCTAGATTGGAATTTAGAATGGAATGTGCCAGGAGAAAGCCCCTCAAGTTTGTCTCACTACTTCTTGTTCGTGTTTTTAATTTTTTATTTTCTATTACAGCAAGTTTGATTACAATGTTTGGCTTGTTGTAGGTGTGGAATATGTGGTTCTTTTACACATATACAGATGTCTGTTCTTCCTGGGATCCTTTTCCCATGTACGTTAGGACAGAATGTTGAGTAGTCTTCTCTTGGTATTCCGTAGGTCTTTGGTGATTATATATGTCACCTGTGTTTGATTATGTCTGTTAACCCCGATATCGTAATGAAACCAATCCTCACACCTTTCCATTGGTGAACCCTAAGTTTGTTTAATGAATCTGTGATTGCCCTTCTCCGTGGAAGTATCTGCCCTGGTATCCATTTTTAGGTAATACCTATAAGTGATATGATACGATATGTGTCTTTCACTTTCTGACTTACTCCAAGTCACGTGATTACCTCTAGACTCATCTACGGGGCTGCAAATGGCATTGTGTCCTTTTTTTCCTTGGCTTCTATTTTGCCTTAGCGAGGTCCATTTTCAACAATGTGATTCCCTGAGGGTTGTGGATTAGCTGACCTGGGCAGCCTTACCCTGCCGGCCGGCCCTCCCCAGGTGTGCCTGGTTGAGGTCAATATAAACAGCGCTCCAGGCAGCAATAGCCCCTGAAGTTGTGCCTGACTCCATATTCTCTGCCCCGTCAGCAGTCTCGGGGCTGTGCTGGTGGGAGGGAGTGAGGGGCCAAGGCTTTGTTGGTGGCCCGGTGTGAGTGGGGCTCTGCTGGCCTTTCTGCAGGAGTTGCCAGGCTGCCACCTGTAAAGAAGAGGATGTGTCACCCATACCTTCCGATGGAATTTCTCTCCGGACAGAGGTGAGGAAGGAAAAAAGCAGTGGGGGCCGGGACAGGAGGGGTATCTCGGGTAGGGCATTAGAAAACTTCCAGAAGAGCGCCCGGGGCCAGGACCATCCTGGCTGGCCTGCAGGCACCAAGTTGGCCTGTGTGCTGTCGCTGGTGTGGCTCCATGGCCATTCCTCTAGGTTTTCAAGCCCTTGTACATATTCAGGTGTTTTACCTGGGAAGGGTGGGAACAGTTCAGCAGCAGCTGGCCTGCGGCTCAGCTCACGTTTACTCACAGATGCCTCAGCACGGTCCCCCAGATTTGCAATGAGGACGCTCCTTGCATGGGGTGTGGGTTGCTGGCTGTATGGGAGGTGATTCCCCACCTCTGACCAATTTCAGAATTGTTTACTGCTGGAGCAAGTGCCCTGATAGTGTTTCCCTCTGTAAAACTGGTGGGTTCAGGTTTTTTTTTCTTTTATGGTTCAAGTTAGATTTGATTCCTCTTATGTATTTATAGATATAAGCATGGAAATAATTCATTCCTATAAATACATCTGTGTGAAGGGAAGAACTTTTTTCTGTTTTATTTTAAAATTTTATTTTTTAAAATTTTGAAATTTAATTGTATTTATTTTTTTATACAGCAGGTTATTATTAGTTATGTGTTTTATGCATATACATGTATACAGGTCAATCCCAATCTTCCAACTCATCCCACCACCAACACCCCATGGCTTCCCACACTTGGTGTCCATACGTTTGTTCTCTACCTCTGTGTCTCTATTTCTTCCCTGAAAACCAGTTCATCTGTACCAGTTTTTAGGTTCCACATATATGCATTAATATACAATATTTGTTTTCCTCTTTCTGGCTTACTTCATTCTGTATGACAGTCTCTAGATCCATCGATGTCTCTACAAATGACCCAGTTTCATTCCTTTTTTTGGCTGAGTAATATTCCATTTTATATGTGTACCACTTCTTTATCCATTCATCTGTCTGTGGGCATTTAGGTTGCTTGCATTACCTGGCTATTGTAAATAGTGCTGCAATGAACATTGTGGTGAATGTGCCTTTTTGATTTATGGTTTTCTCTGGGTATATGCCCAGAAGTGGGATTGCTGGATCAGATGGTAATTCTATTTCTAGTTTTTTTAAGGAAACTCCATACTGTTCTCCATAGTGACTGTATCAATTTACATCCCCACCAATAGTGGAAGAGGGCTCCTTTTGTCCACACCCTCCCCAGAATTTGTTGTTTGTAGATTTTCTGATGATGCCGATTCTAACAGGTGTGAGGTGATACCTCATTGTAGTTTTGATTTGCATTTCTCTAATAATTAGTGCTGTTGAGCAGCTTTTCATGGGCGTCTTGGCCATCTCTGTGTCTTCTTTGAAGAAACGTCTCTTTAGATCTTCTGCCCATTTTTGTATTGGGTTGTTTGTTTTTTTAATATTAAGCTGCATGAGCTGTTTATATATATATTGTAGATTAAACCTTTGTCCATTGATTCATTTGCAACAATTTTCTCCCATTCTGAGGGATGCCTTTTTCCATTCCCGTTTTTTTAACAAAAAAGGAAAGAAAGAAAAAGAAGCAGAACACTAATGTGCGTAAAATATGCCTTTTGAAATGGTCGTTTTGAAATATGGACGTCCTTTGAATTTTTTGGTCAATATGTGACCCCAGGATTTGTTTTCAGGGCAGGTGTCATTTACAGGCCTGCAATGATTTTGAATATCAACTAACCATTAGCGCTGGGATTAAAGCTGCTGTTGCGTGAAACGGCCACAAGGTGGCAGCAGTTCTCCCTTACCAAATCTGGTTACTAGAGCAACAGAGCCTCAATGGAAGTCGTGTTCTAGATTGGAATTTAGAATGGAATGTGCCAGGAGAAAGCCCCTCAAGTTTGTCTCACTACTTCTTGTTCGTGTTTTTAATTTTTTATTTTCTATTACAGCAAGTTTGATTACAATGTTTGGCTTGTTGTAGGTGTGGAATATGTGGTTCTTTTACACATATACAGATGTCTGTTCTTCCTGGGATCCTTTTCCCATGTACGTTAGGACAGAATGTTGAGTAGTCTTCTCTTGGTATTCCGTAGGTCTTTGGTGATTATATATGTCACCTGTGTTTGATTATGTCTGTTAACCCCGATATCGTAATGAAACCAATCCTCACACCTTTCCATTGGTGAACCATAAGTTTGTTTAATGAATCTGTGATTGCCCTTCTCCGTGGAAATATCTGCCCTGGTATCCATTTTTAGGTAACACCTATAAGTGATATGATACGATATGTGTCTTTCACTTTCTGACTTACTCCAAGTCACGTGATTACCTCTAGACTCATCTACGGGGCTGCAAATGGCATTGTGTCCTTTTTTTCCTTGGCTTCTATTCTGCCTTAGCGAGGTCCATTTTCAACAATGTGATTCCCTGAGGGTTGTGGATTAGCTGACCTGGGCAGCCTTACCCTGCTGGCCGGCCCTCCCCAGGTGTGCCTGGTTGAGGTCAATATAAACAGCGCTCCAGGCAGCAATAGCCCCTGAAGTTGTGCCTGACTCCATATTCTCTGCCCCGTCAGCAGTCTCGGGGCTGTGCTGGTGGGAGGGAGTGAGGGGCCAAGGCTTTGTTGGTGGCCCGGTGTGAGTGGGGCTCTGCTGGCCTTTCTGCAGGAGTTGCCAGGCTGCCACCTGTAAAGAAGAGGATGTGTCACCCATACCTTCCGATGGAATTTCTCTCCGGACAGAGGTGAGGAAGGAAAAAAGCAGTGGGGCCCGGGACAGTGGGGAATCTCAGGCAGGGCAATAGAAAGCTTCCAGAAGAGCGCCCGGGGCCAGGACCATCCTGGCTGGCCTGCAGGCACCAAGTTCGCCTGCGTGTTGGCGTTGGTGTGGCTCCATGGCCCTTCCTCTAGGCTTTCAAGCCCTTGTACATATTCAGGTGTTTTACCTGCGAAGGGTGGGAACAGTTCAGCAGCAGCTGGCCTGGGGCTCAGCTCACGTTTACTCACAGATGCCTCACAACGGTCCACCAGCTTTGCAATAAGGATGCTCCTTTCATGGGGTGTGGGTTGCTGGCTGTATGGGATGTGATTCCCCACCTCTGACCAATTTCAGAATTGTTTACCGCTGGAGCAAGTGCCCTGATAGGGTTTCCCTCTGTATAACTGGTGGGTTCAAGTTTTCTTTTTCTTTTATGGTTCAAGTTAGATTTTATTCCTCATTTATGTATTTATAGATATAAGCATGGAAATAATTCATTCCTATAAATACATCTGTGTGAAGGGAAGAACTTTTTTCTGTTTTATTTTAAAATTTTATTTTTTAAAATTTTGAAATTTAATTGTATTTATGTTTTTTATACAGCAGGTTATTATTAGTTATGTGTTTTATGCATATACATGTATACAGGTCAATCCCAATCTCCCAACTCATCCCACCACCACCACCCCAGGGCTTCCCACACTTGGTGTCCATACGTTTGTTCTCAACCTCTGTGTCTCTATTTCTTCCCTGCAAACCAGTTCATCTGTACCATTTATTAGGTTCCACATATATGCATTAATATACAATACTTGTTTTCCTCTTTCTGACATACTTCATTCTGTATGACAGTCTCTAGATCCATCGATGTCTCTACAAATGACCCAGTTTCATTCCTTTTTATGGCTGAGTAATATTCCATTTTATATATGTACCACATGTTTATCCATTCATCTGTCTGTGGGCATTTAGGTTGCTTGCATTACCTGGCTATTGTAAATAGTGCTGCAATGAACATTGTGGTGAATGTGCCTTTTTGATTTATGGTTTTCTCTGGGTATATGCCCAGAAGTGGGATTGCTGGATCAGATGGTAATTCTATTTCTAGTTTTTTTAAGGAAACTCCATACTGTTCTCCATAGTGACTGTATCAATTTACATCCCCACCAATAGTGGAAGAGGGCTCCTTTTGTCCACACCCTCCCCAGAATTTGTTGTTTGTAGATTTTCTGATGATGCCGATTCTAACAGGTGTGAGGTGATACCTCATTGTAGTTTTGATTTGCATTTCTCTAATAATTAGTGCTGTTGAGCAGCTTTTCATGGGCGTCTTGGCCATCTCTGTGTGTTCTTTGAAGAAACGTCTCTTTAGATCTTCTCCCCATTTTTGTATTGGGTTGTTTGTTTTTTTAATCGTAAGCTGCATGAGCTGTTTATATATATATTGGAGATTAAACCTTTGTCCATTGATGCATTTGCAACGATTTTCGCCCATTCTGAGGGATGCGTTTTTCCATTCCCATATTTTTAAAAAAAAGGAAATAAAGAAAAAGAAGCAGAACACTAATGTGCGTAAAATATGCCTTTTGAAATGGTCGTTTTGAAATATGGACGTACTTTGAATTTTTTGGTCGATATGTGACCCCAGGATTTGTTTTCAGGGCAGGTGTCATTTACAGGCCTGCAATGATTTTGAATATCAACTAACCATTAGCGCTGGGATTAAAGCTGCTGTTGCGTGAAACGGCCACAAGGTGGCAGAAGTTCTTCCTTACCAAATCTGGTTACTAGAGCAACAGAGCCTCAATGGAAGTCGTGTTCTAGATTGGAATTTAGAATGGAATGTGCCAGGAGAAAGCCCCTCAAGTTTGTCTCACTACTTCTTGTTCGTGTTTTTACTTTTTTTTTCTATTACAGCAAGTTTGATTACAATGTTTGGCTTGTTGTAGGTGTGGAAGATGTGGTTCTTTTACACATATACTGATGTCTGTTCTTCCTGGGATCCTTTTCCCATGTACGTTAGGACAGAATGTTGAGTAGTCTTCTCTTGGTATTCCGTAGGTCTTTGGTGATTATATATGTCACCTGTGTTTGATTATGTCTGTTAACCCCGATATCGTAATGAAACCAATCCTCACACCTTTCCATTGGTGAACCCTATGTTTGTTTAATGAATCTGTGATTGCCCTTCTCCGTGGAAGTATCTGCCCTGGTATCCATTTTTAGGTAATACCTATAAGTGATATGATACGATATGTGTCTTTCACTTTCTGACTTACTCCAAGTCACGTGATTACCTCTAGACTCATCTACGGGGCTGCAAATGGCATTGTGTCCTTTTTTTCCTTGGCTTCTATTCTGCCTTAGCGAGGTCCATTTTCAACAATGTGATTCCCTGAGGGTTGTGGATTAGCTGACCTGGGCAGCCTTACCCTGCCGGCCGGCCCTCCCCAGGTGTGCCTGGTTGAGGTCAATATAAACAGCGCTCCAGGCAGCAATAGCCCCTGAAGTTGTGCCTGACTCCATATTCTCTGCCCCGTCAGCAGTCTCGGGGCTGTGCTGGTGGGAGGGAGTGAGGGGCCAAGGCTTTGTTGGTGGCCCGGTGTGAGTGGGGCTCTGCTGGCCTTTCTGCAGGAGTTGCCAGGCTGCCACCTGTAAAGAAGAGGATGTGTCAACCATACCTTCCGATGGAATTTCTCTCCGGACAGAGGTGAGGAAGGAAAAAAGCAGTGGGGGCCGGGACAGGAGGTGTATCTCGGGTAGGGCATTAGAAAACTTCCAGAAGAGCGCCCGGGGCCAGGACCATCCTGGCTGGCCTGCAGGCACCAAGTTGGCCTGTGTGCTGTCGCTGGTGTGGCTCCATGGCCCTTCCTCTAGGTTTTCAAGCCCTTGTACATATTCAGGTGTTTTACCTGGGAAGGGTGGGAACAGTTCAGCAGCAGCTGGCCTGCGGCTCAGCTCACGTTTACTCACAGATGCCTCAGCACGGTCCCCCAGATTTGCAATGAGGACGCTCCTTGCATGGGGTGTGGGTTGCTGGCTGTATGGGAGGTGATTCCCCACCTCTGACCAATTTCAGAATTGTTTACTGCTGGAGCGAGTGCCCTGATAGTGTTTCCCTCTGTATAACTGGTGGGTTCAGGTTTTTTTTTCTTTTATGGTTCAAGTTAGATTTGATTCCTCTTATGTATTTATAGATATAAGCATGGAAATAATTCATTCCTATAAATACATCTGTGTGAAGGGAAGAACTTTTCTCAGTTTTATTTTAAAATTTTATTTTTTAAAAGTTTGCAATTTAATATTATTTATTTTTTTATACAGCAGGTTATTATTAGTTAAGTATTTTATGCATATACATGTATACAGGTCAATCCCAATCTCCCAACTCATCCCACCACCACCACCCCAGGGCTTCCCACACTTGGTGTCCATACGTTTGTTCTCTACCTCTGTGTCTCTATTTCTTCCCTGAAAACCAGTTCATCTGTACCATTTATTAGGTTCCACATATATGCATTAATATACAATATTTGTTTTCCTCTTTCTGACTTACTTCCTTCTGTATGACAGTCTCCAGATCCATCGATGTCTCTACAAATGACCCAGTTTCATTCCCTTTTATGGTTGAGTAGTATTCCATTTTATATATGTACCACATCTTTATCCATTCATCTGTCTGTGTGCATTTAGGTTGCTTGCATTACCTGGCTATTGTAAATAGTGCTGCAATGAACATTGTGGTGAATGTGCCTTTTTGATTTATGGTTTTCTCTGGGTATATGCCCAGAAGTGGGATTGCTGGATCAGATGGTAATTCTATTTCTAGTTTTTTTAAGGAAACTCCATACTGTTCTCCATAGTGACTGTATCAATTTACATCCCCACCAATAGTGGAAGAGGGCTCCTTTTGTCCACACCCTCCCCAGAATTTGTTGTTTGTAGATTTTCTGATGATGCCGATTCTAACAGGTGTGAGGTGATACCTCATTGTAGTTTTGATTTGCATTTCTCTAATAATTAGTGCTGTTGAGCAGCTTTTCATGTGCGTCTTGGCCATCTCTGTGTCTTCTTTGAAGAAACGACTCTTTAGATCTTCTCCTCATTTTTGTATTTGGTTATTTGTTTTTTTAATCGTAAGCTGCATGAGCTGTTTATATATATATTGGAGATTAAACCTTTGTCCATTGATTCATTTGCAACAATTTTTGCCCATTCTGAGGGATGCCTTTTTCCATTCCCGTTTTTTTAACAAAAAAGGAAAGAAAGAAAAAGAAGCAGAACACTAATGTGCGTAAAATATGCCTTTTGAAATGGTCGTTTTGAAATATGGACGTCCTTTGAATTTTTTGTTCGATATGTGACCCCACGATTTGTTTTCAGGGCAGGTGTCATTTACAGGCCTGCAATGATTTTGAATATCAACTAACCATTAGTGATGGGATTAAAGCTGCTGATGCGTGAAACGGCCACAAGGTGGCAGCAGTTCTCCCTTACCAAATCTGGTTACTAGAGCAACAGAGCCTCAATGGAAGTCGTGTTCTAGATTGGAATTTAGAATGGAATGTGCCAGGAGAAAGCCCCTCAAGTTTGTCTCACTACTTCTTGTTCGTGTTTTTACTTTTTTATTTTCTATTACAGCAAGTTTGATTACAATGTTTGGCTTGTTATAGGTGTGGAATATGTGGTTCTTTTACACATATACAGATGTCTGTTCTTCCTGGGATCCTTTTCCCATGTACGTTAGGACAGAATGTTGAGTAGTCTTCTCTTGGTATTCCGTAGGTCTTTGGTGATTATATATGTCACCTGTGTTTGATTATGTCTGTTAACCCCGATATCGTAATGAAACCAATCCTCACACCTTTCCATTGGTGAACCCTAAGTTTGTTTAATGAATCTGTGATTGCCTTTCTCCGTGGAAATATCTGCCCTGGTATCCATTTTTAGGTAATACCTATAAGTGATATGATACGATATGTGTCTTTCACTTTCTGACTTACTCCAAGTCACGTGATTACCTCTAGACTCATCTACGGGGCTGCAAATGGCATTGTGTCCTTTTTTTCCTTGGCTTCTATTCTGCCTTAGCGAGGTCCATTTTCAACAATGTGATTCCCTGAGGGTTGTGGATTAGCTGACTTGGGCAGCCTTACCCTGCCGGCCGGCCCTCCCCAGGTGTGCCTGGTTGAGGTCAATATAAACAGCGCTCCAGGCAGCAATAGCCCCTGAAGTTGTGCCTGACTCCATATTCTCTGCCCCGTCAGCAGTCTCGGGGCTGTGCTGGTGGGAGGGAGTGAGGGGCCAAGGCTTTGTTGGTGGCCCGGTGTGAGTGGGGCTCTGCTGGCCTTTCTGCAGGAGTTGCCAGGCTGCCACCTGTAAAGAAGAGGATGTGTCACCCATACCTTCCGATGGAATTTCTCTCCGGACAGAGGTGAGGAAGGAAAAAAGCAGTGGGGGCCGCGACAGGAGGGGTATCTCAGGCAGGGCAATAGAAAGCTTCCAGAAGAGCGCCCGGGGCCAGGACCATCCTGGCTGGCCTGCAGGCACCAAGTTGGCCTGCGTGCTGTCGCTGGTGTGGCTCCACGGCCCTTCCTCTAGGCTTTCAAGCCCTTGTACATATTCAGGTGTTTTACCTGGGAAGGGTGGGAACAGTTCAGCAGCAGCTGGCCTGGGGCTCAGCTCACGTTTACTCACAGATGCCTCAGCACGGTCCCCCAGCTTTGCAATGAGGACACTCCTTGCATAGGGGGTGGGTTGCTGGCTGTATGGGAGGTGATTCCCCACCTCTGACCAATTTCAGAATTGTTTACCGCTGGAGCAAGTGCCCTGATAGGGTTTCCCTCTGTATAACTGGTGGGTTCAGGTTTTTTTTTCTTTTATGGTTCAAGTTAGATTTGATTCCTCTTTTATGTATTTATAGATATAAGCATGGAAATAATTCATTCCTATAAATACATCTGTGTGAAGGGAAGAACTTTTTTCTGTTTTATTTTAAAATTTTATTTTTTAAAATTTTGAAATTTAATTGTATTTATTTTTTTTTATACAGCAGGTTATTATTAGTTATGTGTTTTATGCATATACATGTATACAGGTCAATCCCAATCTCCCAACTCATCCCACCACCACCACCCCATGGCTTCCCACACTTGGTGTCCATACGTTTGTTCTCTACCTCTGTGTCTCTATTTCTTCCCTGAAAAGCAGTTCATCTGTACCATTTTTTAGGTTCCACATATATGCATTAATATACAATATTTGTTTTCCTCTTTCTGGCTTACTTCATTCTGTATGACAGTCTCTAGATCCATCGATGTCTCTACAAATGACCCAGTTTCATTCCTTTTTTTGGCTGAGTAATATTCCATTTTATATGTGTACCACATCTTTATCCATTCATCTGTCTGTGGGCATTTAGGTTGCTTGCATTACCTGGCTATTGTAAATAGTGCTGCAATGAACATTGTGGTGAATGTGCCTTTTTGATTTATGGTTTTCTCTGGGTATATGCCCAGAAGTGGGATTGCTGGATCAGATGGTAATTCTATTTCTAGTTTTTTTAAGGAAACTCCATACTGTTCTCCATAGTGACTGTATCAATTTACATCCCCACCAATAGTGGAAGAGGGCTCCTTTTGTCCACACCCTCCCCAGAATTTGTTGTTTTTAGATTTTCTGATGATGCCGATTCTAACAGGTGTGAGGTGATACCTCATTGTAGTTTTGATTTGCATTTCTCTAATAATTAGTGCTGTTGAGCAGCTTTTCATGGGCGTCTTGGCCATCTCTGTGTCTTCTTTGAAGAAACGTCTCTTTAGATCTCCTGCCCATTTTTGTATTGGGTTGTTTGTTTTTTTAATATTAAGCTGCATGAGCTGTTTATATATATATTGGAGATTAAACCTTTGTCCATTGATTCATTTGCAACAATTTTCTCCCATTCTGAGGGATGCCTTTTTCCATTCCCGTTTTTTTAACAAAAAAGGAAAGAAAGAAAAAGAAGCAGAACACTAATGTGCGTAAAATATGCCTTTTGAAATGGTCGTTTTGAAATATGGACGTCCTTTGAATTTTTTGGTCGATATGTGACCCCAGGATTTGTTTTCAGGGCAGGTGTCATTTACAGGCCTGCAATGATTTTGAATATCAACTAACCATTAGCGCTGGGATTAAAGCTGCTGTTGCGTGAAACGGCCACAAGGTGGCAGCGGTTCTCCCTTACCAAATCTGGTTACTAGAGCAACAGAGCCTCAATGGAAGTCGTGTTCTAGATTGGAATTTAGAATGGAATGTGCCAGGAGAAAGCCCCTCAAGTTTGTCTCACTACTTCTTGTTCGTGTTTTTACTTTTTTATTTTCTATTACAGCAAGTTTGATTACAATGTTTGGCTTGTTGTAGGTGTGGAAGATGTGGTTCTTTTACACATATACAGATGTCTGTTCTTCCTGGGATCCTTTTCCCATGTACGTTAGGACAGAATGTTGAGTAGTCTTCTCTTGGTATTCCGTAGGTCTTTGGTGATTATATATGTCACCTGTGTTTGATTATGTCTGTTAACCCCGATATCGTAATGAAACCAATCCTCACACCTTTCCATTGGTGAACCCTAAGTTTGTTTAATGAATCTGTGATTGCCCTTCTCCGTGGAAATATCTGCCCTGGTATCCATTTTTAGGTAATACCTATAAGTGATATGATACGATATGTGTCTTTCACTTTCTGACTTACTCCAAGTCACGTGATTACCTCTAGACTCATCTACGGGGCTGCAAATGGCATTGTGTCCTTTTTTTCCTTGGCTTCTATTCTGCCTTAGCGAGGTCCATTTTCAACAATGTGATTCCCTGAGGGTTGTGGATTAGCTGACCTGGGCAGCCTTACCCTGCCGGCCGTCCCTCCCCAGGTGTGCCTGGTTGAGGTCAATATAAACAGTGCTCCAGGCAGCAATAGCCCCTGAAGTTGTGCCTGACTCCATATTCTCTGCCCCGTCAGCAGTCTCGGGGCTGTGCTGGTGGGAGGGAGTGAGGGGCCAAGGCTTTGTTGGTGGCCCGGTGTGAGTGGGGCTCTGCTGGCCTTTCTGCAGGAGTTGCCAGGCTGCCACCTGTAAAGAAGAGGATGTGTCACCCATACCTTCCGATGGAATTTCTCTCCGGACAGAGTTGAGGAAGGAAAAAAGCAGTGGGGGCCGGGACAGGAGGGGTATCTCAGGCAGGGCAATAGAAAGCTTCCAGAAGAGCGCCCGGGGCCAGGACCATCCTGGCTGGCCTGCAGGCACCAAGTTGGCCTGCGTGCTGTCGCTGGTGTGGCTCCACGGCCCTTCCTCTAGGCTTTCAAGCCCTTGTACATATTCAGGTGTTTTACCTGGGAAGGGTGGGAACAGTTCAGCAGCAGCTGGCCTGGGGCTCAGCTCACGTTTACTCACAGATGCCTCAGCACGGTCCCCCAGCTTTGCAATGAGGACGCTCCTTGCATGGGGGGTGGGTTGCTGGCTGTATGGGATGTGATTCCCCACCTCTGACCAATTTCAGAATTGTTTACCGCTGGAGCAAGTGCCCTGATAGGGTTTCCCTCTGTATAACTGGTGGGTTCAGGTTTTTTTTTTCTTTTATGGTTCAAGTTAGATTTGATTCCTCTTTTATGTATTTATAGATATAAGCATGGAAATAATTCATTCCTATAAATACATCTGTGTGAAGGGAAGAACTTTTTTCTGTTTTATTTTAAAATTTTATTTTTTAAAATTTTGAAATTTAATTGTATTTATTTTTTTATACAGCAGGTTATTATTAGTTATGTGTTTTATGCATATACATGTATACAGGTCAATCCCAATCTCCCAACTCATCCCACCACCAACACCCCATGGCTTCCCACACTTGGTGTCCATACGTTTGTTCTCTACCTCTGTGTCTCTATTTCTTCCCTGAAAACCAGTTCATCTGTACCAGTTTTTAGGTTCCACATATATGCATTAATATACAATATTTGTTTTCCTCTTTCTGGCTTACTTCATTCTGTATGACAGTCTCTAGATCCATCGATGTCTCTACAAATGACCCAGTTTCATTCCTTTTTTTGGCTGAGTAATATTCCATTTTATATGTGTACCACATCTTTATCCATTCATCTGTCTGTGGGCATTTAGGTTGCTTGCATTACCTGGCTATTGTAAATAGTGCTGCAATGAACATTGTGGTGAATGTGCCTTTTTGATTTATGGTTTTCTCTGGGTATATGCCCAGAAGTGGGATTGCTGGATCAGATGGTAATTCTATTTCTAGTTTTTTTAAGGAAACTCCATACTGTTCTCCATAGTGACTGTATCAATTTACATCCCCACCAATAGTGGAAGAGGGCTCCTTTTGTCCACACCCTCCCCAGAATTTGTTGTTTGTAGATTTTCTGATGATGCCGATTCTAACAGGTGTGAGGTGATACCTCATTGTAGTTTTGATTTGCATTTCTCTAATAATTAGTGCTGTTGAGCAGCTTATCATGGGCGTCTTGGCCATCTCTGTGTCTTCTTTGAAGAAACGTCTCTTTAGATCTCCTGCCCATTTTTGTATTGGGTTGTTTGTTTTTTTAATATTAAGCTGCATGAGCTGTTTATATATATATTGGAGATTAAACCTTTGTCCATTGATTCATTTGCAACAATTTTCTCCCATTCTGAGGGATGCCTTTTTCCATTCCCGTTTTTTTAACAAAAAAGGAAAGAAAGAAAAAGAAGCAGAACACTAATGTGCGTAAAATATGCCTTTTGAAATGGTCGTTTTGAAATATGGACGTCCTTTGAATTTTTTGGTCGATATGTGACCCCAGGATTTGTTTTCAGGGCAGGTGTCATTTACAGGCCTGCAATGATTTTGAATATCAACTAACCATTAGTGCTGGGATTAAAGCTGCTGTTGCGTGAAACGGCCACAAGGTGGCAGCGGTTCTCCCTTACCAAATCTGGTTACTAGAGCAACAGAGCCTCAATGGAAGTCGTGTTCTAGATTGGAATTTAGAATGGAATGTGCCAGGAGAAAGCCCCTCAAGTTTGTCTCACTACTTCTTGTTCGTGTTTTTACTTTTTTATTTTCTATTACAGCAAGTTTGATTACAATGTTTGGCTTGTTGTAGGTGTGGAAGATGTGGTTCTTTTACACATATACAGATGTCTGTTCTTCCTGGGATCCTTTTCCCATGTACGTTAGGACAGAATGTTGAGTAGTCTTCTCTTGGTATTCCGTAGGTCTTTGGTGATTATATATGTCACCTGTGTTTGATTATGTCTGTTAACCCCGATATCGTAATGAAACCAATCCTCACACCTTTCCATTGGTGAACCCTAAGTTTGTTTAATGAATCTGTGATTGCCCTTCTCCGTGGAAGTATCTGCCCTGGTATCCATTTTTAGGTAATACCTATAAGTGATATGATACGATATGTGTCTTTCACTTTCTGACTTACTCCAAGTCACGTGATTACCTCTAGACTCATCTACGGGGCTGCAAATGGCATTGTGTCCTTTTTTTCCTTGGCTTCTATTCTGCCTTAGCGAAGTCCATTTTCAACAATGTGATTCCCTGAGGGTTGTGGATTAGCTGACCTGGGCAGCCTTACCCTGCCGGCCGGCCCTCCCCAGGTGTGCCTGGTTGAGGTCAATATAAACAGCGCTCCAGGCAGCAATAGCCCCTGAAGTTGTGCCTGACTCCATATTCTCTGCCCCGTCAGCAGTCTCGGGGCTGTGCTGGTGGGAGGGAGTGAGGGGCCAAGGCTTTGTTGGTGGCCTGGTGTGAGTGGGGCTCTGCTGGCCTTTCTGCAGGAGTTGCCAGGCTGCCACCTGTAAAGAAGAGGATGTGTCACCCATACCTTCCGATGGAATTTCTCTCCGGACAGAGGTGAGGAAGGAAAAAAGCAGTGGGGGCCGGGACAGGAGGGGTATCTCAGGCAGGGCAATAGAAAGCTTCCAGAAGAGCGCCCGGGGCCAGGACCATCCTGGCTGGCCTGCAGGCACCAAGTTGGCCTGCGTGCTGTCGCTGGTGTGGCTCCACGGCCCTTCCTCTAGGCTTTCAAGCCCTTGTACATATTCAGGTGTTTTACCTGGGAAGGGTGGGAACAGTTCAGCAGCAGCTGGCCTGGGGCTCAGCTCACGTTTACTCACAGATGCCTCAGCACGGTTCCCCAGCTTTGCAATGAGGACGCTCCTTGCATGGGGGGTGGGTTGCTGGCTGTATGGGAGGTGATTCCCCACCTCTGACCAATTTCAGAATTGTTTACCGCTGGAGCAAGTGCCCTGATAGGGTTTCCCTCTGTATAACTGGTGGGTTCAGGTTTTTTTTTCTTTTATGGTTCAAGTTAGATTTGATTCCTCTTTTATGTATTTATAGATATAAGCATGGAAATAATTCATTCCTATAAATACATCTGTGTGAAGGGAAGAACTTTTTTCTGTTTTATTTTAAAATTTTATTTTTTAAAATTTTGAAATTTAATTGTATTTATTTTTTTATACAGCAGGTTATTATTAGTTATGTGTTTTATGCATATACATGTATACAGGTCAATCCCAATCTCCCAACTCATCCCACCACCACCACCCCATGGCTTCCCACACTTGGTGTCCATACGTTTGTTCTCTACCTCTGTGTCTCTATTTCTTCCCTGAAAACCAGTTCATCTGTACCAGTTTTTAGGTTCCACATATATGCATTAATATACAATATTTGTTTTCCTCTTTCTGGCTTACTTCATTCTGTATGACAGTCTCTAGATCCATCGATTTCTCTACAAATGACCCAGTTTCATTCCTTTTTTTGGCTGAGTAATATTCCATTTTATATGTGTACCACATCTTTATCCATTCATCTGTCTGTGGGCATTTAGGTTGCTTGCATTACCTGGCTATTGTAAATAGTGCTGCAATGAACATTGTGGTGAATGTGCCTTTTTGATTTATGGTTTTCTCTGGGTATATGCCCAGAAGTGGGATTGCTGGATCAGATGGTAATTCTATTTCTAGTTTTTTTAAGGAAACTCCATACTGTTCTCCATAGTGACTGTATCAATTTACATCCCCACCAATAGTGGAAGAGGGCTCCTTTTGTCCACACCCTCCCCAGAATTTGTTGTTTGTAGATTTTCTGATGATGCCGATTCTAACAGGTGTGAGGTGATAACTCATTGTAGTTTTGATTTGCATTTCTCTAATAATTAGTGCTGTTGAGCAGCTTTTCATGGGCGTCTTGGCCATCTCTGTGTCTTCTTTGAAGAAACGTCTCTTTAGATCTTCTGCCCATTTTTGTATTGGGTTGTTTTTTTTTTTTTGATATTAAGCTGCATGAGCTGTTTATATATATATTGGAGATTAAACCTTTGTCCATTGATTCATTTGCAACAATTATCTCCCATTCTGAGGGATGCCTTTTTCCATTCCCGTTTTTTTAACAAAAAAAGGAAAGAAAGAAAAAGAAGCAGAACACTAATGTGCGTAAAATATGCCTTTTGAAATGGTCGTTTTGAAATATGGACGTCCTTTGAATTTTTTAGTCAATATGTGACCCCACGATTTGTTTTCAGGGCAGGTGTCATTTACAGGCCTGCAATGATTTTGAATATCAACTAACCATTAGCGCTGGGATTAAAGCTGCTGTTGCGTGAAACGGCCACAAGGTGGCAGCAGTTCTCCCTTACCAAATCTGGTTACTAGAGCAACAGAGCCTCAATGGAAGTCGTGTTCTAGATTGGAATTTAGAATGGAATGTGCCAGGAGAAAGCCCCTCAAGTTTGTCTCAGTACTTCTTGTTCGTGTTTTTAATTTTTTATTTTCTATTACAGCAAGTTTGATTACAATGTTTGGCTTGTTGTAGGTGTGGAATATGTGGTTCTTTTACACATATACAGATGTCTGTTCTTCCTGGGATCCTTTTCCCATGTACGTTAGGACAGAATGTTGAGTAGTCTTCTCTTGGTATTCCGTAGGTCTTTGGTGATTATATATGTCACCTGTGTTTGATTATGTCTGTTAACCCCGATATCGTAATGAAACCAATCCTCACACCTTTCCATTGGTGAACCATAAGTTTGTTTAATGAATCTGTGATTGCCCTTCTCCGTGGAAATATCTGCCCTGGTATCCATTTTTAGGTAAAACCTATAAGTGATATGATACGATATGTGTCTTTCACTTTCTGACTTACTCCAAGTCACGTGATTACCTCTAGACTCATCTACGGGGCTGCAAATGGCATTGTGTCCTTTTTTTCCTTGGCTTCTATTCTGCCTTAGCGAGGTCCATTTTCAACAATGTGATTCCCTGAGCGTTGTGGATTAGCTGACCTGGGCAGCCTTACCCTGCCGGCCGGCCCTCCCCAGGTGTGCCTGGTTGAGGTCAATATAAACAGCGCTCCAGGCAGCAATAGCCCCTGAAGTTGTGCCTGACTCCATATTCTCTGCCCCGTCAGCAGTCTCGGGGCTGTGCTGGTGGGAGGGAGTGAGGGGCCAAGGCTTTGTTGGTGGCCTGGTGTGAGTGGGGCTCTGCTGGCCTTTCTGCAGGAGTTGCCAGGCTGCCACCTGTAAAGAAGAGGATGTGTCACCCATACCTTCCGATGGAATTTCTCTCCGGACAGAGGTGAGGAAGGAAAAAAGAAGTGGGGCCCGGGACAGTGGGGAATCTCAGGCAGGGCAATAGAAAGCTTCCAGAAGAGCGCCCGGGGCCAGGACCATCCTGGCTGGCCTGCAGGCACCAAGTTGGCCTGCGTGCTGTCGCTGGTGTGGCTCCACGGCCCTTCCTCTAGGCTTTCAAGCCCTTGTACATATTCAGGTGTTTTACCTGGGAAGGGTGGGAACAGTTCAGCAGCAGCTGGCCTGGGGCTCAGCTCACGTTTACTCACAGATGCCTCAGCACGGTCCCCCAGCTTTGCAATGAGGACGCTCCTTGCATGGGGGGTGGGTTGCTGGCTGTATGGGATGTGATTCCCCACCTCTGACCAATTTCAGAATTGTTTACCGCTGGAGCAAGTGCCCTGATAGGGTTTCCCTCTGTATAACTGGTGGGTTCAGGTTTTTTTTTCTTTTATGGTTCAAGTTAGATTTGATTCCTCTTTTATGTATTTATAGATATAAGCATGGAAATAATTCATTCCTATAAATACATCTGTGTGAAGGGAAGAACTTTTTTCTGTTTTATTTTAAAATTTTCTTTTTTAAAATTTTGAAATTTAATTGTATTTATTTTTTTATACAGCAGGTTATTATTAGTTATGTGTTTTATGCATATACATGTATACAGGTCAATCCCAATCTCCCAACTCATCCCACCACCAACACCCCATGGCTTCCCACACTTGGTGTCCATACGTTTGTTCTCTACCTCTGTGTCTCTATTTCTTCCCTGAAAACCAGTTCATCTGTACCAGTTTTTAGGTTCCACATATATGCATTAATATACAATATTTGTTTTCCTCTTTCTGGCTTACTTCATTCTGTATGACAGTCTCTAGATCCATCGATGTCTCTACAAATGACCCAGTTTCATTCCTTTTTTTGGCTGAGTAATATTCCATTTTATATGTGTACCACATCTTTATCCATTCATCTGTCTGTGGGCATTTAGGTTGCTTGCATTACCTGGCTATTGTAAATAGTGCTGCAATGAACATTGTAGTGAATGTGCCTTTTTGATTTATGGTTTTCTCTGGGTATATGCCCAGAAGTGGGATTGCTGGATCAGATGGTAATTCTATTTCTAGTTTTTTTAAGGAAACTCCATACTGTTCTCCATAGTGACTGTATCAATTTACATCCCCACCAATAGTGGAAGAGGGCTCCTTTTGTCCACACCCTCCCCAGAATTTGTTGTTTGTAGATTTTCTGATGATGCCGATTCTAACAGGTGTGAGGTGATACCTCATTGTAGTTTTGATTTGCATTTCTCTAATAATTAGTGCTGTTGA
This sequence comes from Mesoplodon densirostris, assembly GCF_025265405.1. NCBI lineage: Eukaryota > Metazoa > Chordata > Mammalia > Artiodactyla > Ziphiidae > Mesoplodon > Mesoplodon densirostris. The sequence goes on from NC_082661.1 coordinate 240,927,796, forward strand.
GCAGCTTATCATGGGCGTCTTGGCCATCTCTGTGTCTTCTTTGAAGAAACGTCTCTTTAGATCTCCTGCCCATTTTTGTATTGGGTTGTTTGTTTTTTTAATATTAAGCTGCATGAGCTGTTTATATATATATTGGAGATTAAACCTTTGTCCATTGATTCATTTGCAACAATTTTCTCCCATTCTGAGGGATGCCTTTTTCCATTCCCGTTTTTTTAACAAAAAAGGAAAGAAAGAAAAAGAAGCAGAACACTAATGTGCGTAAAATATGCCTTTTGAAATGGTCGTTTTGAAATATGGACGTCCTTTGAATTTTTTGGTCGATATGTGACCCCAGGATTTGTTTTCAGGGCAGGTGTCATTTACAGGCCTGCAATGATTTTGAATATCAACTAACCATTAGTGCTGGGATTAAAGCTGCTGTTGCGTGAAACGGCCACAAGGTGGCAGCGGTTCTCCCTTACCAAATCTGGTTACTAGAGCAACAGAGCCTCAATGGAAGTCGTGTTCTAGATTGGAATTTAGAATGGAATGTGCCAGGAGAAAGCCCCTCAAGTTTGTCTCACTACTTCTTGTTCGTGTTTTTACTTTTTTATTTTCTATTACAGCAAGTTTGATTACAATGTTTGGCTTGTTGTAGGTGTGGAAGATGTGGTTCTTTTACACATATACAGATGTCTGTTCTTCCTGGGATCCTTTTCCCATGTACGTTAGGACAGAATGTTGAGTAGTCTTCTCTTGGTATTCCGTAGGTCTTTGGTGATTATATATGTCACCTGTGTTTGATTATGTCTGTTAACCCCGATATCGTAATGAAACCAATCCTCACACCTTTCCATTGGTGAACCCTAAGTTTGTTTAATGAATCTGTGATTGCCCTTCTCCGTGGAAGTATCTGCCCTGGTATCCATTTTTAGGTAATACCTATAAGTGATATGATACGATATGTGTCTTTCACTTTCTGACTTACTCCAAGTCACGTGATTACCTCTAGACTCATCTACGGGGCTGCAAATGGCATTGTGTCCTTTTTTTCCTTGGCTTCTATTCTGCCTTAGCGAGGTCCATTTTCAACAATGTGATTCCCTGAGGGTTGTGGATTAGCTGACCTGGGCAGCCTTACCCTGCCGGCCGGCCCTCCCCAGGTGTGCCTGGTTGAGGTCAATATAAACAGCGCTCCAGGCAGCAATAGCCCCTGAAGTTGTGCCTGACTCCATATTCTCTGCCCCGTCAGCAGTCTCGGGGCTGTGCTGGTGGGAGGGAGTGAGGGGCCAAGGCTTTGTTGGTGGCCTGGTGTGAGTGGGGCTCTGCTGGCCTTTCTGCAGGAGTTGCCAGGCTGCCACCTGTAAAGAAGAGGATGTGTCACCCATACCTTCCGATGGAATTTCTCTCCGGACAGAGGTGAGGAAGGAAAAAAGCAGTGGGGGCCGGGACAGGAGGGGTATCTCAGGCAGGGCAATAGAAAGCTTCCAGAAGAGCGCCCGGGGCCAGGACCATCCTGGCTGGCCTGCAGGCACCAAGTTGGCCTGCGTGCTGTTGCTGGTGTGGCTCCACGGCCCTTCCTCTAGGCTTTCAAGCCCTTGTACATATTCAGGTGTTTTACCTGGGAAGGGTGGGAACAGTTCAGCAGCAGCTGGCCTGGGGCTCAGCTCACGTTTACTCACAGATGCCTCAGCACGGTTCCCCAGCTTTGCAATGAGGACGCTCCTTGCATGGGGGGTGGGTTGCTGGCTGTATGGGAGGTGATTCCCCACCTCTGACCAATTTCAGAATTGTTTACCGCTGGAGCAAGTGCCCTGATAGGGTTTCCCTCTGTATAACTGGTGGGTTCAGGTTTTTTTTTCTTTTATGGTTCAAGTTAGATTTGATTCCTCTTTTATGTATTTATAGATATAAGCATGGAAATAATTCATTCCTATAAATACATCTGTGTGAAGGGAAGAACTTTTTTCTGTTTTATTTTAAAATTTTATTTTTTAAAATTTTGAAATTTAATTGTATTTATTTTTTTATACAGCAGGTTATTATTAGTTATGTGTTTTATGCATATACATGTATACAGGTCAATCCCAATCTCCCAACTCATCCCACCACCACCACCCCATGGCTTCCCACACTTGGTGTCCATACGTTTGTTCTCTACCTCTGTGTCTCTATTTCTTCCCTGAAAACCAGTTCATCTGTACCAGTTTTTAGGTTCCACATATATGCATTAATATACAATATTTGTTTTCCTCTTTCTGGCTTACTTCATTCTGTATGACAGTCTCTAGATCCATCGATTTCTCTACAAATGACCCAGTTTCATTCCTTTTTTTGGCTGAGTAATATTCCATTTTATATGTGTACCACATCTTTATCCATTCATCTGTCTGTGGGCATTTAGGTTGCTTGCATTACCTGGCTATTGTAAATAGTGCTGCAATGAACATTGTGGTGAATGTGCCTTTTTGATTTATGGTTTTCTCTGGGTATATGCCCAGAAGTGGGATTGCTGGATCAGATGGTAATTCTATTTCTAGTTTTTTTAAGGAAACTCCATACTGTTCTCCATAGTGACTGTATCAATTTACATCCCCACCAATAGTGGAAGAGGGCTCCTTTTGTCCACACCCTCCCCAGAATTTGTTGTTTGTAGATTTTCTGATGATGCCGATTCTAACAGGTGTGAGGTGATAACTCATTGTAGTTTTGATTTGCATTTCTCTAATAATTAGTGCTGTTGAGCAGCTTTTCATGGGCGTCTTGGCCATCTCTGTGTCTTCTTTGAAGAAACGTCTCTTTAGATCTTCTGCCCATTTTTGTATTGGGTTGTTTTTTTTTTTGATATTAAGCTGCATGAGCTGTTTATATATATATTGGAGATTAAACCTTTGTCCATTGATTCATTTGCAACAATTATCTCCCATTCTGAGGGATGCCTTTTTCCATTCCCGTTTTTTTAACAAAAAAAGGAAAGAAAGAAAAAGAAGCAGAACACTAATGTGCGTAAAATATGCCTTTTGAAATGGTCGTTTTGAAATATGGACGTCCTTTGAATTTTTTAGTCAATATGTGACCCCACGATTTGTTTTCAGGGCAGGTGTCATTTACAGGCCTGCAATGATTTTGAATATCAACTAACCATTAGCGCTGGGATTAAAGCTGCTGTTGCGTGAAACGGCCACAAGGTGGCAGCAGTTCTCCCTTACCAAATCTGGTTACTAGAGCAACAGAGCCTCAATGGAAGTCGTGTTCTAGATTGGAATTTAGAATGGAATGTGCCAGGAGAAAGCCCCTCAGGTTTGTCTCAGTACTTCTTGTTCGTGTTTTTAATTTTTTATTTTCTATTACAGCAAGTTTGATTACAATGTTTGGCTTGTTGTAGGTGTGGAATATGTGGTTCTTTTACACATATACAGATGTCTGTTCTTCCTGGGATCCTTTTCCCATGTACGTTAGGACAGAATGTTGAGTAGTCTTCTCTTGGTATTCCGTAGGTCTTTGGTGATTATATATGTCACCTGTGTTTGATTATGTCTGTTAACCCCGATATCGTAATGAAACCAATCCTCACACCTTTCCATTGGTGAACCATAAGTTTGTTTAATGAATCTGTGATTGCCCTTCTCCGTGGAAATATCTGCCCTGGTATCCATTTTTAGGTAACACCTATAAGTGATATGATACGATATGTGTCTTTCACTTTCTGACTTACTCCAAGTCACGTGATTACCTCTAGACTCATCTACGGGGCTGCAAATGGCATTGTGTCCTTTTTTTCCTTAGCTTCTATTCTGCCTTAGCGAGGTCCATTTTCAACAATGTGATTCCCTGAGGGTTGTGGATTAGCTGACCTGGGCAGCCTTACCCTGCCGGCCGGCCCTCCCCAGGTGTGCCTGGTTGAGGTCAATATAAACAGCGCTCCAGGCAGCAATAGCCCCTGAAGTTGTGCCTGACTCCATATTCTCTGCCCCGTCAGCAGTCTCGGGGCTGTGCTGGTGGGAGGGAGTGAGGGGCCAAGGCTTTGTTGGTGGCCTGGTGTGAGTGGGGCTCTGCTGGCCTTTCTGCAGGAGTTGCCAGGCTGCCACCTGTAAAGAAGAGGATGTGTCACCCATACCTTCCGATGGAATTTCTCTCCGGACAGAGGTGAGGAAGGAAAAAAGAAGTGGGGCCCGGGACAGTGGGGAATCTCAGGCAGGGCAATAGAAAGCTTCCAGAAGAGCGCCCGGGGCCAGGACCATCCTGGCTGGCCTGCAGGCACCAAGTTCGCCTGCGTGTTGTCGTTGGTGTGGCTCCATGGCCCTTCCTCTAGGCTTTCAAGCCCTTGTACATATTCAGGTGTTTTACCTGCGAAGGGTGGGAACAGTTCAGCAGCAGCTGGCCTGGGGCTCAGCTCACGTTTACTCACAGATGCCTCAGCACGGTCCACCAGCTTTGCAATAAGGATGCTCCTTGCATGGGGTGTGGGTTGCTGGCTGTATGGGATGTGATTCCCCACCTCTGACCAATTTCAGAATTGTTTACCGCTGGAGCAAGTGCCCTGATAGGGTTTCCCTCTGTATAACTGGTGGGTTCAAGTTTTCTTTTTCTTTTATGGTTCAAGTTAGATTTTATTCCTCATTTATGTATTTATAGATATAAGCATGGAAATAATTCATTCCTATAAATACATCTGTGTGAAGGGAAGAACTTTTTTCTGTTTTATTTTAAAATTTTATTTTTTAAAATTTTGAAATTTAATTTTATTTATTTTTTTATACAGCAGGTTATTATTAGTTATGTGTTTTATGCATATACATGTATACAGGTCAATCCCAATCTCCCAACTCATCCCACCACCAACACCCCATGGCTTCCCACACTTGGTGTCCATACGTTTGTTCTCTACCTCTGTGTCTCTATTTCTTCCCTGAAAACCAGTTCATCTGTACCAGTTTTTAGGTTCCACATATATGCATTAATATACAATATTTGTTTTCCTCTTTCTGGCTTACTTCATTCTGTATGACAGTCTCTAGATCCATCGATGTCTCTACAAATGACCCAGTTTCATTCCTTTTTTTGGCTGAGTAATATTCCATTTTATATGTGTACCACATCTTTATCCATTCATCTGTCTGTGGGCATTTAGGTTGCTTGCATTACCTGGCTATTGTAAATAGTGCTGTAATGAACATTGTGGTGAATGTGCCTTTTTGATTTATGGTTTTCTCTGGGTATATGCCCAGAAGTGGGATTGCTGGATCAGATGGTAATTCTATTTCTAGTTTTTTTAAGGAAACTCCATACTGTTCTCCATAGTGACTGTATCAATTTACATCCCCACCAATAGTGGAAGAGGGCTCCTTTTGTCCACACCCTCCCCAGAATTTGTTGTTTGTAGATTTTCTGATGATGCCGATTCTAACAGGTGTGAGGTGATACCTCATTGTAGTTTTGATTTGCATTTCTCTAATAATTAGTGCTGTTGAGCAGCTTTTCATGTGCGTCTTGGCCATCTCTGTGTCTTCTTTGAAGAAACGTCTCTTTAGATCTTCTCCCCATTTTTGTATTGGGTTGTTTGTTTTTTTAATCGTAAGCTGCATGAGCTGTTTATATATATATTGGAGATTAAACCTTTGTCCATTGATTCATTTGCAACGATTTTCGCCCATTCTGAGGGATGCCTTTTTCCATTCCCATTTTTTTTAAAAAAAGGAAAGAAAGAAAAAGAAGCAGAACACTAATGTGCGTAAAATATGCCTTTTGAAATGGTCGTTTTGAAATATGGACGTCCTTTGAATTTTTTGGTCGATATGTGACCCCAGGATTTGTTTTCAGGGCAGGTGTCATTTACAGGCCTGCAGTGATTTTGAATATCAACTGACCATTAGCACTGGGATTAAAGCTGCTGTTGCGCGAAACGGCCACAAGGTGGCAGAAGTTCTCCCTTACCAAATCTGGTTACTAGAGCAACAGAGCCTCAATGGAAGTCGTGTTCTAGATTGGAATTTAGAATGGAATGTGCCAGGAGAAAGCCCCTCATGTTTGTCTCACTACTTCTTGTTCGTGTTTTTACTTTTTTTTTCTATTACAGCAAGTTTGATTACAATGTTTGGCTTGTTGTAGGTGTGGAAGATGTGGTTCTTTTACACATATACAGATGTCTGTTCTTCCTGGGATCCTTTTCCCATGTACGTTAGGACAGAATGTTGAGTAGTCTTCTCTTGGTATTCCGTAGGTCTTTGGTGATTATATATGTCACCTGTGTTTGATTATGTCTGTTAACCCCGATATCGTAATGAAACCAATCCTCACACCTTTCCATTGGTGAACCATAAGTTTGTTTAATGAATCTGTGATTGCCCTTATACGTGGAAGTATCTGCCCTGGTATCCATTTTTAGGTAACACCTATAAGTGATATGATACGATATGTGTCTTTCACTTTCTGACTTACTCCAAGTCACGTGATTACCTCTAGACTCATCTACGGGGCTGCAAATGGCATTGTGTCCTTTTTTTCCTTGGCTTCTATTCTGCCTTAGCGAGGTCCATTTTCAACAATGTGATTCCCTGAGGGTTGTGGATTAGCTGACCTGGGCAGCCTTACCCTGCCGGCCGGCCCTCCCCAGGTGTGCCTGGTTGAGGTCAATATAAACAGCGCTCCAGGCAGCAATAGCCCCTGAAGTTGTGCCTGACTCCATATTCTCTGCCCCGTCAGCAGTCTCGGGGCTGTGCTGGTGGGAGGGAGTGAGGGGCCAAGGCTTTGTTGGTGGCCCGGTGTGAGTGGGGCTCTGCTGGCCTTTCTGCAGGAGTTGCCAGGCTGCCACCTGTAAAGAAGAGGATGTGTCACCCATACCATCCGATGGAATTTCTCTCCGGACAGAGGTGAGGAAGGAAAAAAGCAGTGGGGGCCGGGACAGGAGGGGTATCTCAGGCAGGGCAATAGAAAGCTTCCAGAAGAGCGCCCGGGGCCAGGACCATCCTGGCTGGCCTGCAGGCACCAAATTGGCCTGCGTGCTGTCGCTGGTGTGGCTCCACGTCCCTTCTTCTAGGCTTTCAAGCCCTTGTACATATTCAGGTGTTTTACCTGGGAAGGGTGGGAACAGTTCAGCAGCAGCTGGCCTGGGGCTCAGCTCACGTTTACTCACAGATGCCTCAGCACGGTCCCCCAGCTTTGCAATGAGGACGCTCCTTGCATGGGGGGTGGGTTGCTGGCTGTATGGGAGGTGATTCCCCACCTCTGACCAATTTCAGAATTGTTTACCGCTGGAGCAAGTGCCCTGATAGGGTTTCCCTCTGTATAACTGGTGGGTTCAGGTTTTTTTTTCTTTTATGGTTCAAGTTAGATTTGATTCCTCATTTATGTATTTATAGATATAAGCATGGAAATAATTCATTCCTATAAATACATCTGTGTGAAGGGAAGAACTTTTCTCTGTTTTATTTTAAAATTTTATTTTTTAAAAGTTTGAAATTTAATATTATTTATTTTTTTATACAGCAGGTTATTATTAGTTATGTATTTTATGCATATACATGTATACAGGTCAATCCCAATCTCCCAACTCATCCCACCACCACCACCCCATGGCTTCCCACACTTGGTGTCCATACGTTTGTTCTCTACCTCTGTGTCTCCATTTCTTCCCTGAAAACCAGTTCATCTGTACCATTTTTTAGGTTCCACATATATGCATTAATATACAATATTTGTTTTCCTCTTTCTGACTTACTTCATTCTGTATGACAGTCTCTAGATCTATCGATGTCTCTACAATTGACCCAGTTTCATTCCTTTTTATGGCTGAGTAATATTCCATTTTATATATGTACCACATCTTTATCCATTCATCTGTCTGTGGGCATTTAGGTTGCTTGCATTACCTGGCTATTGTAAATAGTGCTTCAATGAACATTGTGGTGAATGTGCCTTTTTGATTTATGGTTTTCTGTGGGTATGTGCCCAGAAGTGGGATTGCTGGATCAGATGGTAATTCTATTTCTAGTTTTTTTAAGGAAACTCCATACTGTTCTCCATAGTGACTGTATCAATTTACATCCCCACCAATAGTGGAAGAGGGCTCCTTTTGTCCACACCCTCCCCAGAATTTGTTGTTTGTAGATTTTCTGATGATGCCGATTCTAACAGGTGTGAGGTGATACCTCATTGTAGTTTTGATTTGCATTTCTCTAATAATTAGTGCTGTTGAGCAGCTTTTCATGTGCGTCATGGCCATCTCTGTGTCTTCTTTGAAGAAACGTCTCTTTAGATCTTCTCCCCATTTTTGTATTGGGTTGTTTGTTTTTTTAATATTAAGCTGCATGAGCTGTTTATATATATATTGGAGATTAAACCTTTGTCCATTGATTCATTTGCAACGATTTTCGCCCATTCTGAGGGATGCCTTTTTCCATTCCCATTTTTTTAAAAAAAAGGAAAGAAAGAAAAAGAAGCAGAACACTAATGTGCGTAAAATATGCCTTTTGAAATGGTCGTTTTGAAATATGGACGTCCTTTGAATTTTTTGGTCAATATGTGACCCCAGGATTTGTTTTCAGGGCAGGTGTCATTTACAGGCCTGCAGTGATTTTGAATATCAACTAACCATTAGCGCTGGGATTAAAGCTGCTGTTGCGTGAAACGGCCACAAGGTGGCAGCAGTTCTCCCTTACCAAATCTGGTTACTAGAGCAACAGAGCCTCAATGGAAGTCGTGTTCTAGATTGGAATTTAGAATGGAATGTGCCAGGAGAAAGCCCCTCAAGTTTGTCTCACTACTTCTTGTTCGTGTTTTTACATTTTTTTTCTATTACAGCAAGTTTGATTACAATGTTTGGCTTGTTGTAGGTGTGGAAGATGTGGTTCTTTTACACATATACAGATGTCTGTTCTTCCTGGGATCCTTTTCCCATGTGCCTTAGGATAGAATGTTGAGTAGTCTTCTCTTGGTATTCCGTAGGTCTTTGGTGATTATATATGTCACCTGTGTTTGATTATGTCTGTTAACCCCGATATCGTAATGAAACCAATCCTCACACCTTTCCATTGGTGAACCATAAGTTTGTTTAATGAATCTGATTTCCCTTCTCCGTGGAAGTATCTGCCCTGGTATCCATTTTTAGGTAATACCTATAAGTGATATGATACGATATGTGTCTTTCACTTTCTGACTTACTCCAAGTCACGTGATTACCTCTAGACTCATCTACGGGGCTGCGAATGGCATTGTGTCCTTTTTTTCCTTGGCTTCTATTCTGCCTTAGCGAGGTCCATTTTCAACAATGTGATTCCCTGAGGGTTGTGGATTAGCTGACCTGGGCAGCCTTACCCTGCCGGCCGGCCCTCCCCAGGTGTGCCTGGTTGAGGTCAATATAAACAGCGCTCCAGGCAGCAATAGCCCCTGAAATTGTGCCTGACTCCATATTCTCTGCCCCGTCAGCAGTCTCGGGGCTGTGCTGGTGGGAGGGAGTGAGGGGCCAAGGCTTTGTTGGTGGCCCGGTGTGAGTGGGGCTCTGCTGGCCTTTCTGCAGGAGTTGCCAGGCTGCCACCTGTAAAGAAGAGGATGTGTCACCCATACCTTCCGATGGAATTTCTCTCCGTACAGAGGTGAGGAAGGAAAAAAGCAGTGGGGGCCGGGACAGGAGGGGTATCTCAGGCAGGGCAATAGAAAGCTTCCAGAAGAGCGCCCGGGGCCAGGACCATCCTGGCTGGCATGCCGGCACCAAGTTGGCCTGCGTGCTGTCGCTGGTGTGGCTCCACGGCCCTTCTTCTAGGCTTTCAAGCCCTTGTACATATTCAGGTGTTTTACCTGGGAAGGGTGGGAACAGTTCAGCAGCAGCTGGCCTGGGGCTCAGCTGACGTTTACTCACAGATGCCTCAGCACGGTCCCCCAGCTTTGCAATGAGGACGCTCCTTGCATGGGGGGTGGGTTGCTGGCTGTATGGGAGGTGATTCCCCACCTCTGACCAATTTCAGAATTGTTTACCGCTGGAGCAAGTGCCCTGATAGGGTTTCCCTCTGTATAACTGGTGGGTTCAAGTTTTCTTTTTCTTTTATGGTTCAAGTTAGATTTTATTCCTCATTTATGTATTTATAGATATAAGCATGGAAATAATTCATTCCTATAAATACATCTGTGAGAAGGGAAGAACTTTTTTTGTTTTATTTTAAAATTTTATTTTTTAAATTTTGAAATTTAATTTTATTTATTTTTTTATACAGCAGGTTATTATTAGTTATGTGTTTTATGCATATACATGTATACAGGTCAATCCCAATCTCCCAACTCATCCCACCACCACCACCCCATGGCTTCCCACACTTGGTGTCCATACGTTTGTTCTCTACCTCTGTGTCTCTATTTCTTCCCTGAAAACCAGTTCATCTGTACAATTTTTTAGGTTCCACATATATGCATTAATATACAATATTTGTTTTCCTCTTTCTGGCTTACTTCATTCTGTATGACAGTCTCTAGATCCATCGATGTCTCTACAAATGACCCAGTTTCATTCCTTTTTTTGGCTGAGTAATATTCCATTTTATATGTGTACCACATCTTTATCCATTCATCTGTCTGTGGGCATTTAGGTTGCTTGCATTACCTGGCTATTGTAAATAGTGCTGCAATGAACATTGTGGTGAATGTGCCTTTTTGATTTATGGTTTTCTCTGGGTATATGCCCAGAAGTGGGATTGCTGGATCAGATGGTAATTCTATTTCTAGTTTTTTTAAGGAAACTCCATACTGTTCTCCATAGTGACTGTATCAATTTACATCCCCACCAATAGTGGAAGAGGGCTCCTTTTGTCCACACCCTCCCCAGAATTTGTTGTTTGTAGATTTTCTGATGATGCCGATTCTAACAGGTGTGAGGTGATACCTCATTGTAGTTTTGATTTGCATTTCTCTAATAATTAGTGCTGTTGAGCAGCTTTTCATGGGCGTCTTGGCCATCTCTGTGTCTTCTTTGAAGAAACGTCTCTTTAGATCTTCTGCCCATTTTTGTATTGGGTTGTTTGTTTTTTTAATATTAAGCTGCATGAGCTGTTTATATATATATATTGGAGATTAAACCTTTGTCCATTGATTCATTTGCAACAATTTTCTCCCATTCTGAGGGATGCCTTTTTCCATTCCCGTTTTTTTAACCAAAAAGGAAAGAAAGAAAAAGAAGCAGAACACTAATGTGCGTAAAATATGCCTTTTGAAATGGTCGTTTTGAAATATGGACGTCCTTTGAATTTTTTGGTCGATATGTGACCCCAGGATTTGTTTTCAGGGCAGGTGTCATTTACAGGCCTGCAGTGATTTTGAATATCAACTAACCATTAGCGCTGGGATTAAAGCTGCTGTTGCGTGAAACGGCCACAAGGTGGCAGCAGTTCTCCCTTACCAAATCTGGTTACTAGAGCAACAGAGCCTCAATGGAAGTCGTGTTCTAGATTGGAATTTAGAATGGAATGTGCCAGGAGAAAGCCCCTCACGTTTGTCTCACTACTTCTTGTTCGTGTTTTTACATTTTTTTCTATTACAGCAAGTTTGATTACAATGTTTGGCTTGTTGTAGGTGTGGAAGATGTGGTTCTTTTACACATATACAGATGTCTGTTCTTCCTGGGATCCTTTTCCCATGTGCCTTAGGATAGAATGTTGAGTAATCTTCTCTTGGTATTCCGTAGGTCTTTGGTGATTATATATGTCACCTGTGTTTGATTATGTCTGTTAACCCTGATATCGTAATGAAACCAATCCTCACACCTTTCCATTGGTGAACCATAAGTTTGTTTAATGAATCTGATTTCCCTTCTCCATGGAAGTATCTGCCCTGGTATCCATTTTTAGGTAATACCTATAAGTGATATGATACGATATGTGTCTTTCACTTTCTGACTTACTCCAAGTCACGTGATTACCTCTAGACTCATCTACGGGGCTGCAAATGGCATTGTGTCCTTTTTTTCCTTGGCTTCTATTCTGCCTTAGCGAGGTCCATTTTCAACAATGTGATTCCCTGAGGGTTGTGGATTAGCTGACCTGGGCAGCCTTACCCTGCCGGCCGGCCCTCCCCAGGTGTGCCTGGTTGAGGTCAATATAAACAGCGCTCCAGGCAGCAATAGCCCCTGAAGTTGTGCCTGACTCCATATTCTCTGCCCCGTCAGCAGTCTCGGGGCTGTGCTGGTGGGAGGGAGTGAGGGGCCAAGGCTTTGTTGGTGGCCCGGTGTGAGTGGGGCTCTGCTGGCCTTTCTGCAGGAGTTGCCAGGCTGCCACCTGTAAAGAAGAGGATGTGTCACCCATACCATCCGATGGAATTTCTCTCCGGACAGAGGTGAGGAAGGAAAAAAGCAGTGGGGGCCGGGACAGCAGGGATATCTCAGGCAGGGCAATAGAAAGCTTCCAGAAGAGCGCCTGGGGCCAGGACCATCCTGGCTGGCATGCAGGCACCAAGTTGGCCTGCGTGCTGTCGCTGGTGTGGCTCCACGTCCCTTCTTCTAGGCTTTCAAGCCCTTGTACATATTCAGGTGTTTTACCTGGGAAGGGTGGGAACAGTTCAGCAGCAGCTGGCCTGGGGCTCAGCTCACGTTTACTCACAGATGCCTCAGCACGGTCCCCCAGCTTTGCAATGAGGACGCTCCTTGCATGGGGGGTGGGTTGCTGGCTGTATGGGAGGTGATTCCCCACCTCTGACCAATTTCAGAATTGTTTACCGCTGGAGCAAGTGCCCTGATAGGATTTCCCTCTGTATAACTGGTGGGTTCAGGTTTTTTTTTCTTTTATGGTTCAAGTTAGATTTGATTCCTCATTTATGTATTTATAGATATAAGCATGGAAATAATTCATTCCTATAAATACATCTGTGTGAAAGGAAGAACTTTTCTCTGTTTTATTTTAAAATTTTATTTTTTAAAAGTTTGAAATTTAATATTATTTATTTTTTTATACAGCAGGTTATTATTAGTTATGTATTTTATGCATATACATGTATACAGGTCAATCCCAATCTCCCAACTCATCCCACCACCACCACCCCATGGCTTCCCACACTTGGTGTCCATACGTTTGTTCTCTACCTCTGTGTCTCCATTTCTTCCCTGAAAACCAGTTCATCTGTACCATTTTTTAGGTTCCACATATATGCATTAATATACAATATTTGTTTTCCTCTTTCTGACTTACTTCATTCTGTATGACAGTCTCTAGATCTATCGATGTCTTTACAATTGACCCAGTTTCATTCCTTTTTATGGCTGAGTAATATTCCATTTTATATATGTACCACATCTTTATCCATTCATCTGTCTGTGGGCATTTAGGTTGCTTGCATTACCTGGCTATTGTAAATAGTGCTTCAATGAACATTGTGGTGAATGTGCCTTTTTGATTTATGGTTTTCTGTGGGTATGTGCCCAGAAGTGGGATTGCTGGATCAGATGGTAATTCTATTTCTAGTTTTTTTAAGGAAACTCCATACTGTTCTCCATAGTGACTGTATCAATTTACATCCCCACCAATAGTGGAAGAGGGCTCCTTTTGTCCACACCCTCCCCAGAATTTGTTGTTTGTAGATTTTCTGATGATGCCGATTCTAACAGGTGTGAGGTGATACCTCATTGTAGTTTTGATTTGCATTTCTCTAATAATTAGTGCTGTTGAGCAGCTTTTCATGTGCGTCATGGCCATCTCTGTGTCTTCTTTGAAGAAACGTCTCTTTAGATCTTCTCCCCATTTTTGTATTGGGTTGTTTGTTTTTTTAATATTAAGCTGCATGAGCTGTTTATATATATATTGGAGATTAAACCTTTGTCCATTGATTCATTTGCAACGATTTTCGCCCATTCTGAGGGATGCCTTTTTCCATTCCCATTTTTTTAAAAAAAAGGAAAGAAAGAAAAAGAAGCAGAACACTAATGTGCGTAAAATATGCCTTTTGAAATGGTCGTTTTGAAATATGGACGTCCTTTGAATTTTTTGGTCGATATGTGACCCCAGGATTTGTTTTCAGGGGAGGTGTCATTTACAGGCCTGCAGTGATTTTGAATATCAACTAACCATTAGCGCTGGGATTAAAGCTGCTGTTGCGTGAAACGGCCACAAGGTGGCAGCAGTTCTCCCTTACCAAATCTGGTTACTAGAGCAACAGAGCCTCAATGGAAGTCGTGTTCTAGATTGGAATTTAGAATGGAATGTGCCAGGAGAAAGCCCCTCAAGTTTGTCTCACTACTTCTTGTTCGTGTTTTTACATTTTTTTTCTATTACAGCAAGTTTGATTACAATGTTTGGCTTGTTGTAGGTGTGGAAGATGTGGTTCTTTTACACATATACAGATGTCTGTTCTTCCTGGGATCCTTTTCCCATGTGCCTTAGGATAGAATGTTGAGTAGTCTTCTCTTGGTATTCCGTAGGTCTTTGGTGATTATATATGTCACCTGTGTTTGATTATGTCTGTTAACCCCGATATCGTAATGAAACCAATCCTCACACCTTTCCATTGGTGAACCATAAGTTTGTTTAATGAATCTGATTTCCCTTCTCCATGGAAGTATCTGCCCTGGTATCCATTTTTAGGTAATACCTATAAGTGATATGATACGATATGTGTCTTTCACTTTCTGACTTACTCCAAGTCACGTGATTACCTCTAGACTCATCTACGGGGCTGCGAATGGCATTGTGTCCTTTTTTTCCTTGGCTTCTATTCTGCCTTAGCGAGGTCCATTTTCAACAATGTGATTCCCTGAGGGTTGTGGATTAGCTGACCTGGGCAGCCTTACCCTGCCGGCCGGCCCTCCCCAGTTGTGCCTGGTTGAGGTCAATATAAACAGCGCTCCAGGCAGCAATAGCCCCTGAAGTTGTGCCTGACTCCATATTCTCTGCCCCGTCAGCAGTCTCGGGGCTGTGCTGGTGGGAGGGAGTGAGGGGCCAAGGCTTTGTTGGTGGCCCGGTGTGAGTGGGGCTCTGCTGGCCTTTCTGCAGGAGTTGCCAGGCTGCCACCTGTAAAGAAGAGGATGTGTCACCCATACCTTCCGATGGAATTTCTCTCCGTACAGAGGTGAGGATGGAAAAAAGCAGTGGGGGCCGGGACAGGAGGGGTATCTCAGGCAGGGCAATAGAAAGCTTCCAGAAGAGCGCCCGGGGCCAGGACCATCCTGGCTGGCATGCAGGCACCAAGTTGGCCTGCGTGCTGTCGCTGGTGTGGCTCCACGGCCCTTCTTCTAGGCTTTCAAGCCCTTGTACATATTCAGGTGTTTTACCTGGGAAGGGTGGGAACAGTTCAGCAGCAGCTTGCCTGGGGCTCAGCTGACGTTTACTCACAGATGCCTCAGCACGGTCCCCCAGCTTTGCAATGAGGACGCTCCTTGCATGGGGGGTGGGTTGCTGGCTGTATGGGAGGTGATTCCCCACCTCTGACCAATTTCAGAATTGTTTACCGCTGGAGCAAGTGCCCTGATAGGGTTTCCCTCTGTATAACTGGTGGGTTCAAGTTTTCTTTTTCTTTTATGGTTCAAGTTAGATTTTATTCCTCATTTATGTATTTATAGATATAAGCATGGAAATAATTCATTCCTATAAATACATCTGTGTGAAGGGAAGAACTTTTTTTGTTTTATTTTAAAATTTTATTTTTTAAATTTTGAAATTTAATTTTATTTATTTTTTTATACAGCAGGTTATTATTAGTTATGTGTTTTATGCATATACATGTATACAGGTCAATCCCAATCTCCCAACTCATCCCACCACCACCACCCCATGGCTTCCCACACTTGGTGTCCATACGTTTGTTCTCTACCTCTGTGTCTCTATTTCTTCCCTGAAAACCAGTTCATCTGTACCATTTTTTAGGTTCCACATATATGCATTAATATACAATATTTGTTTTCCTCTTTCTGGCTTACTTCATTCTGTATGACAGTCTCTAGATCCATCGATGTCTCTACAAATGACCCAGTTTCATTCCTTTTTTTGGCTGAGTAATATTCCATTTTATATGTGTACCACATCTTTATCCATTCATCTGTCTGTGGGCATTTAGGTTGCTTGCATTACCTGGCTATTGTAAATAGTGCTGCAATGAACATTGTGGTGAATGTGCCTTTTTGATTTATGGTTTTCTCTGGGTATATGCCCAGAAGTGGGATTGCTGGATCAGATGGTAATTCTATTTCTAGTTTTTTTAAGGAAACTCCATACTGTTCTCCATAGTGACTGTATCAATTTACATCCCCACCAATAGTGGAAGAGGGCTCCTTTTGTCCACACCCTCCCCAGAATTTGTTGTTTGTAGATTTTCTGATGATGCCGATTCTAACAGGTGTGAGGTGATACCTCATTGTAGTTTTGATTTGCATTTCTCTAATAATTAGTGCTGTTGAGCAGCTTTTCATGGGCGTCTTGGCCATCTCTGTGTCTTCTTTGAAGAAACGTCTCTTTAGATCTTCTGCCCATTTTTGTATTGGGTTGTTTGTTTTTTTAATATTAAGCTGCATGAGCTGTTTATATATATATTGGAGATTAAACCTTTGTCCATTGATTCATTTGCAACAATTTTCTCCCATTCTGAGGGATGCCTTTTTCCATTCCCGTTTTTTTTAACCAAAAAGGAAAGAAAGAAAAAGAAGCAGAACACTAATGTGCGTAAAATATGCCTTTTGAAATGGTCGTTTTGAAATATGGACGTCCTTTGAATTTTTTGGTCGATATGTGACCCCAGGATTTGTTTTCAGGGCAGGTGTCATTTACAGGCCTGCAATGATTTTGAATATCAACTAACCATTAGCACTGGGATTAAAGCTGCTGATGCGTGAAACGGCCACAAGGTGGCAGCAGTTCTCCCTTACCAAATCTGGTTACTAGAGCAACAGAGCCTCAATGGAAGTCGTGTTCTAGATTGGAATTTAGAATGGAATGTGCCAGGAGAAAGCCCCTCAAGTTTGTCTCAGTACTTCTTGTTCGTGTTTTTAATTTTTTATTTTCTATTACAGCAAGTTTGATTACAATGTTTGGCTTGTTATAGGTGTGGAATATGTGGTTCTTTTACACATATACAGATGTCTGTTCTTCCTGGGATCCTTTTCCCATGTACGTTAGGACAGAATGTTGAGTAGTCTTCTCTTGGTATTCCGTAGGTCTTTGGTGATTATATATGTCACCTGTGTTTGATTATGTCTGTTAACCCCGATATCGTAATGAAACCAATCCTCACACCTTTCCATTGGTGAACCCTAAGTTTGTTTAATGAATCTGTGATTGCCCTTCTCCGTGGAAATATCTGCCCTGGTATCCATTTTTAGGTAATACCTATAAGTGATATGATACGATATGTGTCTTTCACTTTCTGACTTACTCCAAGTCACGTGATTACCTCTAGACTCATCTACGGGGCTGCGAATGGCATTGTGTCCTTTTTTTCCTTGGCTTCTATTCTGCCTTAGCGAGGTCCATTTTCAACAATGTGATTCCCTGAGGGTTGTGGATTAGCTGACCTGGGCAGCCTTACCCTGCCGGCCGGCCCTCCCCAGGTGTGCCTGGTTGAGGTCAATATAAACAGCGCTCCAGGCAGCAATAGCCCCTGAAGTTGTGCCTGACTCCATATTCTCTGCCCCGTCAGCAGTCTCGGGGCTGTGCTGGTGGGAGGGAGTGAGGGGCCAAGGCTTTGTTGGTGGCCCGGTGTGAGTGGGGCTCTGCTGGCCTTTCTGCAGGAGTTGCCAGGCTGCCACCTGT
The DNA here is from genome assembly GCF_025265405.1 of Mesoplodon densirostris. Lineage (NCBI taxonomy): Eukaryota > Metazoa > Chordata > Mammalia > Artiodactyla > Ziphiidae > Mesoplodon > Mesoplodon densirostris. The sequence goes on from NC_082661.1 coordinate 240,945,483, forward strand.
AAAGAAGAGGATGTGTCACCCATACCTTCCGATGGAATTTCTCTCCGGACAGAGGTGAGGAAGGAAAAAAGCAGTGGGGGCCGCGACAGGAGGGGTATCTCAGGCAGGGCAATAGAAAGCTTCCAGAAGAGCGCCCGGGGCCAGGACCATCCTGGCTGGCCTGCAGGCACCAAGTTGGCCTGCGTGCTGTCGCTGGTGTGGCTCCACGGCCCTTCCTCTAGGCTTTCAAGCCCTTGTACATATTCAGGTGTTTTACCTGGGAAGGGTGGGAACAGTTCAGCAGCAGCTGGCCTGGGGCTCAGCTCACGTTTACTCACAGATGCCTCAGCACGGTCCCCCAGCTTTGCAATGAGGACGCTCCTTGCATGGGGGGTGGGTTGCTGGCTGTATGGGAGGTGATTCCCCACCTCTGACCAATTTCAGAATTGTTTACCGCTGGAGCAAGTGCCCTGATAGGATTTCCCTCTGTATAACTGGTGGGTTCAGGTTTTTTTTTCTTTTATGGTTCAAGTTAGATTTGATTCCTCATTTATGTATTTATAGATATAAGCATGGAAATAATTCATTCCTATAAATACATCTGTGTGAAGGGAAGAACTTTTCTCTGTTTTATTTTAAAATTTTATTTTTTAAAAGTTTGAAATTTAATATTATTTATTTTTTTATACAGCAGGTTATTATTAGTTATGTATTTTATGCATATACATGTATACAGGTCAATCCCAATCTCCCAACTCATCCCACCACCACCACCCCATGGCTTCCCACACTTGGTGTCCATACGTTTGTTCTCTACCTCTGTGTCTCCATTTCTTCCCTGAAAACCAGTTCATCTGTACCATTTTTTAGGTTCCACATATATGCATTAATATACAATATTTGTTTTCCTCTTTCTGACTTACTTCATTCTGTATGACAGTCTCTAGATCTATCGATGTCTTTACAATTGACCCAGTTTCATTCCTTTTTATGGCTGAGTAATATTCCATTTTATATATGTACCACATCTTTATCCATTCATCTGTCTGTGGGCATTTAGGTTGCTTGCATTACCTGGCTATTGTAAATAGTGCTTCAATGAACATTGTGGTGAATGTGCCTTTTTGATTTATGGTTTTCTGTGGGTATGTGCCCAGAAGTGGGATTGCTGGATCAGATGGTAATTCTATTTCTAGTTTTTTTAAGGAAACTCCATACTGTTCTCCATAGTGACTGTATCAATTTACATCCCCACCAATAGTGGAAGAGGGCTCCTTTTGTCCACACCCTCCCCAGAATTTGTTGTTTGTAGATTTTCTGATGATGCCGATTCTAACAGGTGTGAGGTGATACCTCATTGTAGTTTTGATTTGCATTTCTCTAATAATTAGTGCTGTTGAGCAGCTTTTCATGTGCGTCATGGCCATCTCTGTGTCTTCTTTGAAGAAACGTCTCTTTAGATCTTCTCCCCATTTTTGTATTGGGTTGTTTGTTTTTTTAATATTAAGCTGCATGAGCTGTTTATATATATATTGGAGATTAAACCTTTGTCCATTGATTCATTTGCAACGATTTTCGCCCATTCTGAGGGATGCCTTTTTCCATTCCCATTTTTTTAAAAAAAAGGAAAGAAAGAAAAAGAAGCAGAACACTAATGTGCGTAAAATATGCCTTTTGAAATGGTCGTTTTGAAATATGGACGTCCTTTGAATTTTTTGGTCGATATGTGACCCCAGGATTTGTTTTCAGGGGAGGTGTCATTTACAGGCCTGCAGTGATTTTGAATATCAACTAACCATTAGCGCTGGGATTAAAGCTGCTGTTGCGTGAAACGGCCACAAGGTGGCAGCAGTTCTCCCTTACCAAATCTGGTTACTAGAGCAACAGAGCCTCAATGGAAGTCGTGTTCTAGATTGGAATTTAGAATGGAATGTGCCAGGAGAAAGCCCCTCAAGTTTGTCTCACTACTTCTTGTTCGTGTTTTTACATTTTTTTTCTATTACAGCAAGTTTGATTACAATGTTTGGCTTGTTGTAGGTGTGGAAGATGTGGTTCTTTTACACATATACAGATGTCTGTTCTTCCTGGGATCCTTTTCCCATGTGCCTTAGGATAGAATGTTGAGTAGTCTTCTCTTGGTATTCCGTAGGTCTTTGGTGATTATATATGTCACCTGTGTTTGATTATGTCTGTTAACCCCGATATCGTAATGAAACCAATCCTCACACCTTTCCATTGGTGAACCATAAGTTTGTTTAATGAATCTGATTTCCCTTCTCCATGGAAGTATCTGCCCTGGTATCCATTTTTAGGTAATACCTATAAGTGATATGATACGATATGTGTCTTTCACTTTCTGACTTACTCCAAGTCACGTGATTACCTCTAGACTCATCTACGGGGCTGCGAATGGCATTGTGTCCTTTTTTTCCTTGGCTTCTATTCTGCCTTAGCGAGGTCCATTTTCAACAATGTGATTCCCTGAGGGTTGTGGATTAGCTGACCTGGGCAGCCTTACCCTGCCGGCCGGCCCTCCCCAGGTGTGCCTGGTTGAGGTCAATATAAACAGCGCTCCAGGCAGCAATAGCCCCTGAAGTTGTGCCTGACTCCATATTCTCTGCCCCGTCAGCAGTCTCGGGGCTGTGCTGGTGGGAGGGAGTGAGGGGCCAAGGCTTTGTTGGTGGCCCGGTGTGAGTGGGGCTCTGCTGGCCTTTCTGCAGGAGTTGCCAGGCTGCCACCTGTAAAGAAGAGGATGTGTCACCCATACCTTCCGATGGAATTTCTCTCCGTACAGAGGTGAGGAAGGAAAAAAGCAGTGGGGGCCGCGACAGGAGGGGTATCTCAGGCAGGGCAATAGAAAGCTTCCAGAAGAGCGCCCGGGGCCAGGACCATCCTGGCTGGCCTGCAGGCACCAAGTTGGCCTGCGTGCTGTCGCTGGTGTGGCTCCACGGCCCTTCCTCTAGGCTTTCAAGCCCTTGTACATATTCAGGTGTTTTACCTGGGAAGGGTGGGAACAGTTCAGCAGCAGCTGGCCTGGGGCTCAGCTCACGTTTACTCACAGATGCCTCAGCACGGTCCCCCAGCTTTGCAATGAGGACACTCCTTGCATGGGGGGTGGGTTGCTGGCTGTATGGGAGGTGATTCCCCACCTCTGACCAATTTCAGAATTGTTTACCGCTGGAGCAAGTGCCCTGATAGGGTTTCCCTCTGTATAACTGGTGGGTTCAGGTTTTTTTTTCTTTTATGGTTCAAGTTAGATTTGATTCCTCTTTTATGTATTTATAGATATAAGCATGGAAATAATTCATTCCTATAAATATATCTGTGTGAAGGGAAGAACTTTTTTCTGTTTTATTTTAAAATTATATTTTTTAAAAGTTTGCAATTTAATTTTATTTATTTTTTTATACAGCAGGTTATTATTAGTTATGTGTTTTATGCATATACATGTATACAGGTCAATCCCAATCTCCCAACTCATCCCACCACCACCACCCCATGGCTTCCCACACTTGGTGTCCATACGTATGTTCTCTACCTCTGTGTCTCTATTTCTTCCCTGAAAACCAGTTCATCTGTACCAGTTTTTAGGTTCCACATATATGCATTAATATACAATATTTGTTTTCCTCTTTCTGGCTTACTTCATTCTGTATGACAGTCTCTAGATCCATCGATGTCTCTACAAATGACCCAGTTTCATTCCTTTTTTGGCTGAGTAATATTCCATTTTATATGTGTACCACATCTTTATCCATTCATCTGTCTGTGGGCATTTAGGTTGCTTGCATTACCTGGCTATTGTAAATAGTGCTGTAATGAACATTGTGGTGAATGTGCCTTTTTGATTTATGGTTTTCTCTGGGTATATGCCCAGAAGTGGGATTGCTGGATCAGATGGTAATTCTATTTCTAGTTTTTTTAAGGAAACTCCATACTGTTCTCCATAGTGACTGTATCAATTTACATCCCCACCAATAGTGGAAGAGGGCTCCTTTTGTCCACACCCTCCCCAGAATTTGTTGTTTGTAGATTTTCTGATGATGCCGATTCTAACAGGTGTGAGGTGATACCTCATTGTAGTTTTGATTTGCATTTCTCTAATAATTAGTGCTGTTGAGCAGCTTTTCATGTGCGTCTTGGCCATCTCTGTGTCTTCTTTGAAGAAACGTCTCTTTAGATCTTCTCCCCATTTTTGTATTGGGTTGTTTGTTTTTTTAATATTAAGCTGCATGAGCTGTTTATATATATATTGGAGATTAAACCTTTGTCCATTGATTCATTTGCAATGATTTTCGCCCATTCTGAGGGATGCCTTTTTCCATTCCCATTTTTTTTAAAAAAAGGAAAGAAAGAAAAAGAAGCAGAACACTAATGTGCGTAAAATATGCCTTTTGAAATGGTCGTTTTGAAATATGGACGTCCTTTGAATTTTTTGGTCGATATGTGACCCCAGGATTTGTTTTCAGGGCAGGTGTCATTTACAGGCCTGCAGTGATTTTGAATATCAACTGACCATTAGCACTGGGATTAAAGCTGCTGTTGCGCGAAACGGCCACAAGGTGGCAGAAGTTCTCCCTTACCAAATCTGGTTACTAGAGCAACAGAGCCTCAATGGAAGTCGTGTTCTAGATTGGAATTTAGAATGGAATGTGCCAGGAGAAAGCCCCTCATGTTTGTCTCACTACTTCTTGTTCGTGTTTTTACTTTTTTTTTCTATTACAGCAAGTTTGATTACAATGTTTGGCTTGTTGTAGGTGTGGAAGATGTGGTTCTTTTACACATATACAGATGTCTGTTCTTCCTGGGATCCTTTTCCCATGTACGTTAGGACAGAATGTTGAGTAGTCTTCTCTTGGTATTCCGTAGGTCTTTGGTGATTATATATGTCACCTGTGTTTGATTATGTCTGTTAACCCCGATATCGTAATGAAACCAATCCTCACACCTTTCCATTGGTGAACCATAAGTTTGTTTAATGAATCTGTGATTGCCCTTCTCCGTGGAAGTATCTGCCCTGGTATCCATTTTTAGGTAACACCTATAAGTGATATGATACGATATGTGTCTTTCACTTTCTGACTTACTCCAAGTCACGTGATTACCTCTAGACTCATCTACGGGGCTGCAAATGGCATTGTGTCCTTTTTTTCCTTGGCTTCTATTCTGCCTTAGCGAGGTCCATTTTCAACAATGTGATTCCCTGAGGGTTGTGGATTAGCTGACCTGGGCAGCCTTACCCTGCCGGCCGGCCCTCCCCAGGTGTGCCTGGTTGAGGTCAATATAAACAGCGCTCCAGGCAGCAATAGCCCCTGAAGTTGTGCCTGACTCCATATTCTCTGCCCCGTCAGCAGTCTCGGGGCTGTGCTGGTGGGAGGGAGTGAGGGGCCAAGGCTTTGTTGGTGGCCCGGTGTGAGTGGGGCTCTGCTGGCCTTTCTGCAGGAGTTGCCAGGCTGCCACCTGTAAAGAAGAGGATGTGTCACCCATACCATCCGATGGAATTTCTCTCCGGACAGAGGTGAGGAAGGAAAAAAGCAGTGGGGGCCGGGACAGGAGGGGTATCTCAGGCAGGGCAATAGAAAGCTTCCAGAAGAGCGCCCGGGGCCAGGACCATCCTGGCTGGCCTGCAGGCACCAAGTTGGCCTGCGTGCTGTCGCTGGTGTGGCTCCACGTCCCTTCTTCTAGGCTTTCAAGCCCTTGTACATATTCAGGTGTTTTACCTGGGAAGGGTGGGAACAGTTCAGCAGCAGCTGGCCTGGGGCTCAGCTCACGTTTACTCACAGATGCCTCAGCACGGTCCCCCAGCTTTGCAATGAGGACGCTCCTTGCATGGGGGGTGGGTTGCTGGCTGTATGGGAGGTGATTCCCCACCTCTGACCAATTTCAGAATTGTTTACCGCTGGAGCAAGTGCCCTGATAGGGTTTCCCTCTGTATAACTGGTGGGTTCAGGTTATTTTTTCTTTTATGGTTCAAGTTAGATTTGATTCCTCATTTATGTATTTATAGATATAAGCATGGAAATAATTCATTCCTATAAATACATCTGTGTGAAGGGAAGAACTTTTCTCTGTTTTATTTTAAAATTTTATTTTTTAAAAGTTTGAAATTTAATATTATTTATTTTTTTATACAGCAGGTTATTATTAGTTATGTATTTTATGCATATACATGTATACAGGTCAATCCCAATCTCCCAACTCATCCCACCACCACCACCCCATGGCTTCCCACACTTGGTGTCCATACGTTTGTTCTCTACCTCTGTGTCTCTATTTCTTCCCTGAAAACCAGTTCATCTGTACCATTTATTAGGTTCCACATATATGCATTAATATACAATATTTGTTTTCCTCTTTCTGACTTATTTCATTCTGTATGACAGTCTCTAGATCCATCGATGTCTCTACAAATGACCCAGTTTCATTCCCTTTTATGGCTGAGTAGTATTCCATTTTATATATGTACCACATCTTTATCCATTCATCTGTCTGTGGGCATTTAGGTTGCTTGCATTACCTGGCTATTGTAAATAGTGCTGCAATGAACATTGTCGTGAATGTGCCTTTTTGATTTATGGTTTTCTCTGGGTATATGCCCAGAAGTGGGATTGCTGTATCAGATGGTAATTCTATTTCTAGTTTTTTTAAGGAAACTCCATACTGTTCTCCATAGTGACTGTATCAATTTACATCCCCACCAATAGTGGAAGAGGGCTCCTTTTGTCCACACCCTCCCCAGAATTTGTTGTTTGTAGATTTTCTGATGATGCCGATTCTAACAGGTGTGAGCTGATACCTCATTGTAGTTTTGATTTGCATTTCTCTAATAATTAGTGCTGTTGAGCAGCTTTTCGTGTGCGTCTTGGCCATCTCTGTGTCTTCTTTGAAGAAACGTCTCTTTAGATCTTCTCCCCATTTTTGTATTGGGTTGTTTGTTTTTTTTAATATAAAGCTGCATGAGCTGTTTATATATATATTGGAGATTAAACCTTTGTCCATTGATTCATTTGCAACGATTTTCGCCCATTCTGAGGGATGCCTTTTTCCATTCCCATTTTTTAAAAAAAAGGAAAGAAAGAAAAAGAAGCAGAACACTAATGTGCGTAAAATATGCCTTTTGAAATGGTCGTTTTGAAATATGGACGTCCTTTGAATTTTTTGGTCGATATGTGACCCCAGGATTTGTTTTCAGGGCAGGTGTCATTTACAGGCCTGCAGTGATTTTGAATATCAACTAACCATTAGCGCTGGGATTAAAGCTGCTGTTGCGTGAAACGGCCACAAGGTGGCAGCAGTTCTCCCTTACCAAATCTGGTTACTAGAGCAACAGAGCCTCAATGGAAGTCGTGTTCTAGATTGGAATTTAGAATGGAATGTGCCAGGAGAAAGCCCCTCAAGTTTGTCTCACTACTTCTTGTTCGTGTTTTTACATTTTTTTTCTATTACAGCAAGTTTGATTACAATGTTTGGCTTGTTGTAGGTGTGGAAGATGTGGTTCTTTTACACATATACAGATGTCTGTTCTTCCTGGGATCCTTTTCCCATGTACGTTAGGACAGAATGTTGAGTAGTCTTCTCTTGGTATTCCGTAGGTCTTTGGTGATTATATATGTCACCTGTGTTTGATTATGTCTGTTAACCCCGATATCGTAATGAAACCAATCCTCACACCTTTCCATTGGTGAACCATAAGTTTGTTTAATGAATCTGTGATTGCCCTTCTCCGTGGAAGTATCTGCCCTGGTATCCATTTTTAGGTAACACCTATAAGTGATATGATACGATATGTGTCTTTCACTTTCTGACTTACTCCAAGTCACGTGATTACCTCTAGACTCATCTACGGGGCTGCGAATGGCATTGTGTCCTTTTTTTCCTTGGCTTCTATTCTGCCTTAGCGAGGTCCATTTTCAACAATGTGATTCCCTGAGGGTTGTGGATTAGCTGACCTGGGCAGCCTTACCCTGCCGGCCGGCCCTCCCCAGGTGTGCCTGGTTGAGGTCAATATAAACAGCGCTCCAGGCAGCAATAGCCCCTGAAGTTGTGCCTGACTCCATATTCTCTGCCCCGTCAGCAGTCTCGGGGCTGTGCTGGTGGGAGGGAGTGAGGGGCCAAGGCTTTGTTGGTGGCCCGGTGTGAGTGGGGCTCTGCTGGCCTTTCTGCAGGAGTTGCCAGGCTGCCACCTGTAAAGAAGAGGATGTGTCACCCATACCATCCGATGGAATTTCTCTCCGGACAGAGGTGAGGAAGGAAAAAAGCAGTGGGGGCCGGGACAGGAGGGGTATCTCAGGCAGGGCAATAGAAAGCTTCCAGAAGAGCGCCCGGGGCCAGGACCATCCTGGCTGGCCTGCAGGCACCAAGTTGGCCTGCGTGCTGTCGCTGGTGTGGCTCCACGTCCCTTCTTCTAGGCTTTCAAGCCCTTGTACATATTCAGGTGTTTTACCTGGGAAGGGTGGGAACAGTTCAGCAGCAGCTGGCCTGGGGCTCAGCTCACGTTTACTCACAGATGCCTCAGCACGGTCCCCCAGCTTTGCAATGAGGACGCTCCTTGCATGGGGGGTGGGTTGCTGGCTGTATGGGAGGTGATTCCCCACCTCTGACCAATTTCAGAATTGTTTACCGCTGGAGCAAGTGCCCTGATAGGGTTTCCCTCTGTATAACTGGTGGGTTCAGGTTATTTTTTCTTTTATGGTTCAAGTTAGATTTGATTCCTCATTTATGTATTTATAGATATAAGCATGGAAATAATTCATTCCTATAAATACATCTGTGTGAAGGGAAGAACTTTTCTCTGTTTTATTTTAAAATTTTATTTTTTAAAAGTTTGAAATTTAGTATTATTTATTTTTTTATACAGCAGGTTATTATTAGTTATGTATTTTATGCATATACATGTATACAGGTCAATCCCAATCTCCCAACTCATCCCACCACCACCACCCCATGGCTTCCCACACTTGGTGTCCATACGTTTGTTCTCTACCTCTGTGTCTCTATTTCTTCCCTGAAAACCAGTTCATCTGTACCATTTATTAGGTTCCACATATATGCATTAATATACAATATTTGTTTTCCTCTTTCTGACTTATTTCATTCTGTATGACAGTCTCTAGATCCATCGATTTCTCTACAAATGACCCAGTTTCATTCCCTTTTATGGCTGAGTAGTATTCCATTTTATATATGTACCACATCTTTATCCATTCATCTGTCTGTGGGCATTTAGGTTGCTTGCATTACCTGGCTATTGTAAATAGTGCTGCAATGAACATTGTCGTGAATGTGCCTTTTTGATTTATGGTTTTCTCTGGGTATATGCCCAGAAGTGGGATTGCTGTATCAGATGGTAATTCTATTTCTAGTTTTTTTAAGGAAACTCCATACTGTTCTCCATAGTGACTGTATCAATTTACATCCCCACCAATAGTGGAAGAGGGCTCCTTTTGTCCACACCCTCCCCAGAATTTGTTGTTTGTAGATTTTCTGATGATGCCGATTCTAACAGGTGTGAGCTGATACCTCATTGTAGTTTTGATTTGAATTTCTCTAATAATTAGTGCTGTTGAGCAGCTTTTCATGTGCGTCTTGGCCATCTCTGTGTCTTCTTTGAAGAAACGTCTCTTTAGATCTTCTCCCCATTTTTGTATTGGGTTGTTTGTTTTTTTTAATATAAAGCTGCATGAGCTGTTTATATATATATTGGAGATTAAACCTTTGTCCATTGATTCATTTGCAACGATTTTCGCCCATTCTGAGGGATGCCTTTTTCCATTCCCATTTTTTAAAAAAAAGGAAAGAAAGAAAAAGAAGCAGAACACTAATGTGCGTAAAATATGCCTTTTGAAATGGTCGTTTTGAAATATGGACGTCCTTTGAATTTTTTGGTCGATATGTGACCCCAGGATTTGTTTTCAGGGCAGGTGTCATTTACAGGCCTGCAGTGATTTTGAATATCAACTAACCATTAGCGCTGGGATTAAAGCTGCTGTTGCGTGAAACGGCCACAAGGTGGCAGCAGTTCTCCCTTACCAAATCTGGTTACTAGAGCAACAGAGCCTCAATGGAAGTCGTGTTCTAGATTGGAATTTAGAATGGAATGTGCCAGGAGAAAGCCCCTCAAGTTTGTCTCACTACTTCTTGTTCGTGTTTTTACATTTTTTTTCTATTACAGCAAGTTTGATTACAATGTTTGGCTTGTTGTAGGTGTGGAAGATGTGGTTCTTTTACACATATACAGATGTCTGTTCTTCCTGGGATCCTTTTCCCATGTGCCTTAGGATAGAATGTTGAGTAGTCTTCTCTTGGTATTCCGTAGGTCTTTGGTGATTATATATGTCACCTGTGTTTGATTATGTCTGTTAACCCCGATATCGTAATGAAACCAATCCTCACACCTTTCCATTGGTGAACCATAAGTTTGTTTAATGAATCTGATTTCCCTTCTCCATGGAAGTATCTGCCCTGGTATCCATTTTTAGGTAATACCTATAAGTGATATGATACGATATGTGTCTTTCACTTTCTGACTTACTCCAAGTCACGTGATTACCTCTAGACTCATCTACGGGGCTGCAAATGGCATTGTGTCCTTTTTTTCCTTGGCTTCTATTCTGCCTTAGCGAGGTCCATTTTCAACAATGTGATTCCCTGAGGGTTGTGGATTAGCTGACCTGGGCAGCCTTACCCTGCCGGCCGGCCCTCCCCAGGTGTGCCTGGTTGAGGTCAATATAAACAGCGCTCCAGGCAGCAATAGCCCCTGAAGTTGTGCCTGACTCCATATTCTCTGCCCCGTCAGCAGTCTCGGGGCTGTGCTGGTGGGAGGGAGTGAGGGGCCAAGGCTTTGTTGGTGGCCCGGTGTGAGTGGGGCTCTGCTGGCCTTTCTGCAGGAGTTGCCAGGCTGCCACCTGTAAAGAAGAGGATGTGTCACCCATACCATCCGATGGAATTTCTCTCCGGACAGAGGTGAGGAAGGAAAAAAGCAGTGGGGGCCGGGACAGCAGGGATATCTCAGGCAGGGCAATAGAAAGCTTTCAGAAGAGCGCCCGGGGCCAGGACCATCCTGGCTGGCATGCAGGCACCAAGTTGGCCTGCGTGCTGTCGCTGGTGTGGCTCCACGTCCCTTCTTCTAGGCTTTCAAGCCCTTGTACATATTCAGGTGTTTTACCTGGGAAGGGTGGGAACAGTTCAGCAGCAGCTGGCCTGGGGCTCAGCTCACGTTTACTCACAGATGCCTCAGCACGGTCCCCCAGCTTTGCAATGAGGACGCTCCTTGCATGGGGGGTGGGTTGCTGGCTGTATGGGAGGTGATTCCCCACCTCTGACCAATTTCAGAATTGTTTACCGCTGGAGCAAGTGCCCTGATAGGGTTTCCCTCTGTATAACTGGTGGGTTCAGGTTTTTTTTTCTTTTATGGTTCAAGTTAGATTTGATTCCTCATTTATGTATTTATAGATATAAGCATGGAAATAATTCATTCCTATAAATACATCTGTGTGAAGGGAAGAACTTTTCTCTGTTTTATTTTAAAATTTTATTTTTTAAAAGTTTGAAATTTAATATTATTTATTTTTTTATACAGCAGGTTATTATTAGTTATGTATTTTATGCATATACATGTATACAGGTCAATCCCAATCTCCCAACTCATCCCACCACCACCACCCCATGGCTTCCCACACTTGGTGTCCATACGTTTGTTCTCTACCTCTGTGTCTCCATTTCTTCCCTGAAAACCAGTTCATCTGTACCATTTTTTAGGTTCCACATATATGCATTAATATACAATATTTGTTTTCCTCTTTCTGACTTACTTCATTCTGTATGACAGTCTCTAGATATATCGATGTCTCTACAATTGACCCAGTTTCATTCCTTTTTATGGCTGAGTAATATTCCATTTTATATATGTACCACATCTTTATCCATTCATCTGTCTGTGGGCATTTAGGTTGCTTGCATTACCTGGCTATTGTAAATAGTGCTTCAATGAACATTGTGGTGAATGTGCCTTTTTGATTTATGGTTTTCTGTGGGTATGTGCCCAGAAGTGGGATTGCTGGATCAGATGGTAATTCTATTTCTAGTTTTTTTAAGGAAACTCCATACTGTTCTCCATAGTGACTGTATCAATTTACATCCCCACCAATAGTGGAAGAGGGCTCCTTTTGTCCACACCCTCCCCAGAATTTGTTGTTTGTAGATTTTCTGATGATGCCGATTCTAACAGGTGTGAGGTGATACCTCATTGTAGTTTTGATTTGCATTTCTCTAATAATTAGTGCTGTTGAGCAGCTTTTCATGGGCGTCTTGGCCATCTCTGTGTCTTCTTTGAAGAAACGTCTCTTTAGATCTTCTCCCCATTTTTGTATTGGGTTGTTTGTTTTTTTAATATTAAGCTGCATGAGCTGTTTATATATATATTGGAGATTAAACCTTTGTCCATTGATTCATTTGCAACGATTTTCGCCCATTCTGAGGGATGCCTTTTTCCATTCCCATTTTTTTAAAAAAAAGGAAAGAAAGAAAAAGAAGCAGAACACTAATGTGCGTAAAATATGCCTTTTGAAATGGTCGTTTTGAAATATGGACGTCCTTTGAATTTTTTGGTCGATATGTGACCCCAGGATTTGTTTTCAGGGGAGGTGTCATTTACAGGCCTGCAGTGATTTTGAATATCAACTAACCATTAGCGCTGGGATTAAAGCTGCTGTTGCGTGAAACGGCCACAAGGTGGCAGCAGTTCTCCCTTACCAAATCTGGTTACTAGAGCAACAGAGCCTCAATGGAAGTCGTGTTCTAGATTGGAATTTAGAATGGAATGTGCCAGGAGAAAGCCCCTCATGTTTGTCTCACTACTTCTTGTTCGTGTTTTTACATTTTTTTTCTATTACAGCAAGTTTGATTACAATGTTTGGCTTGTTGTAGGTGTGGAAGATGTGGTTCTTTTACACATATACAGATGTCTGTTCTTCCTGGGATCCTTTTCCCATGTGCCTTAGGATAGAATGTTGAGTAGTCTTCTCTTGGTATTCCGTAGGTCTTTGGTGATTATATATGTCACCTGTGTTTGATTATGTCTGTTAACCCCGATATCGTAATGAAACCAATCCTCACACCTTTCCATTGGTGAACCATAAGTTTGTTTAATGAATCTGATTTCCCTTCTCCATGGAAGTATCTGCCCTGGTATCCATTTTTAGGTAATACCTATAAGTGATATGATACGATATGTGTCTTTCACTTTCTGACTTACTCCAAGTCACGTGATTACCTCTAGACTCATCTACGGGGCTGCGAATGGCATTGTGTCCTTTTTTTCCTTGGCTTCTATTCTGCCTTAGCGAGGTCCATTTTCAACAATGTGATTCCCTGAGGGTTGTGGATTAGCTGACCTGGGCAGCCTTACCCTGCCGGCCGGCCCTCCCCAGGTGTGCCTGGTTGAGGTCAATATAAACAGCGCTCCAGGCAGCAATAGCCCCTGAAGTTGTGCCTGACTCCATATTCTCTGCCCCGTCAGCAGTCTCGGGGCTGTGCTGGTGGGAGGGAGTGAGGGGCCAAGGCTTTGTTGGTGGCCCGGTGTGAGTGGGGCTCTGCTGGCCTTTCTGCAGGAGTTGCCAGGCTGCCACCTGTAAAGAAGAGGATGTGTCACCCATACCTTCCGATGGAATTTCTCTCCGTACAGAGGTGAGGATGGAAAAAAGCAGTGGGGGCCGGGACAGGAGGGGTATCTCAGGCAGGGCAATAGAAAGCTTCCAGAAGAGCGCCCGGGGCCAGGACCATCCTGGCTGGCATGCAGGCACCAAGTTGGCCTGCGTGCTGTCGCTGGTGTGGCTCCACGGCCCTTCTTCTAGGCTTTCAAGCCCTTGTACATATTCAGGTGTTTTACCTGGGAAGGGTGGGAACAGTTCAGCAGCAGCTTGCCTGGGGCTCAGCTGACGTTTACTCACAGATGCCTCAGCACGGTCCCCCAGCTTTGCAATGAGGACGCTCCTTGCATGGGGGGTGGGTTGCTGGCTGTATGGGAGGTGATTCCCCACCTCTGACCAATTTCAGAATTGTTTACCGCTGGAGCAAGTGCCCTGATAGGGTTTCCCTCTGTATAACTGGTGGGTTCAAGTTTTCTTTTTCTTTTATGGTTCAAGTTAGATTTTATTCCTCATTTATGTATTTATAGATATAAGCATGGAAATAATTCATTCCTATAAATACATCTGTGTGAAGGGAAGAACTTTTTTTGTTTTATTTTAAAATTTTATTTTTTAAATTTTGAAATTTAATATTATTTATTTTTTTATACAGCAGGTTATTATTAGTTATGTGTTTTATGCATATACATGTATACAGGTCAATCCCAATCTCCCAACTCATCCCACCACCACCACCCCATGGCTTCCCACACTTGGTGTCCATACGTTTGTTCTCTACCTCTGTGTCTCTATTTCTTCCCTGAAAACCAGTTCATCTGTACAATTTTTTAGGTTCCACATATATGCATTAATATACAATATTTGTTTTCCTCTTTCTGGCTTACTTCATTCTGTATGACAGTCTCTAGATCCATCGATGTCTCTACAAATGACCCAGTTTCATTCCTTTTTTTGGCTGAGTAATATTCCATTTTATATGTGTACCACATCTTTATCCATTCATCTGTCTGTGGGCATTTAGGTTGCTTGCATTACCTGGCTATTGTAAATAGTGCTGCAATGAACATTGTGGTGAATGTGCCTTTTTGATTTATGGTTTTCTCTGGGTATATGCCCAGAAGTGGGATTGCTGGATCAGATGGTAATTCTATTTCTAGTTTTTTTAAGGAAACTCCATACTGTTCTCCATAGTGACTGTATCAATTTACATCCCCACCAATAGTGGAAGAGGGCTCCTTTTGTCCACACCCTCCCCAGAATTTGTTGTTTGTAGATTTTCTGATGATGCCGATTCTAACAGGTGTGAGGTGATACCTCATTGTAGTTTTGATTTGCATTTCTCTAATAATTAGTGCTGTTGAGCAGCTTTTCATGGGCGTCTTGGCCATCTCTGTGTCTTCTTTGAAGAAACGTCTCTTTAGATCTTCTGCCCATTTTTGTATTGGGTTGTTTGTTTTTTTAATATTAAGCTGCATGAGCTGTTTATATATATATTGGAGATTAAACCTTTGTCCATTGATTCATTTGCAACAATTTTCTCCCATTCTGAGGGATGCCTTTTTCCATTCCCGTTTTTTTAACCAAAAAGGAAAGAAAGAAAAAGAAGCAGAACACTAATGTGCGTAAAATATGCCTTTTGAAATGGTCGTTTTGAAATATGGACGTCCTTTGAATTTTTTGGTCGATATGTGACCCCAGGATTTGTTTTCAGGGCAGGTGTCATTTACAGGCCTGCAATGATTTTGAATATCAACTAACCATTAGCGCTGGGATTAAAGCTGCTGATGCGTGAAACGGCCACAAGGTGGCAGCAGTTCTCCCTTACCAAATCTGGTTACTAGAGCAACAGAGCCTCAATGGAAGTCGTGTTCTAGATTGGAATTTAGAATGGAATGTGCCAGGAGAAAGCCCCTCAAGTTTGTCTCACTACTTCTTGTTCGTGTTTTTAATTTTTTATTTTCTATTACAGCAAGTTTGATTACAATGTTTGGCTTGTTATAGGTGTGGAATATGTGGTTCTTTTACACATATACAGATGTCTGTTCTTCCTGGGATCCTTTTCCCATGTACGTTAGGACAGAATGTTGAGTAGTCTTCTCTTGGTATTCCGTAGGTCTTTGGTGATTATATATGTCACCTGTGTTTGATTATGTCTGTTAACCCCGATATCGTAATGAAACCAATCCTCACACCTTTCCATTGGTGAACCCTAAGTTTGTTTAATGAATCTGTGATTGCCCTTCTCCGTGGAAATATCTGCCCTGGTATCCATTTTTAGGTAATACCTATAAGTGATATGATACGATATGTGTCTTTCACTTTCTGACTTACTCCAAGTCACGTGATTACCTCTAGACTCATCTACGGGGCTGCGAATGGCATTGTGTCCTTTTTTTCCTTGGCTTCTATTCTGCCATAGCGAGGTCCATTTTCAACAATGTGATTCCCTGAGGGTTGTGGATTAGCTGACCTGGGCAGCCTTACCCTGCCGGCCGGCCCTCCCCAGGTGTGCCTGGTTGAGGTCAATATAAACAGCGCTCCAGGCAGCAATAGCCCCTGAAGTTGTGCCTGACTCCATATTCTCTGCCCCGTCAGCAGTCTCGGGGCTGTGCTGGTGGGAGCGTGTGAGGGGCCAAGGCTTTGTTGGTGGCCCGGTGTGAGTGGGGCTCTGCTGGCCTTTCTGCAGGAGTTGCCAGGCTGCCACCTGTAAAGAAGAGGATGTGTCACCCATACCTTCCGATGGAATTTCTCTCCGTACAGAGGTGAGGATGGAAAAAAGCAGTGGGGGCCGGGACAGGAGGGTTATCTCAGGCAGGGCAATAGAAAGCTTCCAGAAGAGCGCCCGGGGCCAGGACCATCCTGGCTGGCCTGCAGGCACCAAGTTGGCCTGCGTGCTGTCGCTGGTGTGGCTCCACGGCCCTTCTTCTAGGCTTTCAAGCCCTTGTACATATTCACGTGTTTTACCTGGGAAGGGTGGGAACAGTTCAGCAGCAGCTGGCCTGGGGCTCAGCTCACGTTTACTCACAGATGCCTCAGCACGGTCCCCCAGCTTTGCAATGAGGACGCTCCTTGCATGGGGGGTGGGTTGCTGGCTGTATGGGAGGTGATTCCCCACCTCTGACCAATTTCAGAATTGTTTACCGCTGGAGCAAGTGCCCTGATAGGGTTTCCCTCTGTATAACTGGTGGGTTCAAGTTTTCTTTTTCTTTTATGGTTCAAGTTAGATTTTATTCCTCATTTATGTATTTATAGATATAAGCATGGAAATAATTCATTCCTATAAATACATCTGTGTGAAGGGAAGAACTTTTTTTGTTTTATTTTAAAATTTTATTTTTTAAATTTTGAAATTTAATTTTATTTATTTTTTTATACAGCAGGTTATTATTAGTTATGTGTTTTATGCATATACATGTATACAGGTCAATCCCAATCTCCCAACTCATCCCACCACCACCACCCCATGGCTTCCCACACTTGGTGTCCATACGTTTGTTCTCTACCTCTGTGTCTCTATTTCTTCCCTGAAAACCAGTTCATCTGTACAATTTTTTAGGTTCCACATATATGCATTAATATACAATATTTGTTTTCCTCTTTCTGGCTTACTTCATTCTGTATGACAGTCTCTAGATCCATCGATGTCTCTACAAATGACCCAGTTTCATTCCTTTTTTTGGCTGAGTAATATTCCATTTTATATGTGTACCACATCTTTATCCATTCATCTGTCTGTGGGCATTTAGGTTGCTTGCATTACCTGGCTATTGTAAATAGTGCTGCAATGAACATTGTGGTGAATGTGCCTTTTTGATTTATGGTTTTCTCTGGGTATATGCCCAGAAGTGGGATTGCTGGATCAGATGGTAATTCTATTTCTAGTTTTTTTAAGGAAACTCCATACTGTTCTCCATAGTGACTGTATCAATTTACATCCCCACCAATAGTGGAAGAGGGCTCCTTTTGTCCACACCCTCCCCAGAATTTGTTGTTTGTAGATTTTCTGATGATGCCGATTCTAACAGGTGTGAGGTGATACCTCATTGTAGTTTTGATTTGCATTTCTCTAATAATTAGTGCTGTTGAGCAGCTTTTCATGGGCGTCTTGGCCATCTCTGTGTCTTCTTTGAAGAAACGTCTCTTTAGATCTTCTGCCCATTTTTGTATTGGGTTGTTTGTTTTTTTAATATTAAGCTGCATGAGCTGTTTATATATATATTGGAGATTAAACCTTTGTCCATTGATTCATTTGCAACAATTTTCTCCCATTCTGAGGGATGCCTTTTTCCATTCCCGTTTTTTTAACCAAAAAGGAAAGAAAGAAAAAGAAGCAGAACACTAATGTGCGTAAAATATGCCTTTTGAAATGGTCGTTTTGAAATATGGACGTCCTTTGAATTTTTTGGTCGATATGTGACCCCAGGATTTGTTTTCAGGGCAGGTGTCATTTACAGGCCTGCAATGATTTTGAATATCAACTAACCATTAGCGCTGGGATTAAAGCTGCTGATGCGTGAAACGGCCACAAGGTGGCAGCAGTTCTCCCTTACCAAATCTGGTTACTAGAGCAACAGAGCCTCAATGGAAGTCGTGTTCTAGATTGGAATTTAGAATGGAATGTGACAGGAGAAAGCCCCTCAAGTTTGTCTCACTACTTCTTGTTCGTGTTTTTACTTTTTTTTTTCTATTACAGCAAGTTTGATTACAATGTTTGGCTTGTTATAGGTGTGGAATATGTGGTTCTTTTACACATATACAGATGTCTGTTCTTCCTGGGATCCTTTTCCCATGTACGTTAGGACAGAATGTTGAGTAGTCTTCTCTTGGTATTCCGTAGGTCTTTGGTGATTATATATGTCACCTGTGTTTGATTATGTCTGTTAACCCCGATATCGTAATGAAACCAATCCTCACACCTTTCCATTGGTGAACCCTAAGTTTGTTTAATGAATCTGTGATTGCCCTTCTCCGTGGAAATATCTGCCCTGGTATCCATTTTTAGGTAATACCTATAAGTGATATGATACGATATGTGTCTTTCACTTTCTGACTTACTCCAAGTCACGTGATTACCTCTAGACTCATCTACGGGGCTGCGAATGGCATTGTGTCCTTTTTTTCCTTGGCTTCTATTCTGCCTTAGCGAGGTCCATTTTCAACAATGTGATTCCCTGAGGGTTGTGGATTAGCTGACCTGGGCAGCCTTACCCTGCCGGCCGGCCCTCCCCAGGTGTGCCTGGTTGAGGTCAATATAAACAGCGCTCCAGGCAGCAATAGCCCCTGAAGTTGTGCCTGACTCCATATTCTCTGCCCCGTCAGCAGTCTCGGGGCTGTGCTGGTGGGAGGGAGTGAGGGGCCAAGGCTTTGTTGGTGGCCCGGTGTGAGTGGGGCTCTGCTGGCCTTTCTGCAGGAGTTGCCAGGCTGCCACCTGTAAAGAAGAGGATGTGTCACCCATACCTTCCGATGGAATTTCTCTCCGGACAGAGGTGAGGAAGGAAAAAAGCAGTGGAGGCCGCGACAGGAGGGGTATCTCAGGCAGGGCAATAGAAAGCTTCCAGAAGAGCGCCCGGGGCCAGGACCATCCTGGCTGGCCTGCAGGCACCAAGTTGGCCTGCGTGCTGTCGCTGGTGTGGCTCCACGTCCCTTCCTCTAGGCTTTCAAGCCCTTGTACATATTCAGGTGTTTTACCTGGGAAGGGTGGGAACAGTTCAGCAGCAGCTGGCCTGGGGCTCAGCTCACGTTTACTCACAGATGCCTCAGCACGGTCCCCGAGCTTTGCAATGAGGACACTCCTTGCATGGGGGGTGGGTTGCTGGCTGTATGGGAGGTGATTCCCCACCTCTGACCAATTTCAGAATTGTTTACCGCTGGAGCAAGTGCCCTGATAGGGTTTCCCTCTGTATAACTGGTGGGTTCAGGTTTTTTTTTCTTTTATGGTTCAAGTTAGATTTGATTCCTCATTTATGTATTTATAGATATAAGCATGGAAATAATTCATTCCTATAAATACATCTGTGTGAAGGGAAGAACTTTTCTCTGTTTTATTTTAAAATTTTATTTTTTAAAATTTTGAAATTTAATTTTATTTATTTTTTTATACAGCAGGTTATTATTAGTTATGTGTTTTATGCATATACATGTATACAGGTCAATCCCAATCTCCCAACTCATCCCACCACCAACACCCCATGGCTTCCCACACTTGGTGTCCATACGTTTGTTCTCTACCTCTGTGTCTCTATTTCTTCCCTGAAAACCAGTTCATCTGTACCATTTTTTAGGTTCCACATATATGCATTAATATACAATATTTGTTTTCCTCTTTCTGGCTTACTTCATTCTGTATGACAGTCTCTAGATCCATCGATGTCTCTACAAATGACCCAGTTTCATTCCTTTTTTTGGCTGAGTAATATTCCATTTTATATGTGTACCACATCTTTATCCATTCATCTGTCTGTGGGCATTTAGGTTGCTTGCATTACCTGGCTATTGTAAATAATGCTGCAATGAACATTGTGGTGAATGTGCCTTTTTGATTTATGGTTTTCTCTGGGTATATGCCCAGAAGTGGGATTGCTGGATCAGATGGTAATTCTATTTCTAGTTTTTTTAAGGAAACTCCATACTGTTCTCCATAGTGACTGTATCAATTTACATCCCCACCAATAGTGGAAGAGGGCTCCTTTTGTCCACACCTTCCCCAGAATTTGTTGTTTGTAGATTTTCTGATGATGCCGATTCTAACAGGTGTGAGGTGATACCTCATTGTAGTTTTGATTTGCATTTCTCTAATAATTAGTGCTGTTGAGCAGCTTTTCATGGGCGTCTTGGCCATCTCTGTGTCTTCTTTGAAGAAACGTCTCTTTAGATCTTCTGCCCATTTTTGTATTGGGTTGTTTGTTTTTTAATATTAAGCTGCATGAGCTGTTTATATATATATTGGAGATTAAACCTTTGTCCATTGATTCATTTGCAACAATTTTCTCCCATTCTGAGGGATGCCTTTTTCCATTCCCGTTTTTTTAACCAAAAAGGAAAGAAAGAAAAAGAAGCAGAACACTAATGTGCGTAAAATATGCCTTTTGAAATGGTCGTTTTGAAATATGGACGTCCTTTGAATTTTTTGGTCGATATGTGACCCCAGGATTTGTTTTCAGGGCAGGTGTCATTTACAGGCCTGCAATGATTTTGAATATCAACTAACCATTAGCGCTGGGATTAAAGCTGCTGATGCGTGAAACGGCCACAAGGTGGCAGCAGTTCTCCCTTACCAAATCTGGTTACTAGAGCAACAGAGCCTCAATGGAAGTCGTGTTCTAGATTGGAATTTAGAATGGAATGTGCCAGGAGAAAGCCCCTCAAGTTTGTCTCACTACTTCTTGTTCGTGTTTTTACTTTTTTTTTTTCTATTACAGCAAGTTTGATTACAATGTTTGGCTTGTTATAGGTGTGGAATATGTGGTTCTTTTACACATATACAGATGTCTGTTCTTCCTGGGATCCTTTTCCCATGTACGTTAGGACAGAATGTTGAGTAGTCTTCTCTTGGTATTCCGTAGGTCTTTGGTGATTATATATGTCACCTGTGTTTGATTATGTCTGTTAACCCCGATATCGTAATGAAACCAATCCTCACACCTTTCCATTGGTGAACCCTAAGTTTGTTTAATGAATCTGTGATTGCCCTTCTCCGTGGAAATATCTGCCCTGGTATCCATTTTTAGGTAATACCTATAAGTGATATGATACGATATGTGTCTTTCACTTTCTGACTTACTCCAAGTCACGTGATTACCTCTAGACTCATCTACGGGGCTGCAAATGGCATTGTGTCCTTTTTTTCCTTGGCTTCTATTCTGCCTTAGCGAGGTCCATTTTCAACAATGTGATTCCCTGAGGGTTGTGGATTAGCTGACCTGGGCAGCCTTACCCTGCCGGCCGGCCCTCCCCAGGTGTGCCTGGTTGAGGTCAATATAAACTGCGCTCCAGGCAGCAATAGCCCCTGAAGTTGTGCCTGACTCCATATTCTCTGCCCCGTCAGCAGTCTCGGGGCTGTGCTGGTGGGAGCGTGTGAGGGGCCAAGGCTTTGTTGGTGGCCCGGTGTGAGTGGGGCTCTGCTGGCCTTTCTGCAGGAGTTGCCAGGCTGCCACCTGTAAAGAAGAGGATGTGTCACCCATACCTTCCGATGGAATTTCTCTCCGTACAGAGGTGAGGATGGAAAAAAGCAGTGGGGGCCGGGACAGGAGGGGTATCTCAGGCAGGGCAATAGAAAGCTTCCAGAAGAGCGCCCGGGGCCAGGACCATCCTGGCTGGCATGCCGGCACCAAGTTGGCCTGCGTGCTGTCGCTGGTGTGGCTCCACGGCCCTTCTTCTAGGCTTTCAAGCCCTTGTACATATTCAGGTGTTTTACCTGGGAAGGGTGGGAACAGTTCAGCAGCAGCTGGCCTGGGGCTCAGCTGACGTTTACTCACAGATGCCTCAGCACGGTCCCCCAGCTTTGCAATGAGGACGCTCCTTGCATGGGGGGTGGGTTGCTGGCTGTATGGGAGGTGATTCCCCACCTCTGACCAATTTCAGAATTGTTTACCGCTGGAGCAAGTGCCCTGATAGGGTTTCCCTCTGTATAACTGGTGGGTTCAAGTTTTCTTTTTCTTTTATGGTTCAAGTTAGATTTTATTCCTCATTTATGTATTTATAGATATAAGCATGGAAATAATTCATTCCTATAAATACATCTGTGTGAAGGGAAGAACTTTTTTTGTTTTATTTTAAAATTTTATTTTTTAAATTTTGAAATTTAATTTTATTTATTTTTTTATACAGCAGGTTATTATTAGTTATGTGTTTTATGCATATACATGTATACAGGTCAATCCCAATCTCCCAACTCATCCCACCACCACCACCCCATGGCTTCCCACACTTGGTGTCCATACGTTTGTTCTCTACCTCTGTGTCTCTATTTCTTCCCTGAAAACCAGTTCATCTGTACCATTTTTTAGGTTCCACATATATGCATTAATATACAATATTTGTTTTCCTCTTTCTGGCTTACTTCATTCTGTATGACAGTCTCTAGATCCATCGATGTCTCTACAAATGACCCAGTTTCATTCCTTTTTTTGGCTGAGTAATATTCCATTTTATATGTGTACCACATCTTTATCCATTCATCTGTCTGTGGGCATTTAGGTTGCTTGCATTACCTGGCTATTGTAAATAGTGCTGCAATGAACATTGTGGTGAATGTGCCTTTTTGATTTATGGTTTTCTCTGGGTATATGCCCAGAAGTGGGATTGCTGGATCAGATGGTAATTCTATTTCTAGTTTTTTTAAGGAAACTCCATACTGTTCTCCATAGTGACTGTATCAATTTACATCCCCACCAATAGTGGAAGAGGGCTCCTTTTGTCCACACCCTCCCCAGAATTTGTTGTTTGTAGATTTTCTGATGATGCCGATTCTAACAGGTGTGAGGTGATACCTCATTGTAGTTTTGATTTGCATTTCTCTAATAATTAGTGCTGTTGAGCAGCTTTTCATGGGCGTCTTGGCCATCTCTGTGTCTTCTTTGAAGAAACGTCTCTTTAGATCTTCTGCCCATTTTTGTATTGGGTTGTTTGTTTTTTTAATATTAAGCTGCATGAGCTGTTTATATATATATTGGAGATTAAACCTTTGTCCATTGATTCATTTGCAACAATTTTCTCCCATTCTGAGGGATGCCTTTTTCCATTCCCGTTTTTTTAACCAAAAAGGAAAGAAAGAAAAAGAAGCAGAACACTAATGTGCGTAAAATATGCCTTTTGAAATGGTCGTTTTGAAATATGGACGTCCTTTGAATTTTTTGGTCGATATGTGACCCCAGGATTTGTTTTCAGGGCAGGTGTCATTTACAGGCCTGCAATGATTTTGAATATCAACTAACCATTAGCGCTGGGATTAAAGCTGCTGATGCGTGAAACGGCCACAAGGTGGCAGCAGTTCTCCCTTACCAAATCTGGTTACTAGAGCAACAGAGCCTCAATGGAAGTCGTGTTCTAGATTGGAATTTAGAATGGAATGTGCCAGGAGAAAGCCCCTCAAGTTTGTCTCACTACTTCTTGTTCGTGTTTTTAATTTTTTATTTTCTATTACAGCAAGTTTGATTACAATGTTTGGCTTGTTATAGGTGTGGAATATGTGGTTCTTTTACACATATACAGATGTCTGTTCTTCCTGGGATCCTTTTCCCATGTACGTTAGGACAGAATGTTGAGTAGTCTTCTCTTGGTATTCCGTAGGTCTTTGGTGATTATATATGTCACCTGTGTTTGATTATGTCTGTTAACCCCGATATCGTAATGAAACCAATCCTCACACCTTTCCATTGGTGAACCCTAAGTTTGTTTAATGAATCTGTGATTGCCCTTCTCCGTGGAAATATCTGCCCTGGTATCCATTTTTAGGTAATACCTATAAGTGATATGATACGATATGTGTCTTTCACTTTCTGACTTACTCCAAGTCACGTGATTACCTCTAGACTCATCTACGGGGCTGCGAATGGCATTGTGTCCTTTTTTTCCTTGGCTTCTATTCTGCCTTAGCGAGGTCCATTTTCAACAATGTGATTCCCTGAGGGTTGTGGATTAGCTGACCTGGGCAGCCTTACCCTGCCGGCCGGCCCTCCCCAGGTGTGCCTGGTTGAGGTCAATATAAACAGCGCTCCAGGCAGCAATAGCCCCTGAAGTTGTGCCTGACTCCATATTCTCTGCCCCGTCAGCAGTCTCGGGGCTGTGCTGGTGGGAGCGTGTGAGGGGCCAAGGCTTTGTTGGTGGCCCGGTGTGAGTGGGGCTCTGCTGGCCTTTCTGCAGGAGTTGCCAGGCTGCCACCTGTAAAGAAGAGGATGTGTCACCCATACCTTCCGATGGAATTTCTCTCCGGACAGAGGTGAGGAAGGAAAAAAGCAGTGGGGGCCGCGACAGGAGGGGTATCTCAGGCAGGGCAATAGAAAGCTTCCAGAAGAGCGCCCGGGGCCAGGACCATCCTGGCTGGCCTGCAGGCACCAAGTTGGCCTGCGTGCTGTCGCTGGTGTGGCTCCACGGCCCTTCCTCTAGGCTTTCAAGCCCTTGTACATATTCAGGTGTTTTACCTGGGAAGGGTGGGAACAGTTCAGCAGCAGCTGGCCTGGGGCTCAGCTCACGTTTACTCACAGATGCCTCAGCACGGTCCCCCAGCTTTGCAATGAGGACGCTCCTTGCATGGGGGGTGGGTTGCTGGCTGTATGGGAGGTGATTCCCCACCTCTGACCAATTTCAGAATTGTTTACCGCTGGAGCAAGTGCCCTGATAGGATTTCCCTCTGTATAACTGGTGGGTTCAGGTTTTTTTTTCTTTTATGGTTCAAGTTAGATTTGATTCCTCATTTATGTATTTATAGATATAAGCATGGAAATAATTCATTCCTATAAATACATCTGTGTGAAGGGAAGAACTTTTCTCTGTTTTATTTTAAAATTTTATTTTTTAAAAGTTTGAAATTTAATATTATTTATTTTTTTATACAGCAGGTTATTATTAGTTATGTATTTTATGCATATACATGTATACAGGTCAATCCCAATCTCCCAACTCATCCCACCACCACCACCCCATGGCTTCCCACACTTGGTGTCCATACGTTTGTTCTCTACCTCTGTGTCTCCATTTCTTCCCTGAAAACCAGTTCATCTGTACCATTTTTTAGGTTCCACATATATGCATTAATATACAATATTTGTTTTCCTCTTTCTGACTTACTTCATTCTGTATGACAGTCTCTAGATCTATCGATGTCTTTACAATTGACCCAGTTTCATTCCTTTTTATGGCTGAGTAATATTCCATTTTATATATGTACCACATCTTTATCCATTCATCTGTCTGTGGGCATTTAGGTTGCTTGCATTACCTGGCTATTGTAAATAGTGCTTCAATGAACATTGTGGTGAATGTGCCTTTTTGATTTATGGTTTTCTGTGGGTATGTGCCCAGAAGTGGGATTGCTGGATCAGATGGTAATTCTATTTCTAGTTTTTTTAAGGAAACTCCATACTGTTCTCCATAGTGACTGTATCAATTTACATCCCCACCAATAGTGGAAGAGGGCTCCTTTTGTCCACACCCTCCCCAGAATTTGTTGTTTGTAGATTTTCTGATGATGCCGATTCTAACAGGTGTGAGGTGATACCTCATTGTAGTTTTGATTTGCATTTCTCTAATAATTAGTGCTGTTGAGCAGCTTTTCATGTGCGTCATGGCCATCTCTGTGTCTTCTTTGAAGAAACGTCTCTTTAGATCTTCTCCCCATTTTTGTATTGGGTTGTTTGTTTTTTTAATATTAAGCTGCATGAGCTGTTTATATATATATTGGAGATTAAACCTTTGTCCATTGATTCATTTGCAACGATTTTCGCCCATTCTGAGGGATGCCTTTTTCCATTCCCATTTTTTTAAAAAAAAGGAAAGAAAGAAAAAGAAGCAGAACACTAATGTGCGTAAAATATGCCTTTTGAAATGGTCGTTTTGAAATATGGACGTCCTTTGAATTTTTTGGTCGATATGTGACCCCAGGATTTGTTTTCAGGGGAGGTGTCATTTACAGGCCTGCAGTGATTTTGAATATCAACTAACCATTAGCGCTGGGATTAAAGCTGCTGTTGCGTGAAACGGCCACAAGGTGGCAGCAGTTCTCCCTTACCAAATCTGGTTACTAGAGCAACAGAGCCTCAATGGAAGTCGTGTTCTAGATTGGAATTTAGAATGGAATGTGCCAGGAGAAAGCCCCTCAAGTTTGTCTCACTACTTCTTGTTCGTGTTTTTACATTTTTTTTCTATTACAGCAAGTTTGATTACAATGTTTGGCTTGTTGTAGGTGTGGAAGATGTGGTTCTTTTACACATATACAGATGTCTGTTCTTCCTGGGATCCTTTTCCCATGTGCCTTAGGATAGAATGTTGAGTAGTCTTCTCTTGGTATTCCGTAGGTCTTTGGTGATTATATATGTCACCTGTGTTTGATTATGTCTGTTAACCCCGATATCGTAATGAAACCAATCCTCACACCTTTCCATTGGTGAACCATAAGTTTGTTTAATGAATCTGATTTCCCTTCTCCATGGAAGTATCTGCCCTGGTATCCATTTTTAGGTAATACCTATAAGTGATATGATACGATATGTGTCTTTCACTTTCTGACTTACTCCAAGTCACGTGATTACCTCTAGACTCATCTACGGGGCTGCGAATGGCATTGTGTCCTTTTTTTCCTTGGCTTCTATTCTGCCTTAGCGAGGTCCATTTTCAACAATGTGATTCCCTGAGGGTTGTGGATTAGCTGACCTGGGCAGCCTTACCCTGCCGGCCGGCCCTCCCCAGGTGTGCCTGGTTGAGGTCAATATAAACAGCGCTCCAGGCAGCAATAGCCCCTGAAGTTGTGCCTGACTCCATATTCTCTGCCCCGTCAGCAGTCTCGGGGCTGTGCTGGTGGGAGCGTGTGAGGGGCCAAGGCTTTGTTGGTGGCCCGGTGTGAGTGGGGCTCTGCTGGCCTTTCTGCAGGAGTTGCCAGGCTGCCACCTGTAAAGAAGAGGATGTGTCACCCATACCTTCCGATGGAATTTCTCTCCGTACAGAGGTGAGGAAGGAAAAAAGCAGTGGGGGCCGCGACAGGAGGGGTATCTCAGGCAGGGCAATAGAAAGCTTCCAGAAGAGCGCCCGGGGCCAGGACCATCCTGGCTGGCCTGCAGGCACCAAGTTGGCCTGCGTGCTGTCGCTGGTGTGGCTCCACGGCCCTTCCTCTAGGCTTTCAAGCCCTTGTACATATTCAGGTGTTTTACCTGGGAAGGGTGGGAACAGTTCAGCAGCAGCTGGCCTGGGGCTCAGCTCACGTTTACTCACAGATGCCTCAGCACGGTCCACCAGCTTTGCAATGAGGACACTCCTTGCATGGGGGGTGGGTTGCTGGCTGTATGGGATGTGATTCCCCACCTCTGACCAATTTCAGAATTGTTTACCGCTGGAGCAAGTGCCCTGATAGGGTTTCCCTCTGTATAACTGGTGGGTTCAAGTTTTCTTTTTCTTTTATGGTTCAAGTTAGATTTTATTCCTCATTTATGTATTTATAGATATAAGCATGGAAATAATTCATTCCTATAAATACATCTGTGTGAAGGGAAGAACTTTTTTCTGTTTTATTTTAAAATTTTATTTTTTAAAATTTTGAAATTTAATTTTATTTATTTTTTTATACAGCAGGTTATTATTAGTTATGTGTTTTATGCATATACATGTATACAGGTCAATCCCAATCTCCCAACTCATCCCACCACCAACACCCCATGGCTTCCCACACTTGGTGTCCATACGTTTGTTCTCTACCTCTGTGTCTCTATTTCTTCCCTGAAAACCAGTTCATCTGTACCAGTTTTTAGGTTCCACATATATGCATTAATATACAATATTTGTTTTCCTCTTTCTGGCTTACTTCATTCTGTATGACAGTCTCTAGATCCATCGATGTCTCTACAAATGACCCAGTTTCATTCCTTTTTTGGCTGAGTAATATTCCATTTTATATGTGTACCACATCTTTATCCATTCATCTGTCTGTGGGCATTTAGGTTGCTTGCATTACCTGGCTATTGTAAATAGTGCTGTAATGAACATTGTGGTGAATGTGCCTTTTTGATTTATGGTTTTCTCTGGGTATATGCCCAGAAGTGGGATTGCTGGATCAGATGGTAATTCTATTTCTAGTTTTTTTAAGGAAACTCCATACTGTTCTCCATAGTGACTGTATCAATTTACATCCCCACCAATAGTGGAAGAGGGCTCCTTTTGTCCACACCCTCCCCAGAATTTGTTGTTTGTAGATTTTCTGATGATGCCGATTCTAACAGGTGTGAGGTGATACCTCATTGTAGTTTTGATTTGCATTTCTCTAATAATTAGTGCTGTTGAGCAGCTTTTCATGTGCGTCTTGGCCATCTCTGTGTCTTCTTTGAAGAAACGTCTCTTTAGATCTTCTCCCCATTTTTGTATTGGGTTGTTTGTTTTTTTAATATTAAGCTGCATGAGCTGTTTATATATATATTGGAGATTAAACCTTTGTCCATTGATTCATTTGCAATGATTTTCGCCCATTCTGAGGGATGCCTTTTTCCATTCCCATTTTTTTTAAAAAAAGGAAAGAAAGAAAAAGAAGCAGAACACTAATGTGCGTAAAATATGCCTTTTGAAATGGTCGTTTTGAAATATGGACGTCCTTTGAATTTTTTGGTCGATATGTGACCCCAGGATTTGTTTTCAGGGCAGGTGTCATTTACAGGCCTGCAGTGATTTTGAATATCAACTGACCATTAGCACTGGGATTAAAGCTGCTGTTGCGCGAAACGGCCACAAGGTGGCAGAAGTTCTCCCTTACCAAATCTGGTTACTAGAGCAACAGAGCCTCAATGGAAGTCGTGTTCTAGATTGGAATTTAGAATGGAATGTGCCAGGAGAAAGCCCCTCATGTTTGTCTCACTACTTCTTGTTCGTGTTTTTACTTTTTTTTTCTATTACAGCAAGTTTGATTACAATGTTTGGCTTGTTGTAGGTGTGGAAGATGTGGTTCTTTTACACATATACAGATGTCTGTTCTTCCTGGGATCCTTTTCCCATGTACGTTAGGACAGAATGTTGAGTAGTCTTCTCTTGGTATTCCGTAGGTCTTTGGTGATTATATATGTCACCTGTGTTTGATTATGTCTGTTAACCCCGATATCGTAATGAAACCAATCCTCACACCTTTCCATTGGTGAACCATAAGTTTGTTTAATGAATCTGTGATTGCCCTTCTCCGTGGAAGTATCTGCCCTGGTATCCATTTTTAGGTAATACCTATAAGTGATATGATACGATATGTGTCTTTCACTTTCTGACTTACTCCAAGTCACGTGATTACCTCTAGACTCATCTACGGGGCTGCGAATGGCATTGTGTCCTTTTTTTCCTTGGCTTCTATTCTGCCTTAGCGAGGTCCATTTTCAACAATGTGATTCCCTGAGGGTTGTGGATTAGCTGACCTGGGCAGCCTTACCCTGCCGGCCGGCCCTCCCCAGGTGTGCCTGGTTGAGGTCAATATAAACAGCGCTCCAGGCAGCAATAGCCCCTGAAGTTGTGCCTGACTCCATATTCTCTGCCCCGTCAGCAGTCTCGGGGCTGTGCTGGTGGGAGGGAGTGAGGGGCCAAGGCTTTGTTGGTGGCCCGGTGTGAGTGGGGCTCTGCTGGCCTTTCTGCAGGAGTTGCCAGGCTGCCACCTGTAAAGAAGAGGATGTGTCACCCATACCATCCGATGGAATTTCTCTCCGGACAGAGGTGAGGAAGGAAAAAAGCAGTGGGGGCCGCGACAGGAGGGGTATCTCAGGCAGGGCAATAGAAAGCTTCCAGAAGAGCGCCCGGGGCCAGGACCATCCTGGCTGGCCTGCAGGCACCAAGTTGGCCTGCGTGCTGTCGCTGGTGTGGCTCCACGTCCCTTCTTCTAGGCTTTCAAGCCCTTGTACATATTCAGGTGTTTTACCTGGGAAGGGTGGGAACAGTTCAGCAGCAGCTGGCCTGGGGCTCAGCTCACGTTTACTCACAGATGCCTCAGCACGGTCCCCCAGCTTTGCAATGAGGACGCTCCTTGCATGGGGGGTGGGTTGCTGGCTGTATGGGAGGTGATTCCCCACCTCTGACCAATTTCAGAATTGTTTACCGCTGGAGCAAGTGCCCTGATAGGGTTTCCCTCTGTATAACTGGTGGGTTCAGGTTATTTTTTCTTTTATGGTTCAAGTTAGATTTGATTCCTCATTTATGTATTTATAGATATAAGCATGGAAATAATTCATTCCTATAAATACATCTGTGTGAAGGGAAGAACTTTTCTCTGTTTTATTTTAAAATTTTATTTTTTAAAAGTTTGAAATTTAATATTATTTATTTTTTTATACAGCAGGTTATTATTAGTTATGTATTTTATGCATATACATGTATACAGGTCAATCCCAATCTCCCAACTCATCCCACCACCACCACCCCATGGCTTCCCACACTTGGTGTCCATACGTTTGTTCTCTACCTCTGTGTCTCTATTTCTTCCCTGAAAACCAGTTCATCTGTACCATTTATTAGGTTCCACATATATGCATTAATATACAATATTTGTTTTCCTCTTTCTGACTTATTTCATTCTGTATGACAGTCTCTAGATCCATCGATGTCTCTACAAATGACCCAGTTTCATTCCCTTTTATGGCTGAGTAGTATTCCATTTTATATATGTACCACATCTTTATCCATTCATCTGTCTGTGGGCATTTAGGTTGCTTGCATTACCTGGCTATTGTAAATAGTGCTGCAATGAACATTGTCGTGAATGTGCCTTTTTGATTTATGGTTTTCTCTGGGTATATGCCCAGAAGTGGGATTGCTGTATCAGATGGTAATTCTATTTCTAGTTTTTTTAAGGAAACTCCATACTGTTCTCCATAGTGACTGTTTCAATTTACATCCCCACCAATAGTGGAAGAGGGCTCCTTTTGTCCACACCCTCCCCAGAATTTGTTGTTTGTAGATTTTCTGATGATGCCGATTCTAACAGGTGTGAGCTGATACCTCATTGTAGTTTTGATTTGCATTTCTCTAATAATTAGTGCTGTTGAGCAGCTTTTCATGTGCGTCTTGGCCATCTCTGTGTCTTCTTTGAAGAAACGTCTCTTTAGATCTTCTCCCCATTTTTGTATTGGGTTGTTTGTTTTTTTTAATATAAAGCTGCATGAGCTGTTTACATATATATTGGAGATTAAACCTTTGTCCATTGATTCATTTGCAACGATTTTCGCCCATTCTGAGGGATGCCTTTTTCCATTCCCATTTTTTAAAAAAACGGAAAGAAAGAAAAAGAAGCAGAACACTAATGTGCGTAAAATATGCCTTTTGAAATGGTCGTTTTGAAATATGGACGTCCTTTGAATTTTTTGGTCGATATGTGACCCCAGGATTTGTTTTCAGGGCAGGTGTCATTTACAGGCCTGCAGTGATTTTGAATATCAACTAACCATTAGCGCTGGGATTAAAGCTGCTGTTGCGTGAAACGGCCACAAGGTGGCAGCAGTTCTCCCTTACCAAATCTGGTTACTAGAGCAACAGAGCCTCAATGGAAGTCGTGTTCTAGATTGGAATTTAGAATGGAATGTGCCAGGAGAAAGCCCCTCAAGTTTGTCTCACTACTTCTTGTTCGTGTTTTTACATTTTTTTTCTATTACAGCAAGTTTGATTACAATGTTTGGCTTGTTGTAGGTGTGGAAGATGTGGTTCTTTTACACATATACAGATGTCTGTTCTTCCTGGGATCCTTTTCCCATGTGCCTTAGGATAGAATGTTGAGTAGTCTTCTCTTGGTATTCCGTAGGTCTTTGGTGATTATATATGTCACCTGTGTTTGATTATGTCTGTTAACCCCGATATCGTAATGAAACCAATCCTCACACCTTTCCATTGGTGAACCATAAGTTTGTTTAATGAATCTGATTTCCCTTCTCCATGGAAGTATCTGCCCTGGTATCCATTTTTAGGTAATACCTATAAGTGATATGATACGATATGTGACTTTCACTTTCTGACTTACTCCAAGTCACGTGATTACCTCTAGACAATCTACGGGGCTGCGAATGGCATTGTGTCCTTTTTTTCCTTGGCTTCTATTCTGCCTTAGCGAGGTCCATTTTCAACAATGTGATTCCCTGAGGGTTGTGGATTAGCTGACCTGGGCAGCCTTACCCTGCCGGCCGGCCCTCCCCAGGTGTGCCTGGTTGAGGTCAATATAAACAGCGCTCCAGGCAGCAATAGCCCCTGAAGTTGTGCCTGACTCCATATTCTCTGCCCCGTCAGCAGTCTCGGGGCTGTGCTGGTGGGAGGGAGTGAGGGGCCAAGGCTTTGTTGGTGGCCCGGTGTGAGTGGGGCTCTGCTGGCCTTTCTGCAGGAGTTGCCAGGCTGCCACCTGTAAAGAAGAGGATGTGTCACCCATACCTTCCGATGGAATTTCTCTCCGTACAGAGGTGAGGATGGAAAAAAGCAGTGGGGGCCGGGACAGGAGGGGTATCTCAGGCAGGGCAATAGAAAGCTTCCAGAAGAGCGCCCGGGGCCAGGACCATCCTGGCTGGCATGCAGGCACCAAGTTGGCCTGCGTGCTGTCGCTGGTGTGGCTCCACGGCCCTTCTTCTAGGCTTTCAAGCCCTTGTACATATTCAGGTGTTTTACCTGGGAAGGGTGGGAACAGTTCAGCAGCAGCTTGCCTGGGGCTCAGCTGACGTTTACTCACAGATGCCTCAGCACGGTCCCCCAGCTTTGCAATGAGGACGCTCCTTGCATGGGGGGTGGGTTGCTGGCTGTATGGGAGGTGATTCCCCACCTCTGACCAATTTCAGAATTGTTTACCGCTGGAGCAAGTGCCCTGATAGGGTTTCCCTCTGTATAACTGGTGGGTTCAGGTTTTTTCTTTCTTTTATGGTTCAAGTTAGATTTGATTCCTCTTATGTATTTATAGATATAAGCATGGAAATAATTCATTCCTATAAATACATCTGTGTGAAGGGAAGAACTTTTCTCTGTTTTATTTTAAAATTTTATTTTTTAAAAGTTTGAAATTTAATATTATTTATTTTTTTCTACAGCAGGTTATTATTAGTTATGTATTTTATGCATATACATGTATACACGTCAATCCCAATCTCCCAACTCATCCCACCACCACCACCCCATGGCTTCCCACACTTGGTGTCCATACGTTTGTTCTCTACCTCTGTGTCTCTATTTCTTCCCTGAAAACCAGTTCATCTGTACAATTTTTTAGGTTCCACATATATGCATTAATATACAATATTTGTTTTCCTCTTTCTGGCTTACTTCATTCTGTATGACAGTCTCTAGATCCATCGATGTCTCTACAAATGACCCAGTTTCATTCCTTTTTTTGGCTGAGTAATATTCCATTTTATATGTGTACCACATCTTTATCCATTCATCTGTCTGTGGGCATTTAGGTTGCTTGCATTACCTGGCTATTGTAAATAGTGCTGCAATGAACATTGTGGTGAATGTGCCTTTTTGATTTATGGTTTTCTCTGGGTATATGCCCAGAAGTGGGATTGCTGGATCAGATGGTAATTCTATTTCTAGTTTTTTTAAGGAAACTCCATACTGTTCTCCATAGTGACTGTATCAATTTACATCCCCACCAATAGTGGAAGAGGGCTCCTTTTGTCCACACCCTCCCCAGAATTTGTTGTTTGTAGATTTTCTGATGATGCCGATTCTAACAGGTGTGAGGTGATACCTCATTGTAGTTTTGATTTGCATTTCTCTAATAATTAGTGCTGTTGAGCAGCTTTTCATGGGCGTCTTGGCCATCTCTGTGTCTTCTTTGAAGAAACGTCTCTTTAGATCTTCTGCCCATTTTTGTATTGGGTTGTTTGTTTTTTTAATATTAAGCTGCATGAGCTGTTTATATATATATTGGAGATTAAACCTTTGTCCATTGATTCATTTGCAACAATTTTCTCCCATTCTGAGGGATGCCTTTTTCCATTCCCGTTTTTTTAACCAAAAAGGAAAGAAAGAAAAAGAAGCAGAACACTAATGTGCGTAAAATATGCCTTTTGAAATGGTCGTTTTGAAATATGGACGTCCTTTGAATTTTTTGGTCGATATGTGACCCCAGGATTTGTTTTCAGGGCAGGTGTCATTTACAGGCCTGCAATGATTTTGAATATCAACTAACCATTAGCGCTGGGATTAAAGCTGCTGATGCGTGAAACGGCCACAAGGTGGCAGCAGTTCTCCCTTACCAAATCTGGTTACTAGAGCAACAGAGCCTCAATGGAAGTCGTGTTCTAGATTGGAATTTAGAATGGAATGTGCCAGGAGAAAGCCCCTCAAGTTTGTCTCACTACTTCTTGTTCGTGTTTTTAATTTTTTATTTTCTATTACAGCAAGTTTGATTACAATGTTTGGCTTGTTATAGGTGTGGAATATGTGGTTCTTTTACACATATACAGATGTCTGTTCTTCCTGGGATCCTTTTCCCATGTACGTTAGGACAGAATGTTGAGTAGTCTTCTCTTGGTATTCCGTAGGTCTTTGGTGATTATATATGTCACCTGTGTTTGATTATGTCTGTTAACCCCGATATCGTAATGAAACCAATCCTCACACCTTTCCATTGGTGAACCCTAAGTTTGTTTAATGAATCTGTGATTGCCCTTCTCCGTGGAAATATCTGCCCTGGTATCCATTTTTAGGTAATACCTATAAGTGATATGATACGATATGTGTCTTTCACTTTCTGACTTACTCCAAGTCACGTGATTACCTCTAGACTCATCTACGGGGCTGCGAATGGCATTGTGTCCTTTTTTTCCTTGGCTTCTATTCTGCCATAGCGAGGTCCATTTTCAACAATGTGATTCCCTGAGGGTTGTGGATTAGCTGACCTGGGCAGCCTTACCCTGCCGGCCGGCCCTCCCCAGGTGTGCCTGGTTGAGGTCAATATAAACAGCGCTCCAGGCAGCAATAGCCCCTGAAGTTGTGCCTGACTCCATATTCTCTGCCCCGTCAGCAGTCTCGGGGCTGTGCTGGTGGGAGCGTGTGAGGGGCCAAGGCTTTGTTGGTGGCCCGGTGTGAGTGGGGCTCTGCTGGCCTTTCTGCAGGAGTTGCCAGGCTGCCACCTGTAAAGAAGAGGATGTGTCACCCATACCTTCCGATGGAATTTCTCTCCGTACAGAGGTGAGGATGGAAAAAAGCAGTGGGGGCCGGGACAGGAGGGGTATCTCAGGCAGGGCAATAGAAAGCTTCCAGAAGAGCGCCCGGGGCCAGGACCATCCTGGCTGGCATGCAGGCACCAAGTTGGCCTGCGTGCTGTCGCTGGTGTGGCTCCACGGCCCTTCTTCTAGGCTTTCAAGCCCTTGTACATATTCAGGTGTTTTACCTGGGAAGGGTGGGAACAGTTCAGCAGCAGCTGGCCTGGGGCTCAGCTGACGTTTACTCACAGATGCCTCAGCACGGTCCCCCAGCTTTGCAATGAGGACGCTCCTTGCATGGGGGGTGGGTTGCTGGCTGTATGGGAGGTGATTCCCCACCTCTGACCAATTTCAGAATTGTTTACCGCTGGAGCAAGTGCCCTGATAGGGTTTCCCTCTGTATAACTGGTGGGTTCAAGTTTTCTTTTTCTTTTATGGTTCAAGTTAGATTTTATTCCTCATTTATGTATTTATAGATATAAGCATGGAAATAATTCATTCCTATAAATACATCTGTGTGAAGGGAAGAACTTTTCTCTGTTTTATTTTAAAATTTTATTTTTTAAAATTTTGAAATTTAATTTTATTTATTTTTTTATACAGCAGGTTATTATTAGTTATGTGTTTTATGCATATACATGTATACAGGTCAATCCCAATCTCCCAACTCATCCCACCACCAACACCCCATGGCTTCCCACACTTGGTGTCCATACGTTTGTTCTCTACCTCTGTGTCTCTATTTCTTCCCTGAAAACCAGTTCATCTGTACCATTTTTTAGGTTCCACATATATGCATTAATATACAATATTTGTTTTCCTCTTTCTGGCTTACTTCATTCTGTATGACAGTCTCTAGATCCATCGATGTCTCTACAAATGACCCAGTTTCATTCCTTTTTTTGGCTGAGTAATATTCCATTTTATATGTGTACCACATCTTTATCCATTCATCTGTCTGTGGGCATTTAGGTTGCTTGCATTACCTGGCTATTGTAAATAGTGCTGCAATGAACATTGTGGTGAATGTGCCTTTTTGATTTATGGTTTTCTCTGGGTATATGCCCAGAAGTGGGATTGCTGGATCAGATGGTAATTCTATTTCTAGTTTTTTTAAGGAAACTCCATACTGTTCTCCATAGTGACTGTATCAATTTACATCCCCACCAATAGTGGAAGAGGGCTCCTTTTGTCCACACCTTCCCCAGAATTTGTTGTTTGTAGATTTTCTGATGATGCCGATTCTAACAGGTGTGAGGTGATACCTCATTGTAGTTTTGATTTGCATTTCTCTAATAATTAGTGCTGTTGAGCAGCTTTTCATGGGCGTCTTGGCCATCTCTGTGTCTTCTTTGAAGAAACGTCTCTTTAGATCTTCTGCCCATTTTTGTATTGGGTTGTTTGTTTTTTTAATATTAAGCTGCATGAGCTGTTTATATATATATTGGAGATTAAACCTTTGTCCATTGATTCATTTGCAACAATTTTCTCCCATTCTGAGGGATGCCTTTTTCCATTCCCGTTTTTTTAACCAAAAAGGAAAGAAAGAAAAAGAAGCAGAACACTAATGTGCGTAAAATATGCCTTTTGAAATGGTCGTTTTGAAATATGGACGTCCTTTGAATTTTTTGGTCGATATGTGACCCCAGGATTTGTTTTCAGGGCAGGTGTCATTTACAGGCCTGCAATGATTTTGAATATCAACTAACCATTAGCGCTGGGATTAAAGCTGCTGATGCGTGAAACGGCCACAAGGTGGCAGCAGTTCTCCCTTACCAAATCTGGTTACTAGAGCAACAGAGCCTCA
This sequence comes from Mesoplodon densirostris, assembly GCF_025265405.1. NCBI lineage: Eukaryota > Metazoa > Chordata > Mammalia > Artiodactyla > Ziphiidae > Mesoplodon > Mesoplodon densirostris. Next base: position 240,982,754 of record NC_082661.1, read on the forward strand.
ATGGAAGTCGTGTTCTAGATTGGAATTTAGAATGGAATGTGCCAGGAGAAAGCCCCTCAAGTTTGTCTCACTATTTCTTGTTCGTGTTTTTATTTATTTTTTTATTTTCTATTACAGCAAGTTTGATTACAATGTTTGGCTTGTTGTAGGTGTGGAAGACGTGGTTCTTTTACACATATACAGATGTCTGTTCTTCCTGGGATCCTTTTCCCATGTACGTTAGGATAGAATGTTGAGTAGTCTTCTCTTGGTATTCCGTAGGTCTTTGGTGATTATATATGTCACCTGTGTTTGATTATGTCTGTTAACCCCGATATCGTAATGAAACCAATCCTCACACCTTTCCATTGGTGAACCCTAAGTTTGTTTAATGAATCTGTGATTGCCCTTCTCCGTGGAAATATCTGCCCTGGTATCCATTTTTAGGTAATACCTATAAGTGATATGATACGATATGTGTCTTTCACTTTCTGACTTACTCCAAGTCACGTGATTACCTCTAGACTCATCTACGGGGCTGCAAATGGCATTGTGTCCTTTTTTTCCTTGGCTTCTCTTCTGCCTTAGCGAGGTCCATTTTCAACAATGTGATTCCCTGAGGGTTGTGGATTAGCTGACCTGGGCAGCCTTACCCTGCCGGCCGGCCCTCCCCAGGTGTGCCTGTTTGAGGTCAATATAAACAGCGCTCCAGGCAGCAATAGCCCCTGAAGTTGTGCCTGACTCCATATTCTCTGCCCCGTCAGCAGTCTCGGGGCTGTGCTGGTGGGAGGGAGTGAGGGGCCAAGGCTTTGTTGGTGGCCCGGTGTGAGTGGGGCTCTGCTGGCCTTTCTGCAGGAGTTGCCAGGCTGCCACCTGTAAAGAAGAGGATGTGTCACCCATACCTTCCGATGGAATTTCTCTCCGGACAGAGGTGAGGAAGGAAAAAAGCAGTGGGGGCCGGGACAGGAGGGGTATCTCAGGCAGGGCAATAGAAAGCTTCCAGAAGAGCGCCCGGGGCCAGGACCATCCTGGCTGGCCTGCAGGCACCAAGTTGGCCTGCGTGCTGTCGCTGGTGTGGCTCCACGGCCCTTCCTCTAGGCTTTCAAGCCCTTGTACATATTCAGGTGTTTTACCTGGGAAGGGTGGGAACAGTTCAGCAGCAGCTGGCCTGGGGCTCAGCTCACGTTTACTCACAGATGCCCCAGCACGGTCCCCCAGCTTTGCAATGAGGACGCTCCTTGCATGGGGGGTGGGTTGCTGGCTGTATGGGAGGTGATTCCCCACCTCTGACCAATTTCAGAATTGTTTACCGCTGGAGCAAGTGCCCTGATAGGGTTTCCCTCTGTATAACTGGTGGGTTCAGGTTTTTTTTTCTTTTATGGTTCAAGTTAGATTTGATTCCTCTTTTATGTATTTATAGATATAAGCATGGAAATAATTCATTCCTATAAATACATCTGTGTGAAGGGAAGAACTTTTTTCTGTTTTATTTTAAAATTTTATTTTTTAACATTTTGAAATTTAATTGTATTTATTTTTTTATACAGCAGGTTATTATTAGTTATGTGTTTTATGCATATACATGTATACAGGTCAATCCCAATCTCCCAACTCATCCCACCACCACCACCCCATGGCTTCCCACACTTGGTGTCCATACGTTTGTTCTCTACCTCTGTGTCTCTATTTCTTCCCTGCAAACCAGTTCATCTGTACCATTTTTTAGGTTCCACATATATGCATTAATATACAATATTTGTTTTCCTCTTTCTGGCTTACTTCATTCTGTATGACAGTCTCTAGATCCATCGATGTCTCTACAAATGACCCAGTTTCATTCCTTTTTATGGCTGAGTAATATTCCATTTTATATATATACCACATCTTTATCCATTCATCTGTCTGTGGGCATTTAGGTTGCTTGCATTACCTGGCTATTGTAAATAGTGCTGCAATGAACATTGTGGTGAATGTGCCTTTTTGATTTATGGTTTTCTCTGGGTATATGCCCAGAAGTGGGATTGCTGGATCAGATGGTAATTCTATTTCTAGTTTTTTTAAGGAAACTCCATACTGTTCTCCATAGTGACTGTATCAATTTACATCCCCACCAATAGTGGAAGAGGGCTCCTTTTGTCCACACCCTCCCCAGAATTTGTTGTTTGTAGATTTTCTGATGATGCCGATTCTAACAGGTGTGAGGTGATACCTCATTGTAGTTTTGATTTGCATTTCTCTAATAATTAGTGCTGTTGAGCAGCTTTTCATGGGCGTCTTGGCCATCTCTGTGTCTTCTTTGAAGAAACGTCTCTTTAGATCTTCTGCCCATTTTTGTATTGGGTTGTTTGTTTTTTTAATATTAAGCTGCATGAGCTGTTTATATATATATATTGGAGATTAAATCTTTGTCCATTGATTCATTTGCAACGATTTTCGCCCATTCTGAGGGATGCCTTATTCCATTCCCGTTTTTTTAACAAAAAAGGAAAGAAAGAAAAAGAAGCAGAACACTAATGTGCGTAAAATATGCCTTTTGAAATGGTCGTTTTGAAATATGGACGTCCTTTGAATTTTTTGGTCGATATGTGACCCCACGATTTGTTTTCAGGGCAGGTGTCATTTACAGGCCTGCAATGATTTTGAATATCAACTAACCATTAGCGCTGGGATTAAAGCTGCTGTTGCGTGAAACGGCCACAAGGTGGCAGAAGTTCTCCCTTACCAAATCTGGTTACTAGAGCAACAGAGCCTCAATGGAAGTCATGTTCTAGATTGGAATTTAGAATGGAATGTGCCAGGAGAAAGCCCCTCAAGTTTGTCTCACTACTTCTTGTTCGTGTTTTTATTTATTTTTTTATTTTCTATTACAGCAAGTTTGATTACAATGTTTGGCTTGTTGTAGGTGTGGAAGATGTGGTTCTTTTACACATATTCAGATGTCTGTTCTTCCTGGGATCCTTTTCCCATGTACGTTAGGATAGAATGTTGAGTAGTCTTCTCTTGGTATTCCGTAGGTCTTTGGTGATTATATATGTCACCTGTGTTTGATTATGTCTGTTAACCCCGATATCGTAATGAAACCAATCCTCACACCTTTCCATTGGTGAACCCTAAGTTTGTTTAATGAATCTGTGATTGCCCTTCTCCGTGGAAGTATCTGCCCTGGTAACCATTTTTAGGTAATACCTATAAGTGATATGATACGATATGTGTCTTTCACTTTCTGACTTACTCCAAGTCACGTGATTACCTCTAGACTCATCTACGGGGCTGCAAATGGCATTGTGTCCTTTTTTTCCTTGGCTTCTCTTCTGCCTTAGCGAGGTCCATTTTCAACAATGTGATTCCCTGAGGGTTGTGGATTAGCTGACCTGGGCAGCCTTACCCTGCCGGCCGGCCCTCCCCAGGTGTGCCTGGTTGAGGTCAATATAAACAGCGCTCCAGGCAGCAATAGCCCCTGAAGTTGTGCCTGACTCCATATTCTCTGCCCCGTCAGCAGTCTCGGGGCTGTGCTGGTGGGAGGGAGTGAGGGGCCAAGGCTTTGTTGGTGGCCCGGTGTGAGTGGGGCTCTGCTGGCCTTTCTGCAGGAGTTGCCAGGCTGCCACCTGTAAAGAAGAGGATGTGTCACCCATACCTTCCGATGGAATTTCTCTCCGGACAGAGGTGAGGAAGGAAAAAAGCAGTGGGGGCCGGGACAGGAGGGGTATCTCAGGCAGGGCAATAGAAAGCTTCCAGAAGAGCGCCCGGGGCCAGGACCATCCTGGCTGGCCTGCAGGCACCAAGTTGGCCTGCGTGCTGTCGCTGGTGTGGCTCCACGGCCCTTCCTCTAGGCTTTCAAGCCCTTGTACATATTCAGGTGTTTTACCTGGGAAGGGTGGGAACAGTTCAGCAGCAGCTGGCCTGGGGCTCAGCTCACGTTTACTCACAGATGCCCCAGCACGGTCCCCCAGCTTTGCAATGAGGACGCTCCTTGCATGGGGGGTGGGTTGCTGGCTGTATGGGAGGTGATTCCCCACCTCTGACCAATTTCAGAATTGTTTACCGCTGGAGCAAGTGCCCTGATAGGGTTTCCCTCTGTATAACTGGTGGGTTCAGGTTTTTTTTTCTTTTATGGTTCAAGTTAGATTTGATTCCTCTTTTATGTATTTATAGATATAAGCATGGAAATAATTCATTCCTATAAATACATCTGTGTGAAGGGAAGAACTTTTTTCTGTTTTATTTTAAAATTTTATTTTTTAACATTTTGAAATTTAATTGTATTTATTTTTTTATACAGCAGGTTATTATTAGTTATGTGTTTTATGCATATACATGTATACAGGTCAATCCCAATCTCCCAACTCATCCCACCACCACCACCCCATGGCTTCCCACACTTGGTGTCCATACGTTTGTTCTCTACCTCTGTGTCTCTATTTCTTCCCTGCAAACCAGTTCATCTGTACCATTTTTTAGGTTCCACATATATGCATTAATATACAATATTTGTTTTCCTCTTTCTGGCTTACTTCATTCTGTATGACAGTCTCTAGATCCATCGATGTCTCTACAAATGACCCAGTTTCATTCCTTTTTATGGCTGAGTAATATTCCATTTTATATATATACCACATCTTTATCCATTCATCTGTCTGTGGGCATTTAGGTTGCTTGCATTACCTGGCTATTGTAAATAGTGCTGCAATGAACATTGTGGTGAATGTGCCTTTTTGATTTATGGTTTTCTCTGGGTATATGCCCAGAAGTGGGATTGCTGGATCAGATGGTAATTCTATTTCTAGTTTTTTTAAGGAAACTCCATACTGTTCTCCATAGTGACTGTATCAATTTACATCCCCACCAATAGTGGAAGAGGGCTCCTTTTGTCCACACCCTCCCCAGAATTTGTTGTTTGTAGATTTTCTGATGATGCCGATTCTAACAGGTGTGAGGTGATACCTCATTGTAGTTTTGATTTGCATTTCTCTAATAATTAGTGCTGTTGAGCAGCTTTTCATGGGCGTCTTGGCCATCTCTGTGTCTTCTTTGAAGAAACGTCTCTTTAGATCTTCTGCCCATTTTTGTATTGGGTTGTTTGTTTTTTTAATATTAAGCTGCATGAGCTGTTTATATATATATATTGGAGATTAAATCTTTGTCCATTGATTCATTTGCAACGATTTTCGCCCATTCTGAGGGATGCCTTATTCCATTCCCGTTTTTTTAACAAAAAAGGAAAGAAAGAAAAAGAAGCAGAACACTAATGTGCGTAAAATATGCCTTTTGAAATGGTCGTTTTGAAATATGGACGTCCTTTGAATTTTTTGGTCGATATGTGACCCCACGATTTGTTTTCAGGGCAGGTGTCATTTACAGGCCTGCAATGATTTTGAATATCAACTAACCATTAGCGCTGGGATTAAAGCTGCTGTTGCGTGAAACGGCCACAAGGTGGCAGAAGTTCTCCCTTACCAAATCTGGTTACTAGAGCAACAGAGCCTCAATGGAAGTCATGTTCTAGATTGGAATTTAGAATGGAATGTGCCAGGAGAAAGCCCCTCAAGTTTGTCTCACTACTTCTTGTTCGTGTTTTTATTTATTTTTTTATTTTCTATTATAGCAAGTTTGATTACAATGTTTGGCTTGTTGTAGGTGTGGAAGATGTGGTTCTTTTACACATATTCAGATGTCTGTTCTTCCTGGGATCCTTTTCCCATGTACGTTAGGATAGAATGTTGAGTAGTCTTCTCTTGGTATTCCGTAGGTCTTTGGTGATTATATATGTCACCTGTGTTTGATTATGTCTGTTAACCCCGATATCGTAATGAAACCAATCCTCACACCTTTCCATTGGTGAACCCTAAGTTTGTTTAATGAATCTGTGATTGCCCTTCTCCGTGGAAGTATCTGCCCTGGTAACCATTTTTAGGTAATACCTATAAGTGATATGATACGATATGTGTCTTTCACTTTCTGACTTACTCCAAGTCACGTGATTACCTCTAGACTCATCTACGGGGCTGCAAATGGCATTGTGTCCTTTTTTTCCTTGGCTTCTCTTCTGCCTTAGCGAGGTCCATTTTCAACAATGTGATTCCTGAGGGTTGTGGATTAGCTGACTTGGGCAGCCTTACCCTGCCGGCCAGCCCTCCCCATGTGTGCCTGGTTGAGGTCAATATAAACAGCGCTCCAGGCAGCAATAGCCCCTGAAGTTGTGCCTGACTCCATATTCTCTTCCCCGTCAGCAGTCTCGGGGCTGTGCTGGTGGGAGGGAGTGAGGGGCCAAGGCTATGTTGGTGGCCCGGTGTGAGTGGGGCTCTGCTGGCCTTTCTGCAGGAGTTGCCAGGCTGCCACCTGTAAAGAAGAGGATGTGTCACCCATACCTTCCGATGGAATTTCTCTCCGGACAGAGGTGAGGAAGGAAAAAAACAGTGGGGGCCGGGACAGGAGGGGTATCTCAGGCAGGGCAATAGAAAGCTTCCAGAAGAGCGCCCGGGGCCAGGACCATCCTGGCTGGCCTGCAGGCACCAAGTTGGCCTGCGTGCTGTCGCTGGTGTGGCTCCACGGCCCTTCCTCTAGGCTTTCAAGCCCTTGTACATATTCAGGTGTTTTACCTGGGAAGGGTGGGAACAGTTCAGCAGCAGCTGGCCTGGGGCTCAGCTCACGTTTACTCACAGATGCCTCAGCACGGTCCCCCAGCTTTGCAATGAGGACGCTCCTTGCATGGGGGGTGGGTTGCTGGCTGTATGGGAGGTGATTCCCCACCTCTGACCAATTTCAGAATAGTTTACCGCTGGAGCAAGTGCCCTGATAGGGTTTCCCTCTGTATAACTGGTGGGTTCAGGTTTTTTTTTCTTTTATGGTTCAAGTTAGATTTGATTCCTCTTTTATGTATTTATAGATATAAGCATGGAAATAATTCATTCCTATAAATACATCTGTGTGAAGGGAAGAACTTTTTTCTGTTTTATTTTAAAATTTTATTTTTTAACATTTTGAAATTTAATTTTATTTATTTTTTTATACAGCAGGTTATTATTAGTTATGTGTTTTATGCATATACATGTATACAGGGCAATCCCAATCTCGCAACTCATCCCACCACCACCACCCCATGGCTTCCCATACTTGGTGTCCATACGTTTGTTCTCTACCTCTGTGTCTCTATTTCTTCCCTGAAAACCAGTTCATCTGTACCATTTTTTAGGTTCCACATATATGCATTAATATACAATATTTGTTTTCCTCTTTCTGGCTTACTTCATTCTGTATGACAGTCTCTAGATCCATCGATGTCTCTACAAATGACCCAGTTTCATTCCTTTTTTTTGCTGAGTAATATTCCATTTTATATGTGTACCACATCTTTATCCATTCATCTGTCTGTGGGCATTTAGGTTGCTTGCATTACCTGGCTATTGTAAATAGTGCTGCAATGAACATTGTGGTGAATGTGCCTTTTTGATTTATGGTTTTCTCTGGGTATATGCCCAGAAGTGGGATTGCTGGATCAGATGGTAATTCTATTTCTAGTTTTTTTAAGGAAACTCCATACTGTTCTCCATAGTGACTGTATCAATTTACATCCCCACCAATAGTGGAAGAGGGCTCCTTTTGTCCACACCCTCCCCAGAATTTGTTGTTTGTAGATTTTCTGATGATGCCGATTCTAACAGGTGTGAGGTGATACCTCATTGTAGTTTTGATTTGCATTTCTCTAATAATTAGTGCTGTTGAGCAGCTTTTCATGGGCGTCTTGGCCATCTCTGTGTCTTCTTTGAAGAAACGTCTCTTTAGATCTTCTGCCCATTTTTGTATTGGGTTGTTTGTTTTTTTAATATTAAGCTGCATGAGCTGTTTATATATATATTGGAGATTAAACCTTTGTCCATTGATTCATTTGCAACAATTTTCTCCCATTCTGAGGGATGCCTTTTTCCATTCCCGTTTTTTTAACCAAAAAGGAAAGAAAGAAAAAGAAGCAGAACACTAATGTGCGTAAAATATGCCTTTTGAAATGGTCGTTTTGAAATATGGACGTCCTTTGAATTTTTTGGTCGATATGTGACCCCAGGATTTGTTTTCAGGGCAGGTGTCATTTACAGGCCTGCAATGATTTTGAATATCAACTAACCATTAGCGCTGGGATTAAAGCTGCTGATGCGTGAAACGGCCACAAGGTGGCAGCAGTTCTCCCTTACCAAATCTGGTTACTAGAGCAACAGAGCCTCAATGGAAGTCGTGTTCTAGATTGGAATTTAGAATGGAATGTGCCAGGAGAAAGCCCCTCAAGTTTGTCTCACTACTTCTTGTTCGTGTTTTTAATTTTTTATTTTCTATTACAGCAAGTTTGATTACAATGTTTGGCTTGTTATAGGTGTGGAATATGTGGTTCTTTTACACATATACAGATGTCTGTTCTTCCTGGGATCCTTTTCCCATGTACGTTAGGACAGAATGTTGAGTAGTCTTCTCTTGGTATTCCGTAGGTCTTTGGTGATTATATATGTCACCTGTGTTTGATTATGTCTGTTAACCCCGATATCGTAATGAAACCAATCCTCACACCTTTCCATTGGTGAACCCTAAGTTTGTTTAATGAATCTGTGATTGCCCTTCTCCGTGGAAATATCTGCCCTGGTATCCATTTTTAGGTAATACCTATAAGTGATATGATACGATATGTGTCTTTCACTTTCTGACTTACTCCAAGTCACGTGATTACCTCTAGACTCATCTACGGGGCTGCGAATGGCATTGTGTCCTTTTTTTCCTTGGCTTCTATTCTGCCATAGCGAGGTCCATTTTCAACAATGTGATTCCCTGAGGGTTGTGGATTAGCTGACCTGGGCAGCCTTACCCTGCCGGCCGGCCCTCCCCAGGTGTGCCTGGTTGAGGTCAATATAAACAGCGCTCCAGGCAGCAATAGCCCCTGAAGTTGTGCCTGACTCCATATTCTCTGCCCCGTCAGCAGTCTCGGGGCTGTGCTGGTGGGAGGGAGTGAGGGGCCAAGGCTTTGTTGGTGGCCCGGTGTGAGTGGGGCTCTGCTGGCCTTTCTGCAGGAGTTGCCAGGCTGCCACCTGTAAAGAAGAGGATGTGTCACCCATACCTTCCGATGGAATTTCTCTCCGTACAGAGGTGAGGATGGAAAAAAGCAGTGGGGGCCGGGACAGGAGGGGTATCTCAGGCAGGGCAATAGAAAGCTTCCAGAAGAGCGCCCGGGGCCAGGACCATCCTGGCTGGCATGCAGGCACCAAGTTGGCCTGCGTGCTGTCGCTGGTGTGGCTCCTCGGCCCTTCTTCTAGGCTTTCAAGCCCTTGTACATATTCAGGTGTTTTACCTGGGAAGGGTGGGAACAGTTCAGCAGCAGCTGGCCTGGGGCTCAGCTGACGTTTACTCACAGATGCTTCAGCACGGTCCCCCAGCTTTGCAATGAGGACGCTCCTTGCATGGGGGGTGGGTTGCTGGCTGTATGGGAGGTGATTCCCCACCTCTGACCAATTTCAGAATTGTTTACCGCTGGAGCAAGTGCCCTGATAGGGTTTCCCTCTGTATAACTGGTGGGTTCAAGTTTTCTTTTTCTTTTATGGTTCAAGTTAGATTTTATTCCTCATTTATGTATTTATAGATATAAGCATGGAAATAATTCATTCCTATAAATACATCTGTGTGAAGGGAAGAACTTTTTTTGTTTTATTTTAAAATTTTATTTTTTAAATTTTGAAATTTAATTTTATTTATTTTTTTATACAGCAGGTTATTATTAGTTATGTGTTTTATGCATATACATGTATACAGGTCAATCCCAATCTCCCAACTCATCCCACCACCACCACCCCATGGCTTCCCACACTTGGTGTCCATACGTTTGTTCTCTACCTCTGTGTCTCTATTTCTTCCCTGAAAACCAGTTCATCTGTACAATTTTTTAGGTTCCACATATATGCATTAATATACAATATTTGTTTTCCTCTTTCTGGCTTACTTCATTCTGTATGACAGTCTCTAGATCCATCGATGTCTCTACAAATGACCCAGTTTCATTCCTTTTTTTGGCTGAGTAATATTCCATTTTATATGTGTACCACATCTTTATCCATTCATCTGTCTGTGGGCATTTAGGTTGCTTGCATTACCTGGCTATTGTAAATAGTGCTGCAATGAACATTGTGGTGAATGTGCCTTTTTGATTTATGGTTTTCTCTGGGTATATGCCCAGAAGTGGGATTGCTGGATCAGATGGTAATTCTATTTCTAGTTTTTTTAAGGAAACTCCATACTGTTCTCCATAGTGACTGTATCAATTTACATCCCCACCAATAGTGGAAGAGGGCTCCTTTTGTCCACACCCTCCCCAGAATTTGTTGTTTGTAGATTTTCTGATGATGCCGATTCTAACAGGTGTGAGGTGATACCTCATTGTAGTTTTGATTTGCATTTCTCTAATAATTAGTGCTGTTGAGCAGCTTTTCATGGGCGTCTTGGCCATCTCTGTGTCTTCTTTGAAGAAACGTCTCTTTAGATCTTCTGCCCATTTTTGTATTGGGTTGTTTGTTTTTTTAATATTAAGCTGCATGAGCTGTTTATATATATATATTGGAGATTAAATCTTTGTCCATTGATTCATTTGCAACGATTTTCGCCCATTCTGAGGGATGCCTTATTCCATTCCCGTTTTTTTAACAAAAAAGGAAAGAAAGAAAAAGAAGCAGAACACTAATGTGCGTAAAATATGCCTTTTGAAATGGTCGTTTTGAAATATGGACGTCCTTTGAATTTTTTGGTCGATATGTGACCCCACGATTTGTTTTCAGGGCAGGTGTCATTTACAGGCCTGCAATGATTTTGAATATCAACTAACCATTAGCGCTGGGATTAAAGCTGCTGTTGCGTGAAACGGCCACAAGGTGGCAGAAGTTCTCCCTTACCAAATCTGGTTACTAGAGCAACAGAGCCTCAATGGAAGTCATGTTCTAGATTGGAATTTAGAATGGAATGTGCCAGGAGAAAGCCCCTCAAGTTTGTCTCACTACTTCTTGTTCGTGTTTTTATTTATTTTTTTATTTTCTATTACAGCAAGTTTGATTACAATGTTTGGCTTGTTGTAGGTGTGGAAGATGTGGTTCTTTTACACATATTCAGATGTCTGTTCTTCCTGGGATCCTTTTCCCATGTACGTTAGGATAGAATGTTGAGTAGTCTTCTCTTGGTATTCCGTAGGTCTTTGGTGATTATATATGTCACCTGTGTTTGATTATGTCTGTTAACCCCGATATCGTAATGAAACCAATCCTCACACCTTTCCATTGGTGAACCCTAAGTTTGTTTAATGAATCTGTGATTGCCCTTCTCCGTGGAAGTATCTGCCCTGGTATCCATTTTTAGGTAATACCTATAAGTGATATGATACGATATGTGTCTTTCACTTTCTGACTTACTCCAAGTCACGTGATTACCTCTAGACTCATCTACGGGGCTGCAAATGGCATTGTGTCCTTTTTTTCCTTGGCTTCTCTTCTGCCTTAGCGAGGTCCATTTTCAACAATGTGATTCCTGAGGGTTGTGGATTAGCTGACTTGGGCAGCCTTACCCTGCCGGCCAGCCCTCCCCATGTGTGCCTGGTTGAGGTCAATATAAACAGCGCTCCAGGCAGCAATAGCCCCTGAAGTTGTGCCTGACTCCATATTCTCTTCCCCGTCAGCAGTCTCGGGGCTGTGCTGGTGGGAGGGAGTGAGGGGCCAAGGCTATGTTGGTGGCCCGGTGTGAGTGGGGCTCTGCTGGCCTTTCTGCAGGAGTTGCCAGGCTGCCACCTGTAAAGAAGAGGATGTGTCACCCATACCTTCCGATGGAATTTCTCTCCGGACAGAGGTGAGGAAGGAAAAAAACAGTGGGTGCCGGGACAGGAGGGGTATCTCAGGCAGGGCAATAGAAAACTTCCAGAAGAGCGCCCGGGGCCAGGACCATCCTGGCTGGCCTGCAGGCACCAAGTTGGCCTGCGTGCTGTCGCTGGTGTGGCTCCACGGCCCTTCCTCTAGGCTTTCAAGCCCTTGTACATATTCAGGTGTTTTACCTGGGAAGGGTGGGAACAGTTCAGCAGCAGCTGGCCTGGGGCTCAGCTCACGTTTACTCACAGATGCCTCAGCACGGTCCCCCAGCTTTGCAATGAGGACGCTCCTTGCATGGGGGGTGGGTTGCTGGCTGTATGGGAGGTGATTCCCCACCTCTGACCAATTTCAGAATAGTTTACCGCTGGAGCAAGTGCCCTGATAGGGTTTCCCTCTGTATAACTGGTGGGTTCAGGTTTTTTTTTCTTTTATGGTTCAAGTTAGATTTGATTCCTCTTTTATGTATTTATAGATATAAGCATGGAAATAATTCATTCCTATAAATACATCTGTGTGAAGGGAAGAACTTTTTTCTGTTTTATTTTAAAATTTTATTTTTTAACATTTTGAAATTTAATTGTATTTATTTTTTTATACAGCAGGTTATTATTAGTTATGTGTTTTATGCATATACATGTATACAGGTCAATCCCAATCTCGCAACTCATCCCACCACCACCACCCCATGGCTTCCCACACTTGGTGTCCATACGTTTGTTCTCTACCTCTGTGTCTCTATTTCTTCCCTGAAAACCAGTTCATCTGTACCATTTTTTAGGTTCCACATATATGCATTAATATACAATATTTGTTTTCCTCTTTCTGGCTTACTTCATTCTGTATGACAGTCTCTAGATCCATCGATGTCTCTACAAATGACCCAGTTTCATTCCTTTTTTTGGCTGAGTAATATTCCATTTTATATGTGTACCACATCTTTATCCATTCATCTGTCTGTGGGCATTTAGGTTGCTTGCATTACCTGGCTATTGTAAATAGTGCTGCAATGAACATTGTGGTGAATGTGCCTTTTTGATTTATGGTTTTCTCTGGGTATATGCCCAGAAGTGGGATTGCTGGATCAGATGGTAATTCTATTTCTAGTTTTTTTAAGGAAACTCCATACTGTTCTCCATAGTGACTGTATCAATTTACATCCCCACCAATAGTGGAAGAGGGCTCCTTTTGTCCACACCCTCCCCAGAATTTGTTGTTTGTAGATTTTCTGATGATGCCGATTCTAACAGGTGTGAGGTGATACCTCATTGTAGTTTTGATTTGCATTTCTCTAATAATTAGTGCTGTTGAGCAGCTTTTCATGGGCGTCTTGGCCATCTCTGTGTCTTCTTTGAAGAAACGTCTCTTTAGATCTTCTGCCCATTTTTGTATTGGGTTGTTTGTTTTTTTAATATTAAGCTGCATGAGCTGTTTATATATATATTGGAGATTAAACCTTTGTCCATTGATTCATTTGCAACAATTTTCTCCCATTCTGAGGGATGCCTTTTTCCATTCCCGTTTTTTTAACCAAAAAGGAAAGAAAGAAAAAGAAGCAGAACACTAATGTGCGTAAAATATGCCTTTTGAAATGGTCGTTTTGAAATATGGACGTCCTTTGAATTTTTTGGTCGATATGTGACCCCAGGATTTGTTTTCAGGGCAGGTGTCATTTACAGGCCTGCAATGATTTTGAATATCAACTAACCATTAGCGCTGGGATTAAAGCTGCTGATGCGTGAAACGGCCACAAGGTGGCAGCAGTTCTCCCTTACCAAATCTGGTTACTAGAGCAACAGAGCCTCAATGGAAGTCGTGTTCTAGATTGGAATTTAGAATGGAATGTGCCAGGAGAAAGCCCCTCAAGTTTGTCTCACTACTTCTTGTTCGTGTTTTTAATTTTTTATTTTCTATTACAGCAAGTTTGATTACAATGTTTGGCTTGTTATAGGTGTGGAATATGTGGTTCTTTTACACATATACAGATGTCTGTTCTTCCTGGGATCCTTTTCCCATGTACGTTAGGACAGAATGTTGAGTAGTCTTCTCTTGGTATTCCGTAGGTCTTTGGTGATTATATATGTCACCTGTGTTTGATTATGTCTGTTAACCCCGATATCGTAATGAAACCAATCCTCACACCTTTCCATTGGTGAACCCTAAGTTTGTTTAATGAATCTGTGATTGCCCTTCTCCGTGGAAATATCTGCCCTGGTATCCATTTTTAGGTAATACCTATAAGTGATATGATACGATATGTGTCTTTCACTTTCTGACTTACTCCAAGTCACGTGATTACCTCTAGACTCATCTACGGGGCTGCGAATGGCATTGTGTCCTTTTTTTCCTTGGCTTCTATTCTGCCATAGCGAGGTCCATTTTCAACAATGTGATTCCCTGAGGGTTGTGGATTAGCTGACCTGGGCAGCCTTACCCTGCCGGCCGGCCCTCCCCAGGTGTGCCTGGTTGAGGTCAATATAAACAGCGCTCCAGGCAGCAATAGCCCCTGAAGTTGTGCCTGACTCCATATTCTCTGCCCCGTCAGCAGTCTCGGGGCTGTGCTGGTGGGAGGGAGTGAGGGGCCAAGGCTTTGTTGGTGGCCCGGTGTGAGTGGGGCTCTGCTGGCCTTTCTGCAGGAGTTGCCAGGCTGCCACCTGTAAAGAAGAGGATGTGTCACCCATACCTTCCGATGGAATTTCTCTCCGTACAGAGGTGAGGATGGAAAAAAGCAGTGGGGGCCGGGACAGGAGGGGTATCTCAGGCAGGGCAATAGAAAGCTTCCAGAAGAGCGCCCGGGGCCAGGACCATCCTGGCTGGCATGCAGGCACCAAGTTGGCCTGCGTGCTGTCGCTGGTGTGGCTCCTCGGCCCTTCTTCTAGGCTTTCAAGCCCTTGTACATATTCAGGTGTTTTACCTGGGAAGGGTGGGAACAGTTCAGCAGCAGCTGGCCTGTGGCTCAGATGACGTTTACTCACAGATGCCTCAGCACGGTCCCCCAGCTTTGCAATGAGGACGCTCCTTGCATGGGGGGTGGGTTGCTGGCTGTATGGGAGGTGATTCCCCACCTCTGACCAATTTCAGAATTGTTTACCGCTGGAGCAAGTGCCCTGATAGGGTTTCCCTCTGTATAACTGGTGGGTTCAAGTTTTCTTTTTCTTTTATGGTTCAAGTTAGATTTTATTCCTCATTTATGTATTTATAGATATAAGCATGGAAATAATTCATTCCTATAAATACATCTGTGTGAAGGGAAGAACTTTTTTTGTTTTATTTTAAAATTTTATTTTTTAAATTTTGAAATTTAATTTTATTTATTTTTTTATACAGCAGGTTATTATTAGTTATGTGTTTTATGCATATACATGTATACAGGTCAATCCCAATCTCCCAACTCATCCCACCACCACCACCCCATGGCTTCCCACACTTGGTGTCCATACGTTTGTTCTCTACCTCTGTGTCTCTATTTCTTCCCTGAAAACCAGTTCATCTGTACAATTTTTTAGGTTCCACATATATGCATTAATATACAATATTTGTTTTCCTCTTTCTGGCTTACTTCATTCTGTATGACAGTCTCTAGATCCATCGATGTCTCTACAAATGACCCAGTTTCATTCCTTTTTTTGGCTGAGTAATATTCCATTTTATATGTGTACCACATCTTTATCCATTCATCTGTCTGTGGGCATTTAGGTTGCTTGCATTACCTGGCTATTGTAAATAGTGCTGCAATGAACATTGTGGTGAATGTGCCTTTTTGATTTATGGTTTTCTCTGGGTATATGCCCAGAAGTGGGATTGCTGGATCAGATGGTAATTCTATTTCTAGTTTTTTTAAGGAAACTCCATACTGTTCTCCATAGTGACTGTATCAATTTACATCCCCACCAATAGTGGAAGAGGGCTCCTTTTGTCCACACCCTCCCCAGAATTTGTTGTTTGTAGATTTTCTGATGATGCCGATTCTAACAGGTGTGAGGTGATACCTCATTGTAGTTTTGATTTGCATTTCTCTAATAATTAGTGCTGTTGAGCAGCTTTTCATGGGCGTCTTGGCCATCTCTGTGTCTTCTTTGAAGAAACGTCTCTTTAGATCTTCTGCCCATTTTTGTATTGGGTTGTTTGTTTTTTTAATATTAAGCTGCATGAGCTGTTTATATATATATTGGAGATTAAACCTTTGTCCATTGATTCATTTGCAACAATTTTCTCCCATTCTGAGGGATGCCTTTTTCCATTCCCGTTTTTTTAACCAAAAAGGAAAGAAAGAAAAAGAAGCAGAACACTAATGTGCGTAAAATATGCCTTTTGAAATGGTCGTTTTGAAATATGGACGTCCTTTGAATTTTTTGGTCGATATGTGACCCCACGATTTGTTTTCAGGGCAGGTGTCATTTACAGGCCTGCAATGATTTTGAATATCAACTAACCATTAGCGCTGGGATTAAAGCTGCTGATGCGTGAAACGGCCACAAGGTGGCAGCAGTTCTCCCTTACCAAATCTGGTTACTAGAGCAACAGAGCCTCAATGGAAGTCGTGTTCTAGATTGGAATTTAGAATGGAATGTGCCAGGAGAAAGCCCCTCAAGTTTGTCTCACTACTTCTTGTTCGTGTTTTTACTTTTTTTTTTTCTATTACAGCAAGTTTGATTACAATGTTTGGCTTGTTATAGGTGTGGAATATGTGGTTCTTTTACACATATACAGATGTCTGTTCTTCCTGGGATCCTTTTCCCATGTACGTTAGGACAGAATGTTGAGTAGTCTTCTCTTGGTATTCCGTAGGTCTTTGGTGATTATATATGTCACCTGTGTTTGATTATGTCTGTTAACCCCGATATCGTAATGAAACCAATCCTCACACCTTTCCATTGGTGAACCCTAAGTTTGTTTAATGAATCTGTGATTGCCCTTCTCCGTGGAAATATCTGCCCTGGTATCCATTTTTAGGTAATACCTATAAGTGATATGATACGATATGTGTCTTTCACTTTCTGACTTACTCCAAGTCACGTGATTACCTCTAGACTCATCTACGGGGCTGCGAATGGCATTGTGTCCTTTTTTTCCTTGGCTTCTATTCTGCCATAGCGAGGTCCATTTTCAACAATGTGATTCCCTGAGGGTTGTGGATTAGCTGACCTGGGCAGCCTTACCCTGCCGGCCGGCCCTCCCCAGGTGTGCCTGGTTGAGGTCAATATAAACAGCGCTCCAGGCAGCAATAGCCCCTGAAGTTGTGCCTGACTCCATATTCTCTGCCCCGTCAGCAGTCTCGGGGCTGTGCTGGTGGGAGGGAGTGAGGGGCCAAGGCTTTGTTGGTGGCCCGGTGTGAGTGGGGCTCTGCTGGCCTTTCTGCAGGAGTTGCCAGGCTGCCACCTGTAAAGAAGAGGATGTGTCACCCATACCTTCCGATGGAATTTCTCTCCGGACAGAGGTGAGGAAGGAAAAAAGCAGTGGGGGCCGGGACAGGAGGGGTATCTCAGGCAGGGCAATAGAAAGCTTCCAGAAGAGCGCCCGGGGCCAGGACCATCCTGGCTGGCCTGCAGGCACCAAGTTGGCCTGCGTGCTGTCGCTGGTGTGGCTCCACGGCCCTTCCTCTAGGCTTTCAAGCCCTTGTACATATTCAGGTGTTTTACCTGGGAAGGGTGGGAACAGTTCAGCAGCAGCTGGCCTGGGGCTCAGCTCACGTTTACTCACAGATGCCCCAGCACGGTCCCCCAGCTTTGCAATGAGGACGCTCCTTGCATGGGGGGTGGGTTGCTGGCTGTATGGGAGGTGATTCCCCACCTCTGACCAATTTCAGAATTGTTTACCGCTGGAGCAAGTGCCCTGATAGGGTTTCCCTCTGTATAACTGCTGGGTTCAGGGTTTTTTTTTCTTTTATGGTTCAAGTTAGATTTGATTCCTCTTTTATGTATTTATAGATATAAGCATGGAAATAATTCATTCCTATAAATACATCTGTGTGAAGGGAAGAACTTTTTTCTGTTTTATTTTAAAATTTTATTTTTTAACATTTTGAAATTTAATTGTATTTATTTTTTTATACAGCAGGTTATTATTAGTTATGTGTTTTATGCATATACATGTATACAGGTCAATCCCAATCTCCCAACTCATCCCACCACCACCACCCCATGGCTTCCCACACTTGGTGTCCATACGTTTGTTCTCTACCTCTGTGTCTCTATTTCTTCCCTGAAAACCAGTTCATCTGTACCATTTTTTAGGTTCCACATATATGCATTAATATACAATATTTGTTTTCCTCTTTCTGGCTTACTTCATTCTGTATGACAGTCTCTAGATCCATCGATGTCTCTACAAATGACCCAGTTTCATTCCTTTTTATGGCTGAGTAATATTCCATTTTATATATATACCACATCTTTATCCATTCATCTGTCTGTGGGCATTTAGGTTGCTTGCATTACCTGGCTATTGTAAATAGTGCTGCAATGAACATTGTGGTGAATGTGCCTTTTTGATTTATGGTTTTCTCTGGGTATATGCCCAGAAGTGGGATTGCTGGATCAGATGGTAATTCTATTTCTAGTTTTTTTAAGGAAACTCCATACTGTTCTCCATAGTGACTGTATCAATTTACATCCCCACCAATAGTGGAAGAGGGCTCCTTTTGTCCACACCCTCCCCAGAATTTGTTGTTTGTAGATTTTCTGATGATGCCGATTCTAACAGGTGTGAGGTGATACCTCATTGTAGTTTTGATTTGCATTTCTCTAATAATTAGTGCTGTTGAGCAGCTTTTCATGGGCGTCTTGGCCATCTCTGTGTCTTCTTTGAAGAAACGTCTCTTTAGATCTTCTGCCCATTTTTGTATTGGGTTGTTTGTTTTTTTAATATTAAGCTGCATGAGCTGTTTATATATATATATTGGAGATTAAATCTTTGTCCATTGATTCATTTGCAACGATTTTCGCCCATTCTGAGGGATGCCTTATTCCATTCCCGTTTTTTTAACAAAAAAGGAAAGAAAGAAAAAGAAGCAGAACACTAATGTGCGTAAAATATGCCTTTTGAAATGGTCGTTTTGAAATATGGACGTCCTTTGAATTTTTTGGTCGATATGTGACCCCACGATTTGTTTTCAGGGCAGGTGTCATTTACAGGCCTGCAATGATTTTGAATATCAACTAACCATTAGCGCTGGGATTAAAGCTGCTGTTGCGTGAAACGGCCACAAGGTGGCAGAAGTTCTCCCTTACCAAATCTGGTTACTAGAGCAACAGAGCCTCAATGGAAGTCATGTTCTAGATTGGAATTTAGAATGGAATGTGCCAGGAGAAAGCCCCTCAAGTTTGTCTCACTACTTCTTGTTCGTGTTTTTATTTATTTTTTTATTTTCTATTACAGCAAGTTTGATTACAATGTTTGGCTTGTTGTAGGTGTGGAAGATGTGGTTCTTTTACACATATTCAGATGTCTGTTCTTCCTGGGATCCTTTTCCCATGTACGTTAGGATAGAATGTTGAGTAGTCTTCTCTTGGTATTCCGTAGGTCTTTGGTGATTATATATGTCACCTGTGTTTGATTATGTCTGTTAACCCCGATATCGTAATGAAACCAATCCTCACACCTTTCCATTGGTGAACCCTAAGTTTGTTTAATGAATCTGTGATTGCCCTTCTCCGTGGAAGTATCTGCCCTGGTATCCATTTTTAGGTAATACCTATAAGTGATATGATACGATATGTGTCTTTCACTTTCTGACTTACTCCAAGTCACGTGATTACCTCTAGACTCATCTACGGGGCTGCAAATGGCATTGTGTCCTTTTTTTCCTTGGCTTCTCTTCTGCCTTAGCGAGGTCCATTTTCAACAATGTGATTCCTGAGGGTTGTGGATTAGCTGACTTGGGCAGCCTTACCCTGCCGGCCAGCCCTCCCCATGTGTGCCTGGTTGAGGTCAATATAAACAGCGCTCCAGGCAGCAATAGCCCCTGAAGTTGTGCCTGACTCCATATTCTCTTCCCCGTCAGCAGTCTCGGGGCTGTGCTGGTGGGAGGGAGTGAGGGGCCAAGGCTATGTTGGTGGCCCGGTGTGAGTGGGGCTCTGCTGGCCTTTCTGCAGGAGTTGCCAGGCTGCCACCTGTAAAGAAGAGGATGTGTCACCCATACCTTCCGATGGAATTTCTCTCCGGACAGAGGTGAGGAAGGAAAAAAACAGTGGGGGCCGGGACAGGAGGGGTATCTCAGGCAGGGCAATAGAAAGCTTCCAGAAGAGCGCCCGGGGCCAGGACCATCCTGGCTGGCCTGCAGGCACCAAGTTGGCCTGCGTGCTGTCGCTGGTGTGGCTCCACGGCCCTTCCTCTAGGCTTTCAAGCCCTTGTACATATTCAGGTGTTTTACCTGGGAAGGGTGGGAACAGTTCAGCAGCAGCTGGCCTGGGGCTCAGCTCACGTTTACTCACAGATGCCTCAGCACGGTCCCCCAGCTTTGCAATGAGGACGCTCCTTGCATGGGGGGTGGGTTGCTGGCTGTATGGGAGGTGATTCCCCACCTCTGACCAATTTCAGAATAGTTTACCGCTGGAGCAAGTGCCCTGATAGGGTTTCCCTCTGTATAACTGGTGGGTTCAGGTTTTTTTTTCTTTTATGGTTCAAGTTAGATTTGATTCCTCTTTTATGTATTTATAGATATAAGCATGGAAATAATTCATTCCTATAAATACATCTGTGTGAAGGGAAGAACTTTTTTCTGTTTTATTTTAAAATTTTATTTTTTAACATTTTGAAATTTAATTTTATTTATTTTTTTATACAGCAGGTTATTATTAGTTATGTGTTTTATGCATATACATGTATACAGGGCAATCCCAATCTCGCAACTCATCCCACCACCACCACCCCATGGCTTCCCACACTTGGTGTCCATACGTTTGTTCTCTACCTCTGTGTCTCTATTTCTTCCCTGAAAACCAGTTCATCTGTACCATTTTTTAGGTTCCACATATATGCATTAATATACAATATTTGTTTTCCTCTTTCTGGCTTACTTCATTCTGTATGACAGTCTCTAGATCCATCGATGTCTCTACAAATGACCCAGTTTCATTCCTTTTTTTGGCTGAGTAATATTCCATTTTATATGTGTACCACATCTTTATCCATTCATCTGTCTGTGGGCATTTAGGTTGCTTGCATTACCTGGCTATTGTAAATAGTGCTGCAATGAACATTGTGGTGAATGTGCCTTTTTGATTTATGGTTTTCTCTGGGTATATGCCCAGAAGTGGGATTGCTGGATCAGATGGTAATTCTATTTCTAGTTTTTTTTAAGGAAACTCCATACTGTTCTCCATAGTGACTGTATCAATTTACATCCCCACCAATAGTGGAAGAGGGCTCCTTTTGTCCACACCCTCCCCAGAATTTGTTGTTTGTAGATTTTCTGATGATGCCGATTCTAACAGGTGTGAGGTGATACCTCATTGTAGTTTTGATTTGCATTTCTCTAATAATTAGTGCTGTTGAGCAGCTTTTCATGGGCGTCTTGGCCATCTCTGTGTCTTCTTTGAAGAAACGTCTCTTTAGATCTTCTGCCCATTTTTGTATTGGGTTGTTTGTTTTTTTAATATTAAGCTGCATGAGCTGTTTATATATATATTGGAGATTAAACCTTTGTTCATTGATTCATTTGCAACAATTTTCTCCCATTCTGAGGGATGCCTTTTTCCATTCCCGTTTTTTTAACCAAAAAGGAAAGAAAGAAAAAGAAGCAGAACACTAATGTGCGTAAAATATGCCTTTTGAAATGGTCGTTTTGAAATATGGACGTCCTTTGAATTTTTTGGTCGATATGTGACCCCAGGATTTGTTTTCAGGGCAGGTGTCATTTACAGGCCTGCAATGATTTTGAATATCAACTAACCATTAGCGCTGGGATTAAAGCTGCTGATGCGTGAAACGGCCACAAGGTGGCAGCAGTTCTCCCTTACCAAATCTGGTTACTAGAGCAACAGAGCCTCAATGGAAGTCGTGTTCTAGATTGGAATTTAGAATGGAATGTGCCAGGAGAAAGCCCCTCAAGTTTGTCTCACTACTTCTTGTTCGTGTTTTTAATTTTTTATTTTCTATTACAGCAAGTTTGATTACAATGTTTGGCTTGTTATAGGTGTGGAATATGTGGTTCTTTTACACATATACAGATGTCTGTTCTTCCTGGGATCCTTTTCCCATGTACGTTAGGACAGAATGTTGAGTAGTCTTCTCTTGGTATTCCGTAGGTCTTTGGTGATTATATATGTCACCTGTGTTTGATTATGTCTGTTAACCCCGATATCGTAATGAAACCAATCCTCACACCTTTCCATTGGTGAACCCTAAGTTTGTTTAATGAATCTGTGATTGCCCTTCTCCGTGGAAATATCTGCCCTGGTATCCATTTTTAGGTAATACCTATAAGTGATATGATACGATATGTGTCTTTCACTTTCTGACTTACTCCAAGTCACGTGATTACCTCTAGACTCATCTACGGGGCTGCAAATGGCATTGTGTCCTTTTTTTCCTTGGCTTCTATTCTGCCTTAGCGAGGTCCATTTTCAACAATGTGATTCCCTGAGGGTTGTGGATTAGCTGACCTGGGCAGCCTTACCCTGCCGGCCGGCCCTCCCCAGGTGTGCCTGGTTGAGGTCAATATAAACAGCGCTCCAGGCAGCAATAGCCCCTGAAGTTGTGCCTGACTCCATATTCTCTGCCCCGTCAGCAGTCTCGGGGCTGTGCTGGTGGGAGGGAGTGAGGGGCCAAGGCTTTGTTGGTGGCCCGGTGTGAGTGGGGCTCTGCTGGCCTTTCTGCAGGAGTTGCCAGGCTGCCACCTGTAAAGAAGAGGATGTGTCACCCATACCTTCCGATGGAATTTCTCTCCGTACAGAGGTGAGGATGGAAAAAAGCAGTGGGGGCCGGGACAGGAGGGGTATCTCAGGCAGGGCAATAGAAAGCTTCCAGAAGAGCGCCCGGGGCCAGGACCATCCTGGCTGGCATGCAGGCACCAAGTTGGCCTGCGTGCTGTCGCTGGTGTGGCTCCTCGGCCCTTCTTCTAGGCTTTCAAGCCCTTGTACATATTCAGGTGTTTTACCTGGGAAGGGTGGGAACAGTTCAGCAGCAGCTGGCCTGGGGCTCAGCTGACGTTTACTCACAGATGCCTCAGCACGGTCCCCCAGCTTTGCAATGAGGACGCTCCTTGCATGGGGGGTGGGTTGCTGGCTGTATGGGAGGTGATTCCCCACCTCTGACCAATTTCAGAATTGTTTACCGCTGGAGCAAGTGCCCTGATAGGGTTTCCCTCTGTATAACTGGTGGGTTCAAGTTTTCTTTTTCTTTTATGGTTCAAGTTAGATTTTATTCCTCATTTATGTATTTATAGATATAAGCATGGAAATAATTCATTCCTATAAATACATCTGTGTGAAGGGAAGAACTTTTTTTGTTTTATTTTAAAATTTTATTTTTTAAATTTTGAAATTTAATTTTATTTATTTTTTTATACAGCAGGTTATTATTAGTTATGTGTTTTATGCATATACATGTATACAGGTCAATCCCAATCTCCCAACTCATCCCACCACCACCACCCCATGGCTTCCCACACTTGGTGTCCATACGTTTGTTCTCTACCTCTGTGTCTCTATTTCTTCCCTGCAAACCAGTTCATCTGTACCATTTTTTAGGTTCCACATATATGCATTAATATACAATATTTGTTTTCCTCTTTCTGGCTTACTTCATTCTGTATGACAGTCTCTAGATCCATCGATGTCTCTACAAATGACCCAGTTTCATTCCTTTTTATGGCTGAGTAATATTCCATTTTATATATATACCACATCTTTATCCATTCATCTGTCTGTGGGCATTTAGGTTGCTTGCATTACCTGGCTATTGTAAATAGTGCTGCAATGAACATTGTGGTGAATGTGCCTTTTTGATTTATGGTTTTCTCTGGGTATATGCCCAGAAGTGGGATTGCTGGATCAGATGGTAATTCTATTTCTAGTTTTTTTAAGGAAACTCCATACTGTTCTCCATAGTGACTGTATCAATTTACATCCCCACCAATAGTGGAAGAGGGCTCCTTTTGTCCACACCCTCCCCAGAATTTGTTGTTTGTAGATTTTCTGATGATGCCGATTCTAACAGGTGTGAGGTGATACCTCATTGTAGTTTTGATTTGCATTTCTCTAATAATTAGTGCTGTTGAGCAGCTTTTCATGGGCGTCTTGGCCATCTCTGTGTCTTCTTTGAAGAAACGTCTCTTTAGATCTTCTGCCCATTTTTGTATTGGGTTGTTTGTTTTTTTAATATTAAGCTGCATGAGCTGTTTATATATATATATTGGAGATTAAATCTTTGTCCATTGATTCATTTGCAACGATTTTCGCCCATTCTGAGGGATGCCTTATTCCATTCCCGTTTTTTTAACAAAAAAGGAAAGAAAGAAAAAGAAGCAGAACACTAATGTGCGTAAAATATGCCTTTTGAAATGGTCGTTTTGAAATATGGACGTCCTTTGAATTTTTTGGTCGATATGTGACCCCACGATTTGTTTTCAGGGCAGGTGTCATTTACAGGCCTGCAATGATTTTGAATATCAACTAACCATTAGCGCTGGGATTAAAGCTGCTGTTGCGTGAAACGGCCACAAGGTGGCAGAAGTTCTCCCTTACCAAATCTGGTTACTAGAGCAACAGAGCCTCAATGGAAGTCATGTTCTAGATTGGAATTTAGAATGGAATGTGCCAGGAGAAAGCCCCTCAAGTTTGTCTCACTACTTCTTGTTCGTGTTTTTATTTATTTTTTTATTTTCTATTACAGCAAGTTTGATTACAATGTTTGGCTTGTTGTAGGTGTGGAAGATGTGGTTCTTTTACACATATTCAGATGTCTGTTCTTCCTGGGATCCTTTTCCCATGTACGTTAGGATAGAATGTTGAGTAGTCTTCTCTTGGTATTCCGTAGGTCTTTGGTGATTATATATGTCACCTGTGTTTGATTATGTCTGTTAACCCCGATATCGTAATGAAACCAATCCTCACACCTTTCCATTGGTGAACCCTAAGTTTGTTTAATGAATCTGTGATTGCCCTTCTCCGTGGAAGTATCTGCCCTGGTATCCATTTTTAGGTAATACCTATAAGTGATATGATACGATATGTGTCTTTCACTTTCTGACTTACTCCAAGTCACGTGATTACCTCTAGACTCATCTACGGGGCTGCAAATGGCATTGTGTCCTTTTTTTCCTTGGCTTCTCTTCTGCCTTAGCGAGGTCCATTTTCAACAATGTGATTCCTGAGGGTTGTGGATTAGCTGACTTGGGCAGCCTTACCCTGCCGGCCAGCCCTCCCCATGTGTGCCTGGTTGAGGTCAATATAAACAGCGCTCCAGGCAGCAATAGCCCCTGAAGTTGTGCCTGACTCCATATTCTCTTCCCCGTCAGCAGTCTCGGGGCTGTGCTGGTGGGAGGGAGTGAGGGGCCAAGGCTATGTTGGTGGCCCGGTGTGAGTGGGGCTCTGCTGGCCTTTCTGCAGGAGTTGCCAGGCTGCCACCTGTAAAGAAGAGGATGTGTCACCCATACCTTCCGATGGAATTTCTCTCCGGACAGAGGTGAGGAAGGAAAAAAACAGTGGGGGCCGGGACAGGAGGGGTATCTCAGGCAGGGCAATAGAAAGCTTCCAGAAGAGCGCCCGGGGCCAGGACCATCCTGGCTGGCCTGCAGGCACCAAGTTGGCCTGCGTGCTGTCGCTGGTGTGGCTCCACGGCCCTTCCTCTAGGCTTTCAAGCCCTTGTACATATTCAGGTGTTTTACCTGGGAAGGGTGGGAACAGTTCAGCAGCAGCTGGCCTGGGGCTCAGCTCACGTTTACTCACAGATGCCTCAGCACGGTCCCCCAGCTTTGCAATGAGGACGCTCCTTGCATGGGGGGTGGGTTGCTGGCTGTATGGGAGGTGATTCCCCACCTCTGACCAATTTCAGAATAGTTTACCGCTGGAGCAAGTGCCCTGATAGGGTTTCCCTCTGTATAACTGGTGGGTTCAGGTTTTTTTTTCTTTTATGGTTCAAGTTAGATTTGATTCCTCTTTTATGTATTTATAGATATAAGCATGGAAATAATTCATTCCTATAAATACATCTGTGTGAAGGGAAGAACTTTTTTCTGTTTTATTTTAAAATTTTATTTTTTAACATTTTGAAATTTAATTTTATTTATTTTTTTATACAGCAGGTTATTATTAGTTATGTGTTTTATGCATATACATGTATACAGGGCAATCCCAATCTCGCAACTCATCCCACCACCACCACCCCATGGCTTCCCACACTTGGTGTCCATACGTTTGTTCTCTACCTCTGTGTCTCTATTTCTTCCCTGAAAACCAGTTCATCTGTACCATTTTTTAGGTTCCACATATATGCATTAATATACAATATTTGTTTTCCTCTTTCTGGCTTACTTCATTCTGTATGACAGTCTCTAGATCCATCGATGTCTCTACAAATGACCCAGTTTCATTCCTTTTTTTGGCTGAGTAATATTCCATTTTATATGTGTACCACATCTTTATCCATTCATCTGTCTGTGGGCATTTAGGTTGCTTGCATTACCTGGCTATTGTAAATAGTGCTGCAATGAACATTGTGGTGAATGTGCCTTTTTGATTTATGGTTTTCTCTGGGTATATGCCCAGAAGTGGGATTGCTGGATCAGATGGTAATTCTATTTCTAGTTTTTTTAAGGAAACTCCATACTGTTCTCCATAGTGACTGTATCAATTTACATCCCCACCAATAGTGGAAGAGGGCTCCTTTTGTCCACACCCTCCCCAGAATTTGTTGTTTGTAGATTTTCTGATGATGCCGATTCTAACAGGTGTGAGGTGATACCTCATTGTAGTTTTGATTTGCATTTCTCTAATAATTAGTGCTGTTGAGCAGCTTTTCATGGGCGTCTTGGCCATCTCTGTGTCTTCTTTGAAGAAACGTCTCTTTAGATCTTCTGCCCATTTTTGTATTGGGTTGTTTGTTTTTTTAATATTAAGCTGCATGAGCTGTTTATATATATATTGGAGATTAAACCTTTGTTCATTGATTCATTTGCAACAATTTTCTCCCATTCTGAGGGATGCCTTTTTCCATTCCCGTTTTTTTAACCAAAAAGGAAAGAAAGAAAAAGAAGCAGAACACTAATGTGCGTAAAATATGCCTTTTGAAATGGTCGTTTTGAAATATGGACGTCCTTTGAATTTTTTGGTCGATATGTGACCCCACGATTTGTTTTCAGGGCAGGTGTCATTTACAGGCCTGCAATGATTTTGAATATCAACTAACCATTAGCGCTGGGATTAAAGCTGCTGATGCGTGAAACGGCCACAAGGTGGCAGCAGTTCTCCCTTACCAAATCTGGTTACTAGAGCAACAGAGCCTCAATGGAAGTCGTGTTCTAGATTGGAATTTAGAATGGAATGTGCCAGGAGAAAGCCCCTCAAGTTTGTCTCACTACTTCTTGTTCGTGTTTTTAATTTTTTATTTTCTATTACAGCAAGTTTGATTACAATGTTTGGCTTGTTATAGGTGTGGAATATGTGGTTCTTTTACACATATACAGATGTCTGTTCTTCCTGGGATCCTTTTCCCATGTACGTTAGGACAGAATGTTGAGTAGTCTTCTCTTGGTATTCCGTAGGTCTTTGGTGATTATATATGTCACCTGTGTTTGATTATGTCTGTTAACCCCGATATCGTAATGAAACCAATCCTCACACCTTTCCATTGGTGAACCCTAAGTTTGTTTAATGAATCTGTGATTGCCCTTCTCCGTGGAAATATCTGCCCTGGTATCCATTTTTAGGTAATACCTATAAGTGATATGATACGATATGTGTCTTTCACTTTCTGACTTACTCCAAGTCACGTGATTACCTCTAGACTCATCTACGGGGCTGCGAATGGCATTGTGTCCTTTTTTTCCTTGGCTTCTATTCTGCCATAGCGAGGTCCATTTTCAACAATGTGATTCCCTGAGGGTTGTGGATTAGCTGACCTGGGCAGCCTTACCCTGCCGGCCGGCCCTCCCCAGGTGTGCCTGGTTGAGGTCAATATAAACAGCGCTCCAGGCAGCAATAGCCCCTGAAGTTGTGCCTGACTCCATATTCTCTGCCCCGTCAGCAGTCTCGGGGCTGTGCTGGTGGGAGGGAGTGAGGGGCCAAGGCTTTGTTGGTGGCCCGGTGTGAGTGGGGCTCTGCTGGCCTTTCTGCAGGAGTTGCCAGGCTGCCACCTGTAAAGAAGAGGATGTGTCACCCATACCTTCCGATGGAATTTCTCTCCGTACAGAGGTGAGGATGGAAAAAAGCAGTGGGGGCCGGGACAGGAGGGGTATCTCAGGCAGGGCAATAGAAAGCTTCCAGAAGAGCGCCCGGGGCCAGGACCATCCTGGCTGGCATGCAGGCACCAAGTTGGCCTGCGTGCTGTCGCTGGTGTGGCTCCTCGGCCCTTCTTCTAGGCTTTCAAGCCCTTGTACATATTCAGGTGTTTTACCTGGGAAGGGTGGGAACAGTTCAGCAGCAGCTGGCCTGGGGCTCAGCTGACGTTTACTCACAGATGCCTCAGCACGGTCCCCCAGCTTTGCAATGAGGACGCTCCTTGCATGGGGGGTGGGTTGCTGGCTGTATGGGAGGTGATTCCCCACCTCTGACCAATTTCAGAATTGTTTACCGCTGGAGCAAGTGCCCTGATAGGGTTTCCCTCTGTATAACTGGTGGGTTCAAGTTTTCTTTTTCTTTTATGGTTCAAGTTAGATTTTATTCCTCATTTATGTATTTATAGATATAAGCATGGAAATAATTCATTCCTATAAATACATCTGTGTGAAGGGAAGAACTTTTTTTGTTTTATTTTAAAATTTTATTTTTTAAATTTTGAAATTTAATTTTATTTATTTTTTTATACAGCAGGTTATTATTAGTTATGTGTTTTATGCATATACATGTATACAGGTCAATCCCAATCTCCCAACTCATCCCACCACCACCACCCCATGGCTTCCCACACTTGGTGTCCATACGTTTGTTCTCTACCTCTGTGTCTCTATTTCTTCCCTGAAAACCAGTTCATCTGTACAATTTTTTAGGTTCCACATATATGCATTAATATACAATATTTGTTTTCCTCTTTCTGGCTTACTTCATTCTGTATGACAGTCTCTAGATCCATCGATGTCTCTACAAATGACCCAGTTTCATTCCTTTTTTTGGCTG
Source organism: Mesoplodon densirostris (assembly GCF_025265405.1). Classification (NCBI taxonomy): domain Eukaryota; kingdom Metazoa; phylum Chordata; class Mammalia; order Artiodactyla; family Ziphiidae; genus Mesoplodon; species Mesoplodon densirostris. The sequence continues at coordinate 241,011,870 of NC_082661.1, forward strand.
AGTAATATTCCATTTTATATGTGTACCACATCTTTATCCATTCATCTGTCTGTGGGCATTTAGGTTGCTTGCATTACCTGGCTATTGTAAATAGTGCTGCAATGAACATTGTGGTGAATGTGCCTTTTTGATTTATGGTTTTCTCTGGGTATATGCCCAGAAGTGGGATTGCTGGATCAGATGGTAATTCTATTTCTAGTTTTTTTAAGGAAACTCCATACTGTTCTCCATAGTGACTGTATCAATTTACATCCCCACCAATAGTGGAAGAGGGCTCCTTTTGTCCACACCCTCCCCAGAATTTGTTGTTTGTAGATTTTCTGATGATGCCGATTCTAACAGGTGTGAGGTGATACCTCATTGTAGTTTTGATTTGCATTTCTCTAATAATTAGTGCTGTTGAGCAGCTTTTCATGGGCGTCTTGGCCATCTCTGTGTCTTCTTTGAAGAAACGTCTCTTTAGATCTTCTGCCCATTTTTGTATTGGGTTGTTTGTTTTTTTAATATTAAGCTGCATGAGCTGTTTATATATATATATTGGAGATTAAATCTTTGTCCATTGATTCATTTGCAACGATTTTCGCCCATTCTGAGGGATGCCTTATTCCATTCCCGTTTTTTTAACAAAAAAGGAAAGAAAGAAAAAGAAGCAGAACACTAATGTGCGTAAAATATGCCTTTTGAAATGGTCGTTTTGAAATATGGACGTCCTTTGAATTTTTTGGTCGATATGTGACCCCACGATTTGTTTTCAGGGCAGGTGTCATTTACAGGCCTGCAATGATTTTGAATATCAACTAACCATTAGCGCTGGGATTAAAGCTGCTGTTGCGTGAAACGGCCACAAGGTGGCAGAAGTTCTCCCTTACCAAATCTGGTTACTAGAGCAACAGAGCCTCAATGGAAGTCATGTTCTAGATTGGAATTTAGAATGGAATGTGCCAGGAGAAAGCCCCTCAAGTTTGTCTCACTACTTCTTGTTCGTGTTTTTATTTATTTTTTTATTTTCTATTACAGCAAGTTTGATTACAATGTTTGGCTTGTTGTAGGTGTGGAAGATGTGGTTCTTTTACACATATTCAGATGTCTGTTCTTCCTGGGATCCTTTTCCCATGTACGTTAGGATAGAATGTTGAGTAGTCTTCTCTTGGTATTCCGTAGGTCTTTGGTGATTATATATGTCACCTGTGTTTGATTATGTCTGTTAACCCCGATATCGTAATGAAACCAATCCTCACACCTTTCCATTGGTGAACCCTAAGTTTGTTTAATGAATCTGTGATTGCCCTTCTCCGTGGAAGTATCTGCCCTGGTATCCATTTTTAGGTAATACCTATAAGTGATATGATACGATATGTGTCTTTCACTTTCTGACTTACTCCAAGTCACGTGATTACCTCTAGACTCATCTACGGGGCTGCAAATGGCATTGTGTCCTTTTTTTCCTTGGCTTCTCTTCTGCCTTAGCGAGGTCCATTTTCAACAATGTGATTCCTGAGGGTTGTGGATTAGCTGACTTGGGCAGCCTTACCCTGCCGGCCAGCCCTCCCCATGTGTGCCTGGTTGAGGTCAATATAAACAGCGCTCCAGGCAGCAATAGCCCCTGAAGTTGTGCCTGACTCCATATTCTCTTCCCCGTCAGCAGTCTCGGGGCTGTGCTGGTGGGAGGGAGTGAGGGGCCAAGGCTATGTTGGTGGCCCGGTGTGAGTGGGGCTCTGCTGGCCTTTCTGCAGGAGTTGCCAGGCTGCCACCTGTAAAGAAGAGGATGTGTCACCCATACCTTCCGATGGAATTTCTCTCCGGACAGAGGTGAGGAAGGAAAAAAACAGTGGGGGCCGGGACAGGAGGGGTATCTCAGGCAGGGCAATAGAAAGCTTCCAGAAGAGCGCCCGGGGCCAGGACCATCCTGGCTGGCCTGCAGGCACCAAGTTGGCCTGCGTGCTGTCGCTGGTGTGGCTCCACGGCCCTTCCTCTAGGCTTTCAAGCCCTTGTACATATTCAGGTGTTTTACCTGGGAAGGGTGGGAACAGTTCAGCAGCAGCTGGCCTGGGGCTCAGCTCACGTTTACTCACAGATGCCTCAGCACGGTCCCCCAGCTTTGCAATGAGGACGCTCCTTGCATGGGGGGTGGGTTGCTGGCTGTATGGGAGGTGATTCCCCACCTCTGACCAATTTCAGAATAGTTTACCGCTGGAGCAAGTGCCCTGATAGGGTTTCCCTCTGTATAACTGGTGGGTTCAGGTTTTTTTTTCTTTTATGGTTCAAGTTAGATTTGATTCCTCTTTTATGTATTTATAGATATAAGCATGGAAATAATTCATTCCTATAAATACATCTGTGTGAAGGGAAGAACTTTTTTCTGTTTTATTTTAAAATTTTATTTTTTAACATTTTGAAATTTAATTTTATTTATTTTTTTATACAGCAGGTTATTATTAGTTATGTGTTTTATGCATATACATGTATACAGGGCAATCCCAATCTCGCAACTCATCCCACCACCACCACCCCATGGCTTCCCACACTTGGTGTCCATACGTTTGTTCTCTACCTCTGTGTCTCTATTTCTTCCCTGAAAACCAGTTCATCTGTACCATTTTTTAGGTTCCACATATATGCATTAATATACAATATTTGTTTTCCTCTTTCTGGCTTACTTCATTCTGTATGACAGTCTCTAGATCCATCGATGTCTCTACAAATGACCCAGTTTCATTCCTTTTTTTGGCTGAGTAATATTCCATTTTATATGTGTACCACATCTTTATCCATTCATCTGTCTGTGGGCATTTAGGTTGCTTGCATTACCTGGCTATTGTAAATAGTGCTGCAATGAACATTGTGGTGAATGTGCCTTTTTGATTTATGGTTTTCTCTGGGTATATGCCCAGAAGTGGGATTGCTGGATCAGATGGTAATTCTATTTCTAGTTTTTTTAAGGAAACTCCATACTGTTCTCCATAGTGACTGTATCAATTTACATCCCCACCAATAGTGGAAGAGGGCTCCTTTTGTCCACACCCTCCCCAGAATTTGTTGTTTGTAGATTTTCTGATGATGCCGATTCTAACAGGTGTGAGGTGATACCTCATTGTAGTTTTGATTTGCATTTCTCTAATAATTAGTGCTGTTGAGCAGCTTTTCATGGGCGTCTTGGCCATCTCTGTGTCTTCTTTGAAGAAACGTCTCTTTAGATCTTCTGCCCATTTTTGTATTGGGTTGTTTGTTTTTTTAATATTAAGCTGCATGAGCTGTTTATATATATATATTGGAGATTAAATCTTTGTCCATTGATTCATTTGCAACGATTTTCGCCCATTCTGAGGGATGCCTTATTCCATTCCCGTTTTTTTAACAAAAAAGGAAAGAAAGAAAAAGAAGCAGAACACTAATGTGCGTAAAATATGCCTTTTGAAATGGTCGTTTTGAAATATGGACGTCCTTTGAATTTTTTGGTCGATATGTGACCCCACGATTTGTTTTCAGGGCAGGTGTCATTTACAGGCCTGCAATGATTTTGAATATCAACTAACCATTAGCGCTGGGATTAAAGCTGCTGTTGCGTGAAACGGCCACAAGGTGGCAGAAGTTCTCCCTTACCAAATCTGGTTACTAGAGCAACAGAGCCTCAATGGAAGTCATGTTCTAGATTGGAATTTAGAATGGAATGTGCCAGGAGAAAGCCCCTCAAGTTTGTCTCACTACTTCTTGTTCGTGTTTTTATTTATTTTTTTATTTTCTATTACAGCAAGTTTGATTACAATGTTTGGCTTGTTGTAGGTGTGGAAGATGTGGTTCTTTTACACATATTCAGATGTCTGTTCTTCCTGGGATCCTTTTCCCATGTACGTTAGGATAGAATGTTGAGTAGTCTTCTCTTGGTATTCCGTAGGTCTTTGGTGATTATATATGTCACCTGTGTTTGATTATGTCTGTTAACCCCGATATCGTAATGAAACCAATCCTCACACCTTTCCATTGGTGAACCCTAAGTTTGTTTAATGAATCTGTGATTGCCCTTCTCCGTGGAAGTATCTGCCCTGGTATCCATTTTTAGGTAATACCTATAAGTGATATGATACGATATGTGTCTTTCACTTTCTGACTTACTCCAAGTCACGTGATTACCTCTAGACTCATCTACGGGGCTGCAAATGGCATTGTGTCCTTTTTTTCCTTGGCTTCTCTTCTGCCTTAGCGAGGTCCATTTTCAACAATGTGATTCCTGAGGGTTGTGGATTAGCTGACTTGGGCAGCCTTACCCTGCCGGCCAGCCCTCCCCATGTGTGCCTGGTTGAGGTCAATATAAACAGCGCTCCAGGCAGCAATAGCCCCTGAAGTTGTGCCTGACTCCATATTCTCTTCCCCGTCAGCAGTCTCGGGGCTGTGCTGGTGGGAGGGAGTGAGGGGCCAAGGCTATGTTGGTGGCCCGGTGTGAGTGGGGCTCTGCTGGCCTTTCTGCAGGAGTTGCCAGGCTGCCACCTGTAAAGAAGAGGATGTGTCACCCATACCTTCCGATGGAATTTCTCTCCGGACAGAGGTGAGGAAGGAAAAAAACAGTGGGGGCCGGGACAGGAGGGGTATCTCAGGCAGGGCAATAGAAAGCTTCCAGAAGAGCGCCCGGGGCCAGGACCATCCTGGCTGGCCTGCAGGCACCAAGTTGGCCTGCGTGCTGTCGCTGGTGTGGCTCCACGGCCCTTCCTCTAGGCTTTCAAGCCCTTGTACATATTCAGGTGTTTTACCTGGGAAGGGTGGGAACAGTTCAGCAGCAGCTGGCCTGGGGCTCAGCTCACGTTTACTCACAGATGCCTCAGCACGGTCCCCCAGCTTTGCAATGAGGACGCTCCTTGCATGGGGGGTGGGTTGCTGGCTGTATGGGAGGTGATTCCCCACCTCTGACCAATTTCAGAATAGTTTACCGCTGGAGCAAGTGCCCTGATAGGGTTTCCCTCTGTATAACTGGTGGGTTCAGGTTTTTTTTTCTTTTATGGTTCAAGTTAGATTTGATTCCTCTTTTATGTATTTATAGATATAAGCATGGAAATAATTCATTCCTATAAATACATCTGTGTGAAGGGAAGAACTTTTTTCTGTTTTATTTTAAAATTTTATTTTTTAACATTTTGAAATTTAATTTTATTTATTTTTTTATACAGCAGGTTATTATTAGTTATGTGTTTTATGCATATACATGTATACAGGGCAATCCCAATCTCGCAACTCATCCCACCACCACCACCCCATGGCTTCCCACACTTGGTGTCCATACGTTTGTTCTCTACCTCTGTGTCTCTATTTCTTCCCTGAAAACCAGTTCATCTGTACCATTTTTTAGGTTCCACATATATGCATTAATATACAATATTTGTTTTCCTCTTTCTGGCTTACTTCATTCTGTATGACAGTCTCTAGATCCATCGATGTCTCTACAAATGACCCAGTTTCATTCCTTTTTTTGGCTGAGTAATATTCCATTTTATATGTGTACCACATCTTTATCCATTCATCTGTCTGTGGGCATTTAGGTTGCTTGCATTACCTGGCTATTGTAAATAGTGCTGCAATGAACATTGTGGTGAATGTGCCTTTTTGATTTATGGTTTTCTCTTGGTATATGCCCAGAAGTGGGATTGCTGGATCAGATGGTAATTCTATTTCTAGTTTTTTTAAGGAAACTCCATACTGTTCTCCATAGTGACTGTATCAATTTACATCCCCACCAATAGTGGAAGAGGGCTCCTTTTGTCCACACCCTCCCCAGAATTTGTTGTTTGTAGATTTTCTGATGATGCCGATTCTAACAGGTGTGAGGTGATACCTCATTGTAGTTTTGATTTGCATTTCTCTAATAATTAGTGCTGTTGAGCAGCTTTTCATGGGCGTCTTGGCCATCTCTGTGTCTTCTTTGAAGAAACGTCTCTTTAGATCTTCTGCCCATTTTTGTATTGGGTTGTTTGTTTTTTTAATATTAAGCTGCATGAGCTGTTTATATATATATTGGAGATTAAACCTTTGTTCATTGATTCATTTGCAACAATTTTCTCCCATTCTGAGGGATGCCTTTTTCCATTCCCGTTTTTTTAACCAAAAAGGAAAGAAAGAAAAAGAAGCAGAACACTAATGTGCGTAAAATATGCCTTTTGAAATGGTCGTTTTGAAATATGGACGTCCTTTGAATTTTTTGGTCGATATGTGACCCCACGATTTGTTTTCAGGGCAGGTGTCATTTACAGGCCTGCAATGATTTTGAATATCAACTAACCATTAGCGCTGGGATTAAAGCTGCTGATGCGTGAAACGGCCACAAGGTGGCAGCAGTTCTCCCTTACCAAATCTGGTTACTAGAGCAACAGAGCCTCAATGGAAGTCGTGTTCTAGATTGGAATTTAGAATGGAATGTGCCAGGAGAAAGCCCCTCAAGTTTGTCTCACTACTTCTTGTTCGTGTTTTTACTTTTTTATTTTCTATTACAGCAAGTTTGATTACAATGTTTGGCTTGTTATAGGTGTGGAATATGTGGTTCTTTTACACATATACAGATGTCTGTTCTTCCTGGGATCCTTTTCCCATGTACGTTAGGACAGAATGTTGAGTAGTCTTCTCTTGGTATTCCGTAGGTCTTTGGTGATTATATATGTCACCTGTGTTTGATTATGTCTGTTAACCCCGATATCGTAATGAAACCAATCCTCACACCTTTCCATTGGTGAACCCTAAGTTTGTTTAATGAATCTGTGATTGCCCTTCTCCGTGGAAATATCTGCCCTGGTATCCATTTTTAGGTAATACCTATAAGTGATATGATACGATATGTGTCTTTCACTTTCTGACTTACTCCAAGTCACGTGATTACCTCTAGACTCATCTACGGGGCTGCGAATGGCATTGTGTCCTTTTTTTCCTTGGCTTCTATTCTGCCATAGCGAGGTCCATTTTCAACAATGTGATTCCCTGAGGGTTGTGGATTAGCTGACCTGGGCAGCCTTACCCTGCCGGCCGGCCCTCCCCAGGTGTGCCTGGTTGAGGTCAATATAAACAGCGCTCCAGGCAGCAATAGCCCCTGAAGTTGTGCCTGACTCCATATTCTCTGCCCCGTCAGCAGTCTCGGGGCTGTGCTGGTGGGAGGGAGTGAGGGGCCAAGGCTTTGTTGGTGGCCCGGTGTGAGTGGGGCTCTGCTGGCCTTTCTGCAGGAGTTGCCAGGCTGCCACCTGTAAAGAAGAGGATGTGTCACCCATACCTTCCGATGGAATTTCTCTCCGTACAGAGGTGAGGATGGAAAAAAGCAGTGGGGGCCGGGACAGGAGGGGTATCTCAGGCAGGGCAATAGAAAGCTTCCAGAAGAGCGCCCGGGGCCAGGACCATCCTGGCTGGCATGCAGGCACCAAGTTGGCCTGCGTGCTGTCGCTGGTGTGGCTCCTCGGCCCTTCTTCTAGGCTTTCAAGCCCTTGTACATATTCAGGTGTTTTACCTGGGAAGGGTGGGAACAGTTCAGCAGCAGCTGGCCTGGGGCTCAGCTGACGTTTACTCACAGATGCCTCAGCACGGTCCCCCAGCTTTGCAATGAGGACGCTCCTTGCATGGGGGGTGGGTTGCTGGCTGTATGGGAGGTGATTCCCCACCTCTGACCAATTTCAGAATTGTTTACCGCTGGAGCAAGTGCCCTGATAGGGTTTCCCTCTGTATAACTGGTGGGTTCAAGTTTTCTTTTTCTTTTATGGTTCAAGTTAGATTTTATTCCTCATTTATGTATTTATAGATATAAGCATGGAAATAATTCATTCCTATAAATACATCTGTGTGAAGGGAAGAACTTTTTTTGTTTTATTTTAAAATTTTATTTTTTAAATTTTGAAATTTAATTTTATTTATTTTTTTATACAGCAGGTTATTATTAGTTATGTGTTTTATGCATATACATGTATACAGGTCAATCCCAATCTCCCAACTCATCCCACCACCACCACCCCATGGCTTCCCACACTTGGTGTCCATACGTTTGTTCTCTACCTCTGTGTCTCTATTTCTTCCCTGAAAACCAGTTCATCTGTACAATTTTTTAGGTTCCACATATATGCATTAATATACAATATTTGTTTTCCTCTTTCTGGCTTACTTCATTCTGTATGACAGTCTCTAGATCCATCGATGTCTCTACAAATGACCCAGTTTCATTCCTTTTTTTGGCTGAGTAATATTCCATTTTATATGTGTACCACATCTTTATCCATTCATCTGTCTGTGGGCATTTAGGTTGCTTGCATTACCTGGCTATTGTAAATAGTGCTGCAATGAACATTGTGGTGAATGTGCCTTTTTGATTTATGGTTTTCTCTGGGTATATGCCCAGAAGTGGGATTGCTGGATCAGATGGTAATTCTATTTCTAGTTTTTTTAAGGAAACTCCATACTGTTCTCCATAGTGACTGTATCAATTTACATCCCCACTAATAGTGGAAGAGGGCTCCTTTTGTCCACACCCTCCCCAGAATTTGTTGTTTGTAGATTTTCTGATGATGCCGATTCTAACAGGTGTGAGGTGATACCTCATTGTAGTTTTGATTTGCATTTCTCTAATAATTAGTGCTGTTGAGCAGCTTTTCATGGGCGTCTTGGCCATCTCTGTGTCTTCTTTGAAGAAACGTCTCTTTAGATCTTCTGCCCATTTTTGTATTGGGTTGTTTGTTTTTTTAATATTAAGCTGCATGAGCTGTTTATATATATATATTGGAGATTAAATCTTTGTCCATTGATTCATTTGCAACGATTTTCGCCCATTCTGAGGGATGCCTTATTCCATTCCCGTTTTTTTAACAAAAAAGGAAAGAAAGAAAAAGAAGCAGAACACTAATGTGCGTAAAATATGCCTTTTGAAATGGTCGTTTTGAAATATGGACGTCCTTTGAATTTTTTGGTCGATATGTGACCCCACGATTTGTTTTCAGGGCAGGTGTCATTTACAGGCCTGCAATGATTTTGAATATCAACTAACCATTAGCGCTGGGATTAAAGCTGCTGTTGCGTGAAACGGCCACAAGGTGGCAGAAGTTCTCCCTTACCAAATCTGGTTACTAGAGCAACAGAGCCTCAATGGAAGTCATGTTCTAGATTGGAATTTAGAATGGAATGTGCCAGGAGAAAGCCCCTCAAGTTTGTCTCACTACTTCTTGTTCGTGTTTTTATTTATTTTTTTATTTTCTATTACAGCAAGTTTGATTACAATGTTTGGCTTGTTGTAGGTGTGGAAGATGTGGTTCTTTTACACATATTCAGATGTCTGTTCTTCCTGGGATCCTTTTCCCATGTACGTTAGGATAGAATGTTGAGTAGTCTTCTCTTGGTATTCCGTAGGTCTTTGGTGATTATATATGTCACCTGTGTTTGATTATGTCTGTTAACCCCGATATCGTAATGAAACCAATCCTCACACCTTTCCATTGGTGAACCCTAAGTTTGTTTAATGAATCTGTGATTGCCCTTCTCCGTGGAAATATCTGCCCTGGTATCCATTTTTAGGTAATACCTATAAGTGATATGATACGATATGTGTCTTTCACTTTCTGACTTACTCCAAGTCACGTGATTACCTCTAGACTCATCTACGGGGCTGCAAATGGCATTGTGTCCTTTTTTTCCTTGGCTTCTCTTCTGCCTTAGCGAGGTCCATTTTCAACAATGTGATTCCTGAGGGTTGTGGATTAGCTGACTTGGGCAGCCTTACCCTGCCGGCCAGCCCTCCCCATGTGTGCCTGGTTGAGGTCAATATAAACAGCGCTCCAGGCAGCAATAGCCCCTGAAGTTGTGCCTGACTCCATATTCTCTTCCCCGTCAGCAGTCTCGGGGCTGTGCTGGTGGGAGGGAGTGAGGGGCCAAGGCTATGTTGGTGGCCCGGTGTGAGTGGGGCTCTGCTGGCCTTTCTGCAGGAGTTGCCAGGCTGCCACCTGTAAAGAAGAGGATGTGTCACCCATACCTTCCGATGGAATTTCTCTCCGGACAGAGGTGAGGAAGGAAAAAAACAGTGGGGGCCGGGACAGGAGGGGTATCTCAGGCAGGGCAATAGAAAGCTTCCAGAAGAGCGCCCGGGGCCAGGACCATCCTGGCTGGCCTGCAGGCACCAAGTTGGCCTGCGTGCTGTCGCTGGTGTGGCTCCACGGCCCTTCCTCTAGGCTTTCAAGCCCTTGTACATATTCAGGTGTTTTACCTGGGAAGGGTGGGAACAGTTCAGCAGCAGCTGGCCTGGGGCTCAGCTCACGTTTACTCACAGATGCCTCAGCACGGTCCCCCAGCTTTGCAATGAGGACGCTCCTTGCATGGGGGGTGGGTTGCTGGCTGTATGGGAGGTGATTCCCCACCTCTGACCAATTTCAGAATAGTTTACCGCTGGAGCAAGTGCCCTGATAGGGTTTCCCTCTGTATAACTGGTGGGTTCAGGTTTTTTTTTCTTTTATGGTTCAAGTTAGATTTGATTCCTCTTTTATGTATTTATAGATATAAGCATGGAAATAATTCATTCCTATAAATACATCTGTGTGAAGGGAAGAACTTTTTTCTGTTTTATTTTAAAATTTTATTTTTTAACATTTTGAAATTTAATTTTATTTATTTTTTTATACAGCAGGTTATTATTAGTTATGTGTTTTATGCATATACATGTATACAGGTCAATCCCAATCTTCCAACTCATCCCACCACCAACACCCCATGGCTTCCCACACTTGGTGTCCATACGTTTGTTCTCTACCTCTGTGTCTCTATTTCTTCCCTGAAAACCAGTTCATCTGTACCATTTTTTAGGTTCCACATATATGCATTAATATACAATATTTGTTTTCCTCTTTCTGGCTTACTTCATTCTGTATGACAGTCTCTAGATCCATCGATGTCTCTACAAATGACCCAGTTTCATTCCTTTTTTTGGCTGAGTAATATTCCATTTTATATGTGTACCACATCTTTATCCATTCATCTGTCTGTGGGCATTTAGGTTGCTTGCATTACCTGGCTATTGTAAATAGTGCTGCAATGAACATTGTGGTGAATGTGCCTTTTTGATTTATGGTTTTCTCTGGGTATATGCCCAGAAGTGGGATTGCTGGATCAGATGGTAATTCTATTTCTAGTTTTTTTAAGGAAACTCCATACTGTTCTCCATAGTGACTGTATCAATTTACATCCCCACCAATAGTGGAAGAGGGCTCCTTTTGTCCACACCCTCCCCAGAATTTGTTGTTTGTAGATTTTCTGATGATGCCGATTCTAACAGGTGTGAGGTGATACCTCATTGTAGTTTTGATTTGCATTTCTCTAATAATTAGTGCTGTTGAGCAGCTTTTCATGGGCGTCTTGGCCATCTCTGTGTCTTCTTTGAAGAAACGTCTCTTTAGATCTTCTGCCCATTTTTGTATTGGGTTGTTTGTTTTTTTAATATTAAGCTGCATGAGCTGTTTATATATATATTGGAGATTAAACCTTTGTCCATTGATTCATTTGCAACAATTTTCTCCCATTCTGAGGGATGCCTTTTTCCATTCCCGTTTTTTTAACCAAAAAGGAAAGAAAGAAAAAGAAGCAGAACAGTAATGTGCGTAAAATATGCCTTTTGAAATGGTCGTTTTGAAATATGGACGTCCTTTGAATTTTTTGGTCGATATGTGACCCCAGGATTTGTTTTCAGGGCAGGTGTCATTTACAGGCCTGCAATGATTTTGAATATCAACTAACCATTAGCGCTGGGATTAAAGCTGCTGATGCGTGAAACGGCCACAAGGTGGCAGCAGTTCTCCCTTACCAAATCTGGTTACTAGAGCAACAGAGCCTCAATGGAAGTCGTGTTCTAGATTGGAATTTAGAATGGAATGTGCCAGGAGAAAGCCCCTCAAGTTTGTCTCACTACTTCTTGTTCGTGTTTTTAATTTTTTATTTTCTATTACAGCAAGTTTGATTACAATGTTTGGCTTGTTATAGGTGTGGAATATGTGGTTCTTTTACACATATACAGATGTCTGTTCTTCCTGGGATCCTTTTCCCATGTACGTTAGGACAGAATGTTGAGTAGTCTTCTCTTGGTATTCCGTAGGTCTTTGGTGATTATATATGTCACCTGTGTTTGATTATGTCTGTTAACCCCGATATCGTAATGAAACCAATCCTCACACCTTTCCATTGGTGAACCCTAAGTTTGTTTAATGAATCTGTGATTGCCCTTCTCCGTGGAAATATCTGCCCTGGTATCCATTTTTAGGTAATACCTATAAGTGATATGATACGATATGTGTCTTTCACTTTCTGACTTACTCCAAGTCACGTGATTACCTCTAGACTCATCTACGGGGCTGCAAATGGCATTGTGTCTTTTTTTTCCTTGGCTTCTATTCTGCCATAGCGAGGTCCATTTTCAACAATGTGATTCCCTGAGGGTTGTGGATTAGCTGACCTGGGCAGCCTTACCCTGCCGGCCGGCCCTCCCCAGGTGTGCCTGGTTGAGGTCAATATAAACAGCGCTCCAGGCAGCAATAGCCCCTGAAGTTGTGCCTGACTCCATATTCTCTGCCCCGTCAGCAGTCTCGGGGCTGTGCTGGTGGGAGGGAGTGAGGGGCCAAGGCTTTGTTGGTGGCCCGGTGTGAGTGGGGCTCTGCTGGCCTTTCTGCAGGAGTTGCCAGGCTGCCACCTGTAAAGAAGAGGATGTGTCACCCATACCTTCCGATGGAATTTCTCTCCGTACAGAGGTGAGGATGGAAAAAAGCAGTGGGGGCCGGGACAGGAGGGGTATCTCAGGCAGGGCAATAGAAAGCTTCCAGAAGAGCGCCCGGGGCCAGGACCATCCTGGCTGGCATGCAGGCACCAAGTTGGCCTGCGTGCTGTCGCTGGTGTGGCTCCTCGGCCCTTCTTCTAGGCTTTCAAGCCCTTGTACATATTCAGGTGTTTTACCTGGGAAGGGTGGGAACAGTTCAGCAGCAGCTGGCCTGGGGCTCAGCTGACGTTTACTCACAGATGCCTCAGCACGGTCCCCCAGCTTTGCAATGAGGACGCTCCTTGCATGGGGGGTGGGTTGCTGGCTGTATGGGAGGTGATTCCCCACCTCTGACCAATTTCAGAATTGTTTACCGCTGGAGCAAGTGCCCTGATAGGGTTTCCCTCTGTATAACTGGTGGGTTCAAGTTTTCTTTTTCTTTTATGGTTCAAGTTAGATTTTATTCCTCATTTATGTATTTATAGATATAAGCATGGAAATAATTCATTCCTATAAATACATCTGTGTGAAGGGAAGAACTTTTTTTGTTTTATTTTAAAATTTTATTTTTTAAATTTTGAAATTTAATTTTATTTATTTTTTTATACAGCAGGTTATTATTAGTTATGTGTTTTATGCATATACATGTATACAGGTCAATCCCAATCTCCCAACTCATCCCACCACCACCACCCCATGGCTTCCCACACTTGGTGTCCATACGTTTGTTCTCTACCTCTGTGTCTCTATTTCTTCCCTGAAAACCAGTTCATCTGTACAATTTTTTAGGTTCCACATATATGCATTAATATACAATATTTGTTTTCCTCTTTCTGGCTTACTTCATTCTGTATGACAGTCTCTAGATCCATCGATGTCTCTACAAATGACCCAGTTTCATTCCTTTTTTTGGCTGAGTAATATTCCATTTTATATGTGTACCACATCTTTATCCATTCATCTGTCTGTGGGCATTTAGGTTGCTTGCATTACCTGGCTATTGTAAATAGTGCTGCAATGAACATTGTGGTGAATGTGCCTTTTTGATTTATGGTTTTCTCTGGGTATATGCCCAGAAGTGGGATTGCTGGATCAGATGGTAATTCTATTTCTAGTTTTTTTAAGGAAACTCCATACTGTTCTCCATAGTGACTGTATCAATTTACATCCCCACCAATAGTGGAAGAGGGCTCCTTTTGTCCACACCCTCCCCAGAATTTGTTGTTTGTAGATTTTCTGATGATGCCGATTCTAACAGGTGTGAGGTGATACCTCATTGTAGTTTTGATTTGCATTTCTCTAATAATTAGTGCTGTTGAGCAGCTTTTCATGGGCGTCTTGGCCATCTCTGTGTCTTCTTTGAAGAAACGTCTCTTTAGATCTTCTGCCCATTTTTGTATTGGGTTGTTTGTTTTTTTAATATTAAGCTGCATGAGCTGTTTATATATATATTGGAGATTAAACCTTTGTCCATTGATTCATTTGCAACAATTTTCTCCCATTCTGAGGGATGCCTTTTTCCATTCCCGTTTTTTTAACCAAAAAGGAAAGAAAGAAAAAGAAGCAGAACACTAATGTGCGTAAAATATGCCTTTTGAAATGGTCGTTTTGAAATATGGACGTCCTTTGAATTTTTTGGTCGATATGTGACCCCAGGATTTGTTTTCAGGGCAGGTGTCATTTACAGGCCTGCAATGATTTTGAATATCAACTAACCATTAGCGCTGGGATTAAAGCTGCTGATGCGTGAAACGGCCACAAGGTGGCAGCAGTTCTCCCTTACCAAATCTGGTTACTAGAGCAACAGAGCCTCAAAGGAAGTCTTGTTCTAGATTGGAATTTAGAATGGAATGTGCCAGGAGAAAGCCCCTCAAGTTTGTCTCACTACTTCTTGTTCGTGTTTTTACTTTTTTATTTTCTATTACAGCAAGTTTGATTACAATGTTTGGCTTGTTATAGGTGTGGAATATGTGGTTCTTTTACACATATACAGATGTCTGTTCTTCCTGGGATCCTTTTCCCATGTACGTTAGGACAGAATGTTGAGTAGTCTTCTCTTGGTATTCCGTAGGTCTTTGGTGATTATATATGTCACCTGTGTTTGATTATGTCTGTTAACCCCGATATCGTAATGAAACCAATCCTCACACCTTTCCATTGGTGAACCCTAAGTTTGTTTAATGAATCTGTGATTGCCCTTCTCCGTGGAAATATCTGCCCTGGTATCCATTTTTAGGTAATACCTATAAGTGATATGATACGATATGTGTCTTTCACTTTCTGACTTACTCCAAGTCACGTGATTACCTCTAGACTCATCTACGGGGCTGCAAATGGCATTGTGTCCTTTTTTTCCTTGGCTTCTATTCTGCCTTAGCGAGGTCCATTTTCAACAATGTGATTCCCTGAGGGTTGTGGATTAGCTGACCTGGGCAGCCTTACCCTGCCGGCCGGCCCTCCGCAGGTGTGCCTGGTTGAGGTCAATATAAACTGCGCTCCAGGCAGCAATAGCCCCTGAAGTTGTGCCTGACTCCATATTCTCTGCCCCGTCAGCAGTCTCGGGGCTGTGCTGGTGGGAGGGAGTGAGGGGCCAAGGCTTTGTTGGTGGCCCGGTGTGAGTGGGGCTCTGCTGGCCTTTCTGCAGGAGTTGCCAGACTGCCACCTGTAAAGAAGAGGACGTGTCACCCATACCTTCCGATGGAATTTCTCTCCGGACAGAGGTGAGGAAGGAAAAAAGCAGTGGGGGCCGGGACAGGAGGGGTATCTCAGGCAGGGCAATAGAAAGCTTCCAGAAGAGCGCCCGGGGCCAGGACCATCCTGGCTGGCCTGCAGGCACCAAGTTGGCCTGCGTGCTGTCGCTGGTGTGGCTCCACGGCCCTTCCTCTAGGCTTTCAAGCCCTTGTACATATTCAGGTGTTTTACCTGGGAAGGGTGGGAACAGTTCAGCAGCAGCTGGCCTGGGGCTCAGCTCACGTTTACTCACAGATGCCTCAGCACGGTCCCCCAGCTTTGCAATGAGGACACTCCTTGCATGGGGGGTGGGTTGCTGGCTGTATGGGAGGTGATTCCCCACCTCTGACCAATTTCAGAATTGTTTACCGCTGGAGCAAGTGCCCTGATAGGGTTTCCCTCTGTATAACTGGTGGGTTCAGGTTTTTTTTTCTTTTATGGTTCAAGTTAGATTTGATTCCTCTTTTATGTATTTATAGATATAAGCATGGAAATAATTCATTCCTATAAATATATCTGTGTGAAGGGAAGAACTTTTTTCTGTTTTATTTTGAAATTTTATTTTTTAAAAGTTTGCAATTTAATTTTATTTATTTTTTTATACAGCAGGTTATTATTAGTTATGTGTTTTATGCATATACATGTATACAGGTCAATCCCAATCTCCCAACTCATCCCACCACCACCACCCCATGGCTTCCCACACTTGGTGTCCATACGTATGTTCTCTAACTCTGTGTCTCTATTTCTTCCCTGAAAACCAGTTCATCTGTACCATTTTTTAGGTTCCACATATATGCATTAATATACAATATTTGTTTTCCTCTTTCTGGCTTACTTCATTCTGTATGACAGTCTCTAGATCCATCGATGTCTCTACAAATGACCCAGTTTCATTCCTTTTTTTGGCTGAGTAATATTCCATTTTATATGTGTACCACATCTTTATCCATTCATCTGTCTGTGGGCATTTAGGTTGCTTGCATTACCTGGCTATTGTAAATAGTGCTGCAATGAACATTGTGGTGAATGTGCCTTTTTGATTTATGGTTTTCTCTGGGTATATGCCCAGAAGTGGGATTGCTGGATCAGATGGTAATTCTATTTCTAGTTTTTTTAAGGAAACTCCATACTGTTCTCCATAGTGACTGTATCAATTTACATCCCCACCAATAGTGGAAGAGGGCTCCTTTTGTCCACACCCTCCCCAGAATTTGTTGTTTGTAGATTTTCTGATGATGCCGATTCTAACAGGTGTGAGGTGATACCTCATTGTAGTTTTGATTTGCATTTCTCTAATAATTAGTGCTGTTGAGCAGCTTTTCATGGGCGTCTTGGCCATCTCTGTGTCTTCTTTGAAGAAACGTCTCTTTAGATCTTCTGCCCATTTTTGTATTGGGTTGTTTGTTTTTTTAATATTAAGCTGCATGAGCTGTTTATATATATATTGGAGATTAAACCTTTGTCCATTGATTCATTTGCAACAATTTTCTCCCATTCTGAGGGATGCCTTTTTCCATTCCCGTTTTTTTAACAAAAAAGGAAAGAAAGAAAAAGAAGCAGAACACTAATGTGCGTAAAATATGCCTTTTGAAATGGTCGTTTTGAAATATGGACGTCCTTTGAATTTTTTGGTCGATATGTAACCCCAGGATTTGTTTTCAGGGCAGGTGTCATTTAAAGGCCTGCAATGACTTTGAATATCAACTAACCATTAGCGCTGGGATTAAAGCTGCTGTTGCGTGAAACGGCCACAAGGTGGCAGCAGTTCTCCCTTACCAAATCTGGTTACTAGAGCAACAGAGCCTCAATGGAAGTCGTGTTCTAGATTGGAATTTAGAATGGAATGTGCCAGGAGAAAGCCCCTCAAGTTTGTCTCACTATTTCTTGTTCGTGTTTTTATTTATTTTTTTTATTTTCTATTACAGCAAGTTTGATTACAATGTTTGGCTTGTTGTAGGTGTGGAAGACGTGGTTCTTTTACACATATACAGATGTCTGTTCTTCCTGGGATCCTTTTCCCATGTACGTTAGGATAGAATGTTGAGTAGTCTTCTCTTGGTATTCCGTAGGTCTTTGGTGATTATATATGTCACCTGTGTTTGATTATGTCTGTTAACCCCGATATCGTAATGAAACCAATCCTCACACCTTTCCATTGGTGAACCCTAAGTTTGTTTAATGAATCTGTGATTGCCCTTCTCCATGGAAATATCTGCCCTGGTATCCATTTTTAGGTAATACCTATAAGTGATATGATACGATATGTGTCTTTCACTTTCTGACTTACTCCAAGTCACGTGATTACCTCTAGACTCATCTACGGGGCTGCAAATGGCATTGTGTCCTTTTTTTCCTTGGCTTCTCTTCTGCCTTAGCGAGGTCCATTTTCAACAATGTGATTCCCTGAGGGTTGTGGATTAGCTGACCTGGGCAGCCTTACCCTGCCGGCCGGCCCTCCCCAGGTGTGCCTGTTTGAGGTCAATATAAACAGCGCTCCAGGCAGCAATAGCCCCTGAAGTTGTGCCTGACTCCATATTCTCTGCCCCGTCAGCAGTCTCGGGGCTGTGCTGGTGGGAGGGAGTGAGGGGCCAAGGCTTTGTTGGTGGCCCGGTGTGAGTGGGGCTCTGCTGGCCTTTCTGCAGGAGTTGCCAGGCTGCCACCTGTAAAGAAGAGGATGTGTCACCCATACCTTCCGATGGAATTTCTCTCCGGACAGAGGTGAGGAAGGAAAAAAGCAGTGGGGGCCGGGACAGGAGGGGTATCTCAGGCAGGGCAATAGAAAGCTTCCAGAAGAGCGCCCGGGGCCATGACCATCCTGGCTGGCCTGCAGGCACCAAGTTGGCCTGCGTGCTGTCGCTGGTGTGGCTCCACGGCCCTTCCTCTAGGCTTTCAAGCCCTTGTACATATTCAGGTGTTTTACCTGGGAAGGGTGGGAACAGTTCAGCAGCAGCTGGCCTGGGGCTCAGCTCACGTTTACTCACAGATGCCCCAGCACGGTCCCCCAGCTTTGCAATGAGGACGCTCCTTGCATGGGGGGTGGGTTGCTGGCTGTATGGGAGGTGATTCCCCACCTCTGACCAATTTCAGAATTGTTTACCGCTGGAGCAAGTGCCCTGATAGGGTTTCCCTCTGTATAACTGGTGGGTTCAGGTTTTTTTTTCTTTTATGGTTCAAGTTAGATTTGATTCCTCTTTTATGTATTTATAGATATAAGCATGGAAATAATTCATTCCTATAAATACATCTGTGTGAAGGGAAGAACTTTTTTCTGTTTTATTTTAAAATTTTATTTTTTAACATTTTGAAATTTAATTGTATTTATTTTTTTATACAGCAGGTTATTATTAGTTATGTGTTTTATGCATATACATGTATACAGGTCAATCCCAATCTCCCAACTCATCCCACCACCACCACCCCATGGCTTCCCACACTTGGTGTCCATACGTTTGTTCTCTACCTCTGTGTCTCTATTTCTTCCCTGCAAACCAGTTCATCTGTACCATTTTTTAGGTTCCACATATATGCATTAATATACAATATTTGTTTTCCTCTTTCTGGCTTACTTCATTCTGTATGACAGTCTCTAGATCCATCGATGTCTCTACAAATGACCCAGTTTCATTCCTTTTTATGGCTGAGTAATATTCCATTTTATATATATACCACATCTTTATCCATTCATCTGTCTGTGGGCATTTAGGTTGCTTGCATTACCTGGCTATTGTAAATAGTGCTGCAATGAACATTGTGGTGAATGTGCCTTTTTGATTTATGGTTTTCTCTGGGTATATGCCCAGAAGTGGGATTGCTGGATCAGATGGTAATTCTATTTCTAGTTTTTTTAAGGAAACTCCATACTGTTCTCCATAGTGACTGTATCAATTTACATCCCCACCAATAGTGGAAGAGGGCTCCTTTTGTCCACACCCTCCCCAGAATTTGTTGTTTGTAGATTTTCTGATGATGCCGATTCTAACAGGTGTGAGGTGATACCTCATTGTAGTTTTGATTTGCATTTCTCTAATAATTAGTGCTGTTGAGCAGCTTTTCATGGGCGTCTTGGCCATCTCTGTGTCTTCTTTGAAGAAACGTCTCTTTAGATCTTCTGCCCATTTTTGTATTGGGTTGTTTGTTTTTTTAATATTAAGCTGCATGAGCTGTTTATATATATATATTGGAGATTAAATCTTTGTCCATTGATTCATTTGCAACGATTTTCGCCCATTCTGAGGGATGCCTTATTCCATTCCCGTTTTTTTAACAAAAAAGGAAAGAAAGAAAAAGAAGCAGAACACTAATGTGCGTAAAATATGCCTTTTGAAATGGTCGTTTTGAAATATGGACGTCCTTTGAATTTTTTGGTCGATATGTGACCCCACGATTTGTTTTCAGGGCAGGTGTCATTTACAGGCCTGCAATGATTTTGAATATCAACTAACCATTAGCGCTGGGATTAAAGCTGCTGTTGCGTGAAACGGCCACAAGGTGGCAGAAGTTCTCCCTTACCAAATCTGGTTACTAGAGCAACAGAGCCTCAATGGAAGTCATGTTCTAGATTGGAATTTAGAATGGAATGTGCCAGGAGAAAGCCCCTCAAGTTTGTCTCACTACTTCTTGTTCGTGTTTTTATTTATTTTTTTATTTTCTATTACAGCAAGTTTGATTACAATGTTTGGCTTGTTGTAGGTGTGGAAGATGTGGTTCTTTTACACATATTCAGATGTCTGTTCTTCCTGTGATCCTTTTCCCATGTACGTTAGGATAGAATGTTGAGTAGTCTTCTCTTGGTATTCCGTAGGTCTTTGGTGATTATATATGTCACCTGTGTTTGATTATGTCTGTTAACCCCGATATCGTAATGAAACCAATCCTCACACCTTTCCATTGGTGAACCCTAAGTTTGTTTAATGAATCTGTGATTGCCCTTCTCCGTGGAAGTATCTGCCCTGGTATCCATTTTTAGGTAATACCTATAAGTGATATGATACGATATGTGTCTTTCACTTTCTGACTTACTCCAAGTCACGTGATTACCTCTAGACTCATCTACGGGGCTGCAAATGGCATTGTGTCCTTTTTTTCCTTGGCTTCTCTTCTGCCTTAGCGAGGTCCATTTTCAACAATGTGATTCCTGAGGGTTGTGGATTAGCTGACTTGGGCAGCCTTACCCTGCCGGCCAGCCCTCCCCATGTGTGCCTGGTTGAGGTCAATATAAACAGCGCTCCAGGCAGCAATAGCCCCTGAAGTTGTGCCTGACTCCATATTCTCTTCCCCGTCAGCAGTCTCGGGGCTGTGCTGGTGGGAGGGAGTGAGGGGCCAAGGCTTTGTTGGTGGCCCGGTGTGAGTGGGGCTCTGCTGGCCTTTCTGCAGGAGTTGCCAGGCTGCCACCTGTAAAGAAGAGGATGTGTCACCCATACCTTCCGATGGAATTTCTCTCCGGACAGAGGTGAGGAAGGAAAAAAACAGTGGGGGCCGGGACAGGAGGGGTATCTCAGGCAGGGCAATAGAAAGCTTCCAGAAGAGCGCCCGGGGCCAGGACCATCCTGGCTGGCCTGCAGGCACCAAGTTGGCCTGCGTGCTGTCGCTGGTGTGGCTCCACGGCCCTTCCTCTAGGCTTTCAAGCCCTTGTACATATTCAGGTGTTTTACCTGGGAAGGGTGGGAACAGTTCAGCAGCAGCTGGCCTGGGGCTCAGCTCACGTTTACTCACAGATGCCTCAGCACGGTCCCCCAGCTTTGCAATGAGGACGCTCCTTGCATGGGGGGTGGGTTGCTGGCTGTATGGGAGGTGATTCCCCACCTCTGACCAATTTCAGAATAGTTTACCGCTGGAGCAAGTGCCCTGATAGGGTTTCCCTCTGTATAACTGGTGGGTTCAGGTTTTTTTTTCTTTTATGGTTCAAGTTAGATTTGATTCCTCTTTTATGTATTTATAGATATAAGCATGGAAATAATTCATTCCTATAAATACATCTGTGTGAAGGGAAGAACTTTTTTCTGTTTTATTTTAAAATTTTATTTTTTAACATTTTGAAATTTAATTTTATTTATTCTTTTATACAGCAGGTTATTATTAGTTATGTGTTTTATGCATATACATGTATACAGGTCAATCCCAATCTCGCAACTCATCCCACCACCACCACCCCATGGCTTCCCACACTTGGTGTCCATACGTTTGTTCTCTACCTCTGTGTCTCTATTTCTTCCCTGAAAACCAGTTCATCTGTACCATTTTTTAGGTTCCACATATATGCATTAATATACAATATTTGTTTTCCTCTTTCTGGCTTACTTCATTCTGTATGACAGTCTCTAGATCCATCGATGTCTCTACAAATGACCCAGTTTCATTCCCTTTTATGGCTGAGTAATATTCCATTTTATATGTGTACCACATCTTTATCCATTCATCTGTCTGTGGGCATTTAGGTTGCTTGCATTACCTGGCTATTGTAAATAGTGCTGCAATGAACATTGTGGTGAATGTGCCTTTTTGATTTATGGTTTTCTCTGGGTATATGCCCAGAAGTGGGATTGCTGGATCAGATGGTAATTCTATTTCTAGTTTTTTTAAGGTAACTCCATACTGTTCTCCATAGTGACTGTATCAATTTACATCCCCACCAATAGTGGAAGAGGGCTCCTTTTGTCCACACCCTCCCCAGAATTTGTTGTTTGTAGATTTTCTGATGATGCCGATTCTAACAGGTGTGAGGTGATACCTCATTGTAGTTTTGATTTGCATTTCTCTAATAATTAGTGCTGTTGAGCAGCTTTTCATGGGCGTCTTGGCCATCTCTGTGTCTTCTTTGAAGAAACGTCTCTTTAGATCTTCTGCCCATTTTTGTATTGGGTTGTTTGTTTTTTTAATATTAAGCTGCATGAGCTGTTTATATATATATTGGAGATTAAACCTCTGTCCATTGATTCATTTGCAACAATTTTCTCCCATTCTGAGGGATGCCTTTTTCCATTCCCGTTTTTTTAACAAAAAAGGAAAGAAAGAAAAAGAAGCAGAACACTAATGTGCGTAAAATATGCCTTTTGAAATGGTCGTTTTGAAATATGGACGTCCTTTGAATTTTTTGGTCGATATGTGACCCAAGGATTTGTTTTCAGGGCAGGTGTCATTTACAGGCCTGCAATAATTTTGAATATCAACTAACCATTAGCGCTGGGATTAAAGCTGCTGTTGCGTGAAACGGCCACAAGGTGGCAGCAGTTCTCCATTACCAAATCTGGTTACTAGAGCAACAGAGCCTCAATGGAAGTCGTGTTCTAGATTGGAATTTAGAATGGAATGTGCCAGGAGAAAGCCCCTCAAGTTTGTCTCACTACTTCTTGTTCGTGTTTTTACTTTTTTTTTCTATTACAGCAAGTTTGATTACAATGTTTGGCTTGTTGTAGGTGTGGAAGATGTGGTTCTTTTACACATATACAGATGTCTGTTCTTCCTGGGATCCTTTTCCCATGTACGTTAGGACAGAATGTTGAGTAGTCTTCTCTTGGTATTCCGTAGGTGTTTGGTGATTATATATGTCACCTGTGTTTGATTATGTCTGTTAACCCCGATATCGTAATGAAACCAATCCTCACACCTTTCCATTGGTGAACCCTAAGTTTGTTTAATGAATCTGTGATTGCCCTTCTCCGTGGAAGTATCTGCCCTGGTATCCATTTTTAGGTAATACCTATAAGTGATATGATACGATATGTGTCTTTCACTTTCTGACTTACTCCAAGTCACGTGATTACCTCTAGACTCATCTACGGGGCTGCAAATGGCATTGTGTCCTTTTTTTCCTTGGCTTCTCTTCTGCCTTAGCGAGGTCCATTTTCAACAATGTGATTCCCTGAGGGTTGTGGATTAGCTGACTTGGGCAGCCTTACTCTGCCAGCCGGCCGTCCCCAGGTGTGCCTGGTTGAGGTCAATATAAACAGCGCTCCAGGCAGCAATAGCCCCTGAAGTTGTGCCTGACTCCATATTCTCTGCCCCGTCAGCAGTCTCGGGGCTGTGCTGGTGGGAGGGTGTGAGGGGCCAAGGCTTTGTTGGTGTCCCGGTGTGAGTGGGGCTCTGCTGGCCTTTCTGCAGGAGTTGCCAGGCTGCCACCTGTAAAGAAGAGGATGTGTCACCCATTCCTTCCGATGGAATTTCTCTCCGGACAGAGGTGAGGAAGGAAAAAAGCAGTGGGGGCCGGGACAGGAGGGGTATCTCAGGTAGGGCATTAGAAAGCTTCCAGAACAGCACCTGGGGCCAGGACCATCCTGGCTGGCCTGCAGGCACCAAGTTGGCCTGCGTGCTGTCGCTGGTGTGGTTCCATGGCCCTTCCTCTAGGCTTTCAAGCCCTTGTACATATTCAGGTGTTTTACCTGGGAAGGGTGGGAACAGTTCAGCAGCAGCTGGCCTGGGCCTCAGCTCACGTTTACTCACAGATGCCTCAGCACGGTCCCCCAGCTTTGCAATGAGGACGCTCCTTGCATGGGGGGTGGGTTGCTGGCTGTATGGGAGGTGATTCCCCACCTCTGACCAATTTCAGAATTGTTTACCGCTGGAGCAAGTGCCCTGATAGGGTTTCCCTCTGTATAACTGGTGGGTTCAGGTTTTTTTTCTTTTATGGTTCAAGTTAGATTTGATTCCTCTTTTATGTATTTATAGATATAAGCATGGAAAGAATTCATTCCTATAAATACATCTGTGTGAAGGGAAGAACTTTTTTCTGTTTTATTTTAAAATTTTATTTTTTAAAATTTTGTAATTTAATTGTATTTATTTTTTTATACAGCAGGTTATTATTAGTTATGTGTTTTATGCATATACATGTATACAGGTCAATCCCAATCTCCCAACTCATCCCACCACCACCACCCCATGGCTTCCCACACTTGGTGTCCATACGTTTGTTCTCTACCTCTGTGTCTCTATTTCTTCCCTGAAAACCAGTTCATCTGTACCATTTTTTAGGTTACACATATATGCATTAATATACAATATTTGTTTTCTTCTTTCTGGCTTACTTCATTCTGTAAGACAGTCTCTAGATCCATCGATGTCTCTACAAATGACCCAGTTTAATTCCTTTTTTTGGCTGAGTAATATTCCATTTTATATGTGTACCACATCTTTATCCATTCATCTGTCTGTGGGCATTTAGGTTGCTTGCATTACCTGACTATTGTAAATAGTGCTGCATTGAACATTGTGGTGAATGTGCCTTTTTGATTTATGGTTTTCTCTGGGTATATGCCCAGAAGTGGGATTGCTGGATCAGATGGTAATTCTATTTCTAGTTTTTTTAAGGAAACTCCATACTGTTCTCCATAGTGACTGTATCAATTTACATCCCCACCAATAGTGGAAGAGGGCTCCTTTTGTCCACACCCTCCCCAGAATTTGTTGTTTGTAGATTTTCTGATGATGCCGATTCTAACAGGTGTGAGGTGATACCTCATTGTAGTTTTGATTTCCATTTCTCTAATAATTAGTGCTGTTGAGCAGCTTTTCATGGGCGTCTTGGCCATCTCTGTGTCTTCTTTGAAGAAACGTCTCTTTAGATCTTCTGCCCGTTTTTGTATTGGGTTGTTTGTTTTTTTAATATTAAGCTGCATGAGCTGTTGATATATATATTGGAGATTAAACCTTTGTCCACTGATTCATTTGCAACGATTTTCTCACATTCTAAAGGATGCCTTTTTCCATTCCCGTTTTTTTAACAAAAAAGGAAAGAAGGAAAAAGAAGCAGAACACTAATGTGCGTAAAATATGCCTTTTGAAATGGTCGTTTTGAAATATGGACGTCCTTTGAATTTTTTGGACGATATGTGACCCCAGGATTTGTTTTCAGGGCAGGTGTCATTTACAGGCCTGCAATGATTTTGAATATCAACTAACCATTAGCGCTGGGATTAAAGCTGCTGTTGCGTGAAACGGCCACAAGGTGGCAGCAGTTCTCCCTTACCAAATGTGGTTACTAGAGCAACAGAGCCTCAAAGGAAGTCGTGTTCTAGATTGGAATTTAGAATGGAATATGCCAGGAGAAAGCCCCTCAAGTTTGTCTCACTACTTCTTGTTCGTGTTTTTACTTTTTTTTTCTATTACAGCAAGTTTGATTACAATGTTTGGCTTGTTGTAGGTGTGGAAGATGTGGTTCTTTTACACATATACAGATGTCTGTTCTTCCTGGGATCCTTTTCCCATGTACGTTAGGACAGAATGTTGAGTAGTCTTCTCTTGGTATTCCGTAGGTCTTTGGTGATTATATATGTCACCTGTGTTTGATTATGTCTGTTAACGCCGATATCGTAATGAAACCAATCCTCACACCTTTCCATTGGTGAACCCTAAGTTTGTTTAATGAATCTGTGATTGCCCTTCTCCGTGGAAGTGTCTGCCCTGGTATCCATTTTTAGGTAATACCTATAAGTGATATGATACGATATGTGTCTTTCACTTTCTGACTTACTCCAAGTCACGTGATTACCTCTAGACTCATCTACGGGGCTGCAAATGGCATTGTGTCCTTTTTTTCCTTGGCTTCTCTTCTGCCTTAGCGAGGTCCATTTTCAACAATGTGATTCCTGAGGGTTGTGGATTAGCTGACTTGGGCAGCCTTACCCTGCCGGCCAGCCCTCCCCATGTGTGCCTGGTTGAGGTCAATATAAACAGCGCTCCAGGCAGCAATAGCCCCTGAAGTTGTGCCTGACTCCATATTCTCTTCCCCGTCAGCAGTCTCGGGGCTGTGCTGGTGGGAGGGAGTGAGGGGCCAAGGCTATGTTGGTGGCCCGGTGTGAGTGGGGCTCTGCTGGCCTTTCTGCAGGAGTTGCCAGGCTGCCACCTGTAAAGAAGAGGATGTGTCACCCATACCTTCCGATGGAATTTCTCTCCGGACAGAGGTGAGGAAGGAAAAAAACAGTGGGGGCCGGGACAGGAGGGGTATCTCAGGCAGGGCAATAGAAAGCTTCCAGAAGAGCGCCCGGGGCCAGGACCATCCTGGCTGGCCTGCAGGCACCAAGTTGGCCTGCGTGCTGTCGCTGGTGTGGCTCCACGGCCCTTCCTCTAGGCTTTCAAGCCCTTGTACATATTCAGGTGTTTTACCTGGGAAGGGTGGGAACAGTTCAGCAGCAGCTGGCCTGGGGCTCAGCTCACGTTTACTCACAGATGCCTCAGCACGGTCCCCCAGCTTTGCAATGAGGACGCTCCTTGCATGGGGGGTGGGTTGCTGGCTGTATGGGAGGTGATTCCCCACCTCTGACCAATTTCAGAATAGTTTACCGCTGGAGCAAGTGCCCTGATAGGGTTTCCCTCTGTATAACTGGTGGGTTCAGGTTTTTTTTTCTTTTATGGTTCAAGTTAGATTTGATTCCTCTTTTATGTATTTATAGATATAAGCATGGAAAGAATTCATTCCTATAAATACATCTGTGTGAAGGGAAGAACTTTTTTCTGTTTTATTTTAAAATTTTATTTTTTAACATTTTGAAATTTAATTTTATTTATTCTTTTATACAGCAGGTTATTATTAGTTATGTGTTTTATGCATATACATGTATACAGGTCAATCCCAATCTCGCAACTCATCCCACCACCACCACCCCATGGCTTCCCACACTTGGTGTCCATACGTTTGTTCTCTACCTCTGTGTCTCTATTTCTTCCCTGAAAACCAGTTCATCTGTACCATTTTTTAGGTTCCACATATATGCATTAATATCCAATATTTGTTTTCCTCTTTCTGGCTTACTTCATTCTGTATGACAGTCTCTAGATCCATCGATGTCTCTACAAATGACCCAGTTTCATTCCCTTTTATGGCTGAGTAATATTCCATTTTATATGTGTACCACATCTTTATCCATTCATCTGTCTGTGGGCATTTAGGTTGCTTGCATTACCTGGCTATTGTAAATAGTGCTGCAATGAACATTGTGGTGAATGTGCCTTTTTGATTTATGGTTTTCTCTGGGTATATGCCCAGAAGTGGGATTGCTGGATCAGATGGTAATTCTATTTCTAGTTTTTTTAAGGAAACTCCATACTGTTCTCCATAGTGACTGTATCAATTTACATCCCCACCAATAGTGGAAGAGGGCTCCTTTTGTCCACACCCTCCCCAGAATTTGTTGTTTGTAGATTTTCTGATGATGCCGATTCTAACAGGTGTGAGGTGATACCTCATTGTAGTTTTGATTTGCATTTCTCTAATAATTAGTGCTGTTGAGCAGCTTTTCATGGGCGTCTTGGCCATCTCTGTGTCTTCTTTGAAGAAACGTCTCTTTAGATCTTCTGCCCATTTTTGTATTGGGTTGTTTGTTTTTTTAAAATTAAGCTGCATGAGCTGTTTATATATATATTGGAGATTAAACCTCTGTCCATTGATTCATTTGCAACAATTTTCTCCCATTCTGAGGGATGCCTTTTTCCATTCCCGTTTTTTTAACAAAAAAGGAAAGAAAGAAAAAGAAGCAGAACACTAATGTGCGTAAAATATGCCTTTTGAAATGGTCGTTTTGAAATATGGACGTCCTTTGAATTTTTTGGTCGATATGTGACCCAAGGATTTGTTTTCAGGGCAGGTGTCATTTACAGGCCTGCAATAATTTTGAATATCAACTAACCATTAGCGCTGGGATTAAAGCTGCTGTTGCGTGAAACGGCCACAAGGTGGCAGCAGTTCTCCATTACCAAATCTGGTTACTAGAGCAACAGAGCCTCAATGGAAGTCGTGTTCTAGATTGGAATTTAGAATGGAATGTGCCAGGAGAAAGCCCCTCAAGTTTGTCTCACTACTTCTTGTTCGTGTTTTTACTTTTTTTTTCTATTACAGGAAGTTTGATTACAATGTTTGGCTTGTTGTAGGTGTGGAAGATGTGGTTCTTTTACACATATACAGATGTCTGTTCTTCCTGGGATCCTTTTCCCATGTACGTTAGGACAGAATGTTGAGTAGTCTTCTCTTGGTATTCCGTAGGTCTTTGGTGATTATATATGTCACCTGTGTTTGATTATGTCTGTTAACCCCGATATTGTAATGAAACCAATCCTCACACCTTTCCATTGGTGAACCCTAAGTTTGTTTAATGAATCTGTGATTGCCCTTCTCCGTGGAAGTATCTGCCCTGGTATCCATTTTTAGGTAATACCTATAAGTGATATGATACGATATGTGTCTTTCACTTTCTGACTTACTCCAAGTCACGTGATTACCTCTAGACTCATCTACGGGGCTGCAAATGGCATTGTGTCCTTTTTTTCCTTGGCTTCTCTTCTGCCTTAGCGAGGTCCATTTTCAACAATGTGATTCCCTGAGGGTTGTGGATTAGCTGACTTGGGCAGCCTTACCCTGCCAGCCGGCCGTCCCCAGGTGTGCCTGGTTGAGGTCAATATAAACAGCGCTCCAGGCAGCAATAGCCCCTGAAGTTGTGCCTGACTCCATATTCTCTGCCCCGTCAGCAGTCTCGGGGTTGTGCTGGTGGGAGGGTGTGAGGGGCCAAGGCTTTGTTGGTGTCCCGGTGTGAGTGGGGCTCTGCTGGCCTTTCTGCAGGAGTTGCCAGGCTGCCACCTGTAAAGAAGAGGATGTGTCACCCATTCCTTCCGATGGAATTTCTCTCCGGACAGAGGTGAGGAAGGAAAAAAGCAGTGGGGGCCGGGACAGGAGGGGTATCTCAGGTAGGGCATTAGAAAGCTTCCAGAACAGCGCCCGGGGCCAGGACCATCCTGGCTGGCCTGCAGGCACCAAGTTGGCCTGCGTGCTGTCGCTGGTGTGGCTCCATGGCCCTTCCTCTAGGCTTTCAAGCCCTTGTACATATTCAGGTGTTTTACCTGGGAAGGGTGGGAACAGTTCAGCAGCAGCTGGCCTGGGGCTCAGCTGACGTTTACTCACAGATGCCTCAGCACGGTCCCCCAGCTTTGCAATGAGGACGCTCCTTGCATGGGGGGTGGGTTGCTGGCTGTATGGGAGGTGATTCCCCACCTCTGACCAATTTCAGAATTGTTTACCGCTGGAGCAAGTGCCCTGATAGGGTTTCCCTCTGTATAACTGGTGGGTTCAGGTTTTTTTTTTCTTTTATGGTTCAAGTTAGATTTGATTCCTCTTATGTATTTATAGATATAAGCATGGAAATAATTCATTCCTATAAATACATCTGTGTGAAGGGAAGAACTTTTCTCTGTTTTATTTTAAAATTTTATTTTTTAAAAGTTTGAAATTTAATATTATTTATTTTTTTATACAGCAGGTTATTATTAGTTATGTATTTTATGCATATACATGTATACAGGTCAATCCCAATCTCCCAACTCATCCCACCACCACCACCCCATGGCTTCCCACACTTGGTGTCCATACCTTTGTTCTCTACCTCTGTGTCTCTATTTCTTCCCTGAAAACCAGTTCATCTGTACCATTTATTAGGTTCCACATATATGCATTAATATACAATATTTGTTTTCCTCTTTCTGGCTTACTTCATTCTGTATGACAGTCTCTAGATCCATCGATGTCTCTACAAATGACCCAGTTTCATTCCCTTTTATGGCTGAGTAGTATTCCATTTTATATATGTACCACATCTTTATCCATTCATCTGTCTGTGGGCATTTATGTTGCTTGCATTACCTGGCTATTGTAAATAGTGCTGCAATGAACATTGTGGTGAATGTGCCTTTTTGATTTATGGTTTTCTCTGGGTATATGCCCAGAAGTAGGATTGCTGGATCAGATGGTAATTCTATTTCTAGTTTTTTTAAGGAAACTCCATACTGTTCTCCATAGTGACTGTATCAATTTACATCCCCACCAATAGTGGAAGAGGGCTCCTTTTGTCCACACCCTCCCCAGAATTTGTTGTTTGTAGATTTTCTGATGATGCCGATTCTAACAGGTGTGAGGTGATACCTCATTGTTGTTTTGATTTGCATTTCTCTAATAATTAGTGCTGTTGAGCAGCTTTTCATGTGCGTCTTGGCCATCTCTGTGTCTTCTATGAAGAAACGTCTCTTTAGATCTTCTGCCCATTTTTGTATTGGGTTGTTTGTTTTTTTAATCGTAAGCTGCATGAGCTGTTTATATATATATTGGAGATTAAACCTTTGTCCATTGATTCATTTGCAACGATTTTCGCCCATTCTGAGGGATGCCTTTTTCCAATCCCATTTTTTTGAAAAAAAGGAAAGAAAGAAAAAGAAGCAGAACACTAATGTGCGTAAAATATGCCTTTTGAAATGGTCGTTTTGAAATATGGACGTCCTTTGCATTTTTTGGACGATATGTGACCCCACGATTTGTTTTCAGGGCAGGTGTCATTTACAGGCCTGCAATGATTTTGAATATCAACTAACCATTAGCGCTGGGATTAAAGCTGCTGTTGCGTGAAACGGCCACAAGTTGGCAGAAGTTCTCCCTTACCAAATCTGGTTACTAGAGCAACAGAGCCTCAATGGAAGTCGTGTTCTAGATTGGAATTTAGAATGGAATGTGCCAGGAGAAAGCCCCTCAAGTTTGTCTCACTACTTCTTGTTCGTGTTTTTACTTTTTTTTTCTATTACAGCACGTTTGATTACAATGTTTGGCTTGTTGTAGGTGTGGAAGATGTGGTTCTTTTACACATATACAGATGTCTGTTCTTCCTGGGATCCTTTTCCCATGTACGTTAGGACAGAATGTTGAGTAGTCTTCTCTTGGTATTCCGTAGGTCTTTGGTGATTATATATGTCACCTGTGTTTGATTATGTCTGTTAACCCCGATATCGTAATGAAACCAATCCTCACACCTTTCCATTGGTGAACCCTAAGTTTGTTTAATGAATCTGTGATTGCCCTTCTCCGTGGAAGTATCTGCCCTGGTATCCATTTTTAGGTAATACCTATAAGTGATATGATACGATATGTGTCTTTCACTTTCTGACTTACTCCAAGTCACGTGATTACCTCTAGACTCATCTACGGGGCTGCAAATGGCATTGTGTCCTTTTTTTCCTTGGCTTCTATTCTGCCTTAGCGAGGTCCATTTTCAACAATGTGATTCCCTGAGGGTTGTGGATTAGCTGACCTGGGCAGGCTTACCCTGCCAGCCGGCCCTCCCCAGGTGTGCCTGGTTGAGGTCAATATAAACAGCGCTCCAGGCAGCAATAGCCCCTGAAGTTGTGCCTGACTCCATATTCTCTGCCCCGTCAGCAGTCTCGGGGCTGTGCTGGTAGGAGGGTGTGAGGGGCCAAGGCTTTGTTCTTGGCCCGGTGTGAGTGTGGCTCTGCTGGCCTTTCTGCAGGAGTTGCCAGGCTGCCACCTGTAAAGAAGAGGATGTGTCACCCATTCCTTCCGATGGAATTTCTCTCCGGACAGAGGTGAGGAAGGAAAAAAGCAGTGGGGGCTGGGACAGGAGGGGTATCTCAGGCAGGGCAATAGAAAGCTTCCAGAAGAGCGCCCGGGGCCAGGACCATCCTGGCTGGCCTGCAGGCACCAAGTTGGCCTGCGTGCTGTCGCTGGTGTGGCTCCATGGCCCTTCCTCTAGGCTTTCAAGCCCTTGTACATATTCAGGTGTTTTACCTGGGAAGGGTGGGAACAGTTCAGCAGCAGCTGGCCTGGGGCTCAGCTCACGTTTACTCAGAGATGCCTCAGCACGGTCCCCCAGCTTTGCAATGAGGACGCTCCTTGCATGGGGTGTGGGTTGCTGGCTGTATGGGAGGTGATTCCCCACCTCTGACCAATTTCAGAATTGTTTACTGCTGGAGCAAGTGCCCTGATAGGGTTTCCCTCTGTATAACTGGTGGGTTCAGGTTTTTTTTTCTTTTATGGTTCAAGTTAGATTTGATTCCTCTTTTATGTATTTATAGATATAAGCATGGAAATAATTCATTTCTATAAATACATCTGTGTGAAGGGAAGAACTTTTTTCTGTTTTATTTTAAAATTTTATTTTTTAAAAGTTTGAAATTTAATTTTATTTATTTTTTTATACAGCAGGTTATTATTAGTTATGTGTTTTATGCATATACATGTATACAGGTCAATCCCAATCTCCCAACTCATCCACCACCACCACCCCATGGCTTCCCACACTTGGTGTCCATACGTTTGTTCTCTACCTCTGTGTCTCTATTTCTTCCCTGAAAACCAGTTCATCTGTACCATTTTTTAGGTTCCACATATATGCATTAATATACAATATTTGTTTTCCTCTTTCTGGCTTACTTCATTCTGTATGACAGTCTCTAGATCCATCGATGTCTCTACAAATGACCCAGTTTCATTCCTTTTTTTGGCTGAGTAATATTCCATTTTATATGTGTACCACATCTTTATCCATTCATCTGTCTGTGGGCATTTAGGTTGCTTGCATTACCTGGCTATTGTAAATAGTGCTGCAATGAACATTGTGGTGAATGTGCCTTTTTGATTTATGGTTTTCTGTGGGTATATGCCCAGAAGTGGGATTGCTGGATCAGATGGTAATTCTATTTCTAGTTTTTTAAGGAAACTCCATACTGTTCTCCATAGTGACTGTATCAATTTACATCCCCACCAATAGTGGAAGAGGGCTCCTTTTGTCCACACCCTCCCCAGAATTTGTTGTTTGTAGATTTTCTGATGATGCCGATTCTAACAGGTGTGAGGTGATACCTCATTGTAGTTTTGATTTGCATTTCTCTAATAATTAGTGCTGTTGAGCAGCTTTTCATGTGCGTCTTGGCCATCTCTGTGTCTTCTTTGAAGAAACGTCTCTTTAGATCTTCTGCCCATTTTTGTATTGGGTTGTTTGTTTTTTTAATATTAAGCTGCATGAGCTGTTTATATATATATATATATTGGAGATTAAATCTTTGTCCATTGATTCATTTGCAACGATTTTAGCCCATTCTGAGGGATGCCTTTTTCCATTCCCGATTTTTTTAACAAAAAAGGAAAGAAAGAAAAAGAAGCAGAACACTAATGTGCGTAAAATATGCCTTTTGAAATGGTCGTTTTGAAATATGGACGTCCTTTGAATTTTTTGGACGATATGTGACCCCAGGATTTGTTTTCAGGGCAGGTGTCATTTACAGGCCTGCAATGATTTTGAATATCAACTAACCATTAGCGCTGGGATTAAAGCTGCTGTTGCGTGAAACGGCCACAAGGTGGCAGCAGTTCTCCCTTACCAAATCTGGTTACTAGAGCAACAGAGCCTCAATGGAAGTCATGTTCTAGATTGGAATTTTGAATGGAATGTGCCAGGAGAAAGCCCCTCAAGTTTGTCTCACTACTTCTTGTTCGTGTTTTTAATTTTTTTTTCTATTACAGCAAGTTTGATTACAATGTTTGGCTTGTTGTAGGTGTGGAAGATGTGGTTCTTTTACTCATATACAGATGTCTGTTCTTCCTGGGATCCTTTTCCCATGTACGTTAGGACAGAATGTTGAGTAGTCTTCTCTTGGTATTCCGTAGGTCTTTGGTGATTATATATGTCACCTGTGTTTGATTATGTCTGTTAACCCCGATATCGTAATGAAACCAATCCTCACACCTTTCCATTGGTGAACCCTAAGTTTGTTTAATGAATCTGTGATTGCCCTTCTCCGTGGAAGTATCTGCCCTGGTATCCATTTTTAGGTAATACCTATAAGTGATATGATACGATATGTGTCTTTCACTTTCTGACTTACTCCAAGTCACGTGATTACCTCTAGACTCATCTACGGGGCTGCAAATGGCATTGTGTCCTTTTTTCCTTGGCTTCTATTCTGCCTTAGCGAGGTCCATTTTCAACAATGTGATTCCCTGAGGGTTGTGGATTAGCTGACCTGGGCAGCCTTACCCTGCCAGCCGGCCCTCCCCATGTGTGCCTGGTTGAGGTCAATATAAACAGCGCTCCAGGCAGCAATAGCCCCTGAAGTTGTGCCTGACTCCATATTCTCTGCCCCGTCAGCAGTCTCGGGGCTGTGCTGGTGGGAGGGTGTGAGGGGCCAAGGCTTTGTTGGTGTCCCGGTGTGAGTGGGGCTCTGCTGGCCTTTCTGCAGGAGTTGCCAGGCTGCCACCTGTAAAGAAGAGGATGTGTCACCCATTCCTTCCGATGGAATTTCTCTCCGGACAGAGGTGAGGAAGGAAAAAAGCAGTGGGGGCCGGTACAGGAGGGATATCTCAGGTAGGGCATTAGAAAGCTTCCAGAAGAGCGCCCGGGGCCAGGACCATCCTGGCTGGCCTGCAGGCACCAAGTTGGCCTGCGTGCTGTCGCTGGTGTGGCTCCATGGCCCTTCCTCTAGGCTTTCAAGCCCTTGTACATATTCAGGTGTTTTACCTGGGAAGGGTGGGAACAGTTCAGCAGCAGCTGGCCTGGGGCTCAGCTCACGTTTACTCACAGATGCCTCAGCACGGTCCCCCAGCTTTGCAATGAGGACGCTCCTTGCATGGGGTGTGTGTTGCTGGCTGTATGGGAGGTGATTCCCCACCTCTGACCAATTTCAGAATTGTTTACCGCTGGAGCAAGTGCCCTGATAGGGTTTCCCTCTGTATAACTGGTGGGTTCAGGTTTTTTTTTTCTTTTATGGTTCAAGTTAGATTTGATTCCTCTTATGTATTTATAGATATAAGCATGGAAATAATTCATTCCTATAAATACATCTGTGTGAAGGGAAGAGCTTTTTTCTGTTTTATTTTAAAATTTTATTTTTTAAAATTTTGAAATTTAATTGTATTTATTTTTTTATACAGCAGGTTATTATTAGTTATGTGTTTTATGCATATACATGTATACAGGTCAATCCCAATCTCCCAACTCATCCCACCACCACCACCCCATGGCTTCCCACACTTGGTGTCCATACGTTTGTTCTCTACCTCTGTGTCTCTATTTCTTCCCTGCAAACCAATTCATCTGTACCATTTTTTAGGTTCCACATATATGCATTAATATACAATATTTGTTTTCCTCTTTCTGGCTTACTTCATTCTGTATGACAGTCTCTAGATCCATCGATGTCTCTACAAATGGCCCAGTTTCATTCCTTTTTTTGGCTGAGTAATATTCCATTTTATATGTGTACCACATCTTTATCCATTCATCTGTCTGTGGGCATTTAGGTTGCTTGCATTACCTGGCTATTGTAAATAGTGCTGCAATGAACATTGTGGTGAATGTGCCTTTTTGATTTATGGTTTTCTCTGGGTATATGCCCAGAAGTGGGATTGCTGGATCAGTTGGTAATTCTATTTCTAGTTTTTTTAAGGAAACTCCATACTGTTCTCCTTAGTGACTGTATCAATTTACATCCCCACCAATAGTGGAAGAGGGCTCCTTTTGTCCACACCCTCCCCAGAATTTGTTGTTTGTAGATTTTCTGATGATGCCGATTCTAACAGGTGTGAGGTGATACCTCATTGTAGTTTTGATTTGCATTTCTCTAATAATTAGTGCTGTTGAGCAGCTTTTCATGGGCGTCTTGGCCATCTCTGTGTCTTCTTTGAAGAAACGTCTCTTTAGATCTTCGGCCCATTTTTGTATTGGGTTGTTTGTTTTTTTAATATTAAGCTGCATGAGCTGTTGATATATATATTGGAGATTAAACCTTTGTCCATTGATTCATTTGCAACGATTTTCTCACATTCTGAGGGATGCCTTTTTCCATTCCCGTTTTTTTAACAAAAAAGGAAAGAAAGAAAAAGAAGCAGAACACTAATGTGCGTAAAATATGCCTTTTGAAATGGTCGTTTTGAAATATGGACGTCCTTTGAATTTTTTGGACGATATGTGACCCCAGGATTTGTTTTCAGGGCAGGTGTCATTTACAGGCCTGCAATGATTTTGAATATCAACTAACCATTAGCGCTGGGATTAAAGCTGCTGTTGCGTGAAACGGCCACAAGGTGGCAGCAGTTCTCCCTTACCAAATCTGGTTACTAGAGCAACAGAGCCTCAATGGAAGTCGTGTTCTAGATTGGAATTTAGAATGGAATGTGCCAGGAGAAAGCCCCTCAAGTTTGTCTCACTACTTCTTGTTCGTGTTTTTACTTTTTTTTTGTATTACAGCAAGTTTGATTACAATGTTTGGCTTGTTGTAGGTGTGGAAGATGTGGTTCTTTTACACATATACAGATGTCTGTTCTTCCTGGGATCCTTTTCCCATGTACGTTAGGACAGAATGTTGAGTAGTCTTCTCTTGGTATTCCGTAGGTCTTTGGTGATTATATATGTCACCTGTGTTTGATTATGTCTGTTAACCCCGATATCGTAATGAAACCAATCTTCACACCTTTCCATTGGTGAACCCTAAGTTTGTTTAATGAATCTGTGATTGCCCTTCTCCGTGGAAATATCTGCCCTGGTATCCATTTTTAGGTAATACCTATAAGTGATATTCTACGATATGTGTCTTTCACTTTCTGACTTACTCCAAGTCACGTGATTACCTCTAGACTCATCTATGGGGCTGCAAATGGCATTGTGTCCTTTTTTTCCTTGGCTTCTATTCTGCCTTAGCGAGGTCCATTTTCAACAATGTGATTCCCTGAGGGTTGTGGATTAGCTGACCTGGGCAGCCTTACCCTGCCGGCCGGCCCTCCCCAGGTGTGCCTGGTTGAGGTCAATATAAACAGCGCTCCAGGCAGCAATAGCCCCTGAAGTTGTGCCTGACTCCATATTCTCTGCCCCGTCAGCAGTCTCGGGGCTGTGCTGGTGGGAGGGAGTGAGGGGCCAAGGCTTTGTTGGTGGCCCGGTGTGAGTGGGGCTCTGCTGGCCTTTCTGCAGGAGTTGCCAGGCTGCCACCTGTAAAGAAGAGGATGTGTCACCCATTCCTTCCGATGGAATTTCTCTCCGGACAGAGGTGAGGAAGGAAAAAAACAGTGGGGGCCGGGACAGGAGGGGTATCTCAGGCAGGGCAATAGAAAGCTTCCAGAAGAGCGCCCGGGGCCAGGACCATCCTGGCTGGCCTGCAGGCACCAAGTTGGCCTGCGTGCTGTCGCTGGTGTGGCTCCACGGCCCTTCCTCTAGGCTTTCAAGCCCTTGTACATATTCAGGTGTTTTACCTGGGAAGGGTGGGAACAGTTCAGCAGCAGCTGGCCTGGGGCTCAGCTCACGTTTACTCACAGATGCCTCAGCACGGTCCCCCAGCTTTGCAATGAGGACGCTCCTTGCATGGGGGGTGGGTTGCTGGCTGTATGGGAGGTGATTCCCCACCTCTGACCAATTTCAGAATTGTTTACCGCTGGAGCAAGTGCCCTGATAGGGTTTCCCTCTGTATAACTGGTGGGTTCAGGTTTTTTTTTCTTTTATGGTTCAAGTTAGATTTGATTCCTCTTTTATGTATTTATAGATATAAGCATGGAAATAATTCATTCCTATAAATACATCTGTGTGAAGGGAAGAACTTTTTTCTGTTTTATTTTAAAATTTTATTTTTTAAAATTTTGAAATTTAATTGTATTTATTTTTTTATACAGCAGGTTATTATTAGTTATGTGTTTTATGCATATACATGTATACAGGTCAATCCCAATCTCCCAACTCATCCCACCACCACCACCCCATGGCTTCCCACACTTGGTGTCCATACGTTTGTTCTCTACCTGTGTGTCTCTATTTCTTCCCTGCAAACCAGTTCATCTGTACCATTTTTTAGGTTCCACATATATGCATTAATATACAATATTTGTTTTCCTCTTTCTGGCTTACTTCATTCTGTATGACAGTCTCTAGATCCATCGATGTCTCTACAAATGACCGAGTTTCATTCCTTTTTTTGGCTGAGTAATATTCCATTTTATATGTGTACCACATCTTTATCCATTCATCTGTCTGTGGGCATTTAGGTTGCTTGCATTACCTGGCTATTGTAAATAGTGCTGCAATGAACATTGTGGTGAATGTGCCTTTTTGATTTATGGTTTTCTCTGGGTATATGCCCAGAAGTGGGATTGCTGGATCAGATGGTAATTCTATTTCTAGTTTTTTTAAGGAAACTCCATACTGTTCTCCATAGTGACTGTATCAATTTACATCCCCACCAATAGTGGAAGAGGGCTCCTTTTGTCCACACCCTCCCCAGAATTTGTTGTTTGTAGATTTTCTGATGATGCCGATTCTAACAGGTGTGAGGTGATACCTCATTGTAGTTTTGATTTGCATTTCTCTAATAATTAGTGCTGTTGAGCAGCTTTTCATGGGCGTCTTGGCCATCTCTGTGTGTTCTTTGAAGAAACGTCTCTTTAGATCTTCGGCCCATTTTTGTATTGGGTTGTTTGTTTTTTTAAAATTAAGCTGCATGAGCTGTTTATATATATATTGGAGATTAAACCTCTGTCCATTGATTCATTTGCAACAATTTTCTCCCATTCTGAGGGATGCCTTTTTCCATTCCCGTTTTTTTAACAAAAAAGGAAAGAAAGAAAAAGAAGCAGAACACTAATGTGCGTAAAATATGCCTTTTGAAATGGTCGTTTTGAAATATGGACGTCCTTTGAATTTTTTGGTCGATATGTGACCCCACGATTTGTTTTCAGGGCAGGTGTCATTTACAGGCCTGCAATGATTTTGAATATCAACTAACCATTAGCGCTGGGATTAAAGCTGCTGTTGCGTGAAACGGCCACAAGGTGGCAGAAGTTCTCCCTTACCAAATCTGGTTACTAGAGCAACAGAGCCTCAATGGAAGTCATGTTCTAGATTGGAATTTAGAATGGAATGTGCCAGGAGAAAGCCCCTCAAGTTTGTCTCACTACTTCTTGTTCGTGTTTTTATTTATTTTTTTTATTTTCTATTACAGCAAGTTTGATTACAATGTTTGGCTTGTTGTAGGTGTGGAAGATGTGGTTCTTTTACACATATTCAGATGTCTGTTCTTCCTGTGATCCTTTTCCCATGTACGTTAGGATAGAATGTTGAGTAGTCTTCTCTTGGTATTCCGTAGGTCTTTGGTGATTATATATGTCACCTGTGTTTGATTATGTCTGTTAACCCCGATATCGTAATGAAACCAATCCTCACACCTTTCCATTGGTGAACCCTAAGTTTGTTTAATGAATCTGTGATTGCCCTTCTCCGTGGAAGTATCTGCCCTGGTATCCATTTTTAGGTAATACCTATAAGTGATATGATACGATATGTGTCTTTCACTTTCTGACTTACTCCAAGTCACGTGATTACCTCTAGACTCATCTACGGGGCTGCAAATGGCATTGTGTCCTTTTTTTCCTTGGCTTCTCTTCTGCCTTAGCGAGGTCCATTTTCAACAATGTGATTCCTGAGGGTTGTGGATTAGCTGACTTGGGCAGCCTTACCCTGCCGGCCAGCCCTCCCCATGTGTGCCTGGTTGAGGTCAATATAAACAGCGCTCCAGGCAGCAATAGCCCCTGAAGTTGTGCCTGACTCCATATTCTCTTCCCCGTCAGCAGTCTCGGGGCTGTGCTGGTGGGAGGGAGTGAGGGGCCAAGGCTTTGTTGGTGGCCCGGTGTGAGTGGGGCTCTGCTGGCCTTTCTGCAGGAGTTGCCAGGCTGCCACCTGTAAAGAAGAGGATGTGTCACCCATACCTTCCGATGGAATTTCTCTCCGGACAGAGGTGAGGAAGGAAAAAAACAGTGGGGGCCGGGACAGGAGGGGTATCTCAGGCAGGGCAATAGAAAGCTTCCAGAAGAGCGCCCGGGGCCAGGACCATCCTGGCTGGCCTGCAGGCACCAAGTTGGCCTGCGTGCTGTCGCTGGTG
Organism: Mesoplodon densirostris; assembly: GCF_025265405.1. Lineage (NCBI taxonomy): Eukaryota > Metazoa > Chordata > Mammalia > Artiodactyla > Ziphiidae > Mesoplodon > Mesoplodon densirostris. The sequence goes on from NC_082661.1 coordinate 241,051,996, forward strand.
TGGCTCCACGGCCCTTCCTCTAGGCTTTCAAGCCCTTGTACATATTCAGGTGTTTTACCTGGGAAGGGTGGGAACAGTTCAGCAGCAGCTGGCCTGGGGCTCAGCTCACGTTTACTCACAGATGCCTCAGCACGGTCCCCCAGCTTTGCAATGAGGACGCTCCTTGCATGGGGGGTGGGTTGCTGGCTGTATGGGAGGTGATTCCCCACCTCTGACCAATTTCAGAATAGTTTACCGCTGGAGCAAGTGCCCTGATAGGGTTTCCCTCTGTATAACTGGTGGGTTCAGGTTTTTTTTTCTTTTATGGTTCAAGTTAGATTTGATTCCTCTTTTATGTATTTATAGATATAAGCATGGAAATAATTCATTCCTATAAATACATCTGTGTGAAGGGAAGAACTTTTTTCTGTTTTATTTTAAAATTTTATTTTTTAACATTTTGAAATTTAATTTTATTTATTCTTTTATACAGCAGGTTATTATTAGTTATGTGTTTTATGCATATACATGTATACAGGTCAATCCCAATCTCGCAACTCATCCCACCACCACCACCCCATGGCTTCCCACACTTGGTGTCCATACGTTTGTTCTCTACCTCTGTGTCTCTATTTCTTCCCTGAAAACCAGTTCATCTGTACCATTTTTTAGGTTCCACATATATGCATTAATATACAATATTTGTTTTCCTCTTTCTGGCTTACTTCATTCTGTATGACAGTCTCTAGATCCATCGATGTCTCTACAAATGACCCAGTTTCATTCCCTTTTATGGCTGAGTAATATTCCATTTTATATGTGTACCACATCTTTATCTATTCATCTGTCTGTGGGCATTTAGGTTGCTTGCATTACCTGGCTATTGTAAATAGTGCTGCAATGAACATTGTGGTGAATGTGCCTTTTTGATTTATGGTTTTCTCTGGGTATATGCCCAGAAGTGGGATTGCTGGATCAGATGGTAATTCTATTTCTAGTTTTTTTAAGGTAACTCCATACTGTTCTCCATAGTGACTGTATCAATTTACATCCCCACCAATAGTGGAAGAGGGCTCCTTTTGTCCACACCCTCCCCAGAATTTGTTGTTTGTAGATTTTCTGATGATGCCGATTCTAACAGGTGTGAGGTGATACCTCATTGTAGTTTTGATTTGCATTTCTCTAATAATTAGTGCTGTTGAGCAGCTTTTCATGGGCGTCTTGGCCATCTCTGTGTCTTCTTTGAAGAAACGTCTCTTTAGATCTTCTGCCCATTTTTGTATTGGGTTGTTTGTTTTTTTAATATTAAGCTGCATGAGCTGTTTATATATATATTGGAGATTAAACCTCTGTCCATTGATTCATTTGCAACAATTTTCTCCCATTCTGAGGGATGCCTTTTTCCATTCCCGTTTTTTTAACAAAAAAGGAAAGAAAGAAAAAGAAGCAGAACACTAATGTGCGTAAAATATGCCTTTTGAAATGGTCGTTTTGAAATATGGACGTCCTTTGAATTTTTTGGTCGATATGTGACCCAAGGATTTGTTTTCAGGGCAGGTGTCATTTACAGGCCTGCAATAATTTTGAATATCAACTAACCATTAGCGCTGGGATTAAAGCTGCTGTTGCGTGAAACGGCCACAAGGTGGCAGCAGTTCTCCATTACCAAATCTGGTTACTAGAGCAACAGAGCCTCAATGGAAGTCGTGTTCTAGATTGGAATTTAGAATGGAATGTGCCAGGAGAAAGCCCCTCAAGTTTGTCTCACTACTTCTTGTTCGTGTTTTTACTTTTTTTTTCTATTACAGCAAGTTTGATTACAATGTTTGGCTTGTTGTAGGTGTGGAAGATGTGGTTCTTTTACACATATACAGATGTCTGTTCTTCCTGGGATCCTTTTCCCATGTACGTTAGGACAGAATGTTGAGTAGTCTTCTCTTGGTATTCCGTAGGTGTTTGGTGATTATATATGTCACCTGTGTTTGATTATGTCTGTTAACCCCGATATCGTAATGAAACCAATCCTCACACCTTTCCATTGGTGAACCCTAAGTTTGTTTAATGAATCTGTGATTGCCCTTCTCCGTGGAAGTATCTGCCCTGGTATCCATTTTTAGGTAATACCTATAAGTGATATGATACGATATGTGTCTTTCACTTTCTGACTTACTCCAAGTCACGTGATTACCTCTAGACTCATCTACGGGGCTGCAAATGGCATTGTGTCCTTTTTTTCCTTGGCTTCTCTTCTGCCTTAGCGAGGTCCATTTTCAACAATGTGATTCCCTGAGGGTTGTGGATTAGCTGACTTGGGCAGCCTTACTCTGCCAGCCGGCCGTCCCCAGGTGTGCCTGGTTGAGGTCAATATAAACAGCGCTCCAGGCAGCAATAGCCCCTGAAGTTGTGCCTGACTCCATATTCTCTGCCCCGTCAGCAGTCTCGGGGCTGTGCTGGTGGGAGGGTGTGAGGGGCCAAGGCTTTGTTGGTGTCCCGGTGTGAGTGGGGCTCTGCTGGCCTTTCTGCAGGAGTTGCCAGGCTGCCACCTGTAAAGAAGAGGATGTGTCACCCATTCCTTCCGATGGAATTTCTCTCCGGACAGAGGTGAGGAAGGAAAAAAGCAGTGGGGGCCGGGACAGGAGGGGTATCTCAGGTAGGGCATTAGAAAGCTTCCAGAACAGCGCCCGGGGCCAGGACCATCCTGGCTGGCCTGCAGGCACCAAGTTGGCCTGCGTGCTGTCGCTGGTGTGGTTCCATGGCCCTTCCTCTAGGCTTTCAAGCCCTTGTACATATTCAGGTGTTTTACCTGGGAAGGGTGGGAACAGTTCAGCAGCAGCTGGCCTGGGCCTCAGCTCACGTTTACTCACAGATGCCTCAGCACGGTCCCCCAGCTTTGCAATGAGGACGCTCCTTGCATGGGGGGTGGGTTGCTGGCTGTATGGGAGGTGATTCCCCACCTCTGACCAATTTCAGAATTGTTTACCGCTGGAGCAAGTGCCCTGATAGGGTTTCCCTCTGTATAACTGGTGGGTTCAGGTTTTTTTTCTTTTATGGTTCAAGTTAGATTTGATTCCTCTTTTATGTATTTATAGATATAAGCATGGAAAGAATTCATTCCTATAAATACATCTGTGTGAAGGGAAGAACTTTTTTCTGTTTTATTTTAAAATTTTATTTTTTAAAATTTTGTAATTTAATTGTATTTATTTTTTTATACAGCAGGTTATTATTAGTTATGTGTTTTATGCATATACATGTATACAGGTCAATCCCAATCTCCCAACTCATCCCACCACCACCACCCCATGGCTTCCCACACTTGGTGTCCATACGTTTGTTCTCTACCTCTGTGTCTCTATTTCTTCCCTGAAAACCAGTTCATCTGTACCATTTTTTAGGTTACACATATATGCATTAATATACAATATTTGTTTTCTTCTTTCTGGCTTACTTCATTCTGTAAGACAGTCTCTAGATCCATCGATGTCTCTACAAATGACCCAGTTTAATTCCTTTTTTTGGCTGAGTAATATTCCATTTTATATGTGTACCACATCTTTATCCATTCATCTGTCTGTGGGCATTTAGGTTGCTTGCATTACCTGACTATTGTAAATAGTGCTGCATTGAACATTGTGGTGAATGTGCCTTTTTGATTTATGGTTTTCTCTGGGTATATGCCCAGAAGTGGGATTGCTGGATCAGATGGTAATTCTATTTCTAGTTTTTTTAAGGAAACTCCATACTGTTCTCCATAGTGACTGTATCAATTTACATCCCCACCAATAGTGGAAGAGGGCTCCTTTTGTCCACACCCTCCCCAGAATTTGTTGTTTGTAGATTTTCTGATGATGCCGATTCTAACAGGTGTGAGGTGATACCTCATTGTAGTTTTGATTTCCATTTCTCTAATAATTAGTGCTGTTGAGCAGCTTTTCATGGGCGTCTTGGCCATCTCTGTGTGTTCTTTGAAGAAACGTCTCTTTAGATCTTCTGCCCATTTTTGTATTGGGTTGTTTGTTTTTTTAATATTAAGCTGCATGAGCTGTTGATATATATATTGGAGATTAAACCTTTGTCCATTGATTCATTTGCAACGATTTTCTCACATTCTAAAGGATGCCTTTTTCCATTCCCGTTTTTTTAACAAAAAAGGAAAGAAGGAAAAAGAAGCAGAACACTAATGTGCGTAAAATATGCCTTTTGAAATGGTCGTTTTGAAATATGGACGTCCTTTGAATTTTTTGGACGATATGTGACCCCAGGATTTTTTTTCAGGGCAGGTGTCATTTACAGGCCTGCAATGATTTTGAATATCAACTAACCATTAGCGCTGGGATTAAAGCTGCTGTTGCGTGAAACGGCCACAAGGTGGCAGCAGTTCTCCCTTACCAAATGTGGTTACTAGAGCAACAGAGCCTCAAAGGAAGTCGTGTTCTAGATTGGAATTTAGAATGGAATATGCCAGGAGAAAGCCCCTCAAGTTTGTCTCACTACTTCTTGTTCGTGTTTTTACTTTTTTTTTCTATTACAGCAAGTTTGATTACAATGTTTGGCTTGTTGTAGGTGTGGAAGATGTGGTTCTTTTACACATATACAGATGTCTGTTCTTCCTGGGATCCTTTTCCCATGTACGTTAGGACAGAATGTTGAGTAGTCTTCTCTTGGTATTCCGTAGGTCTTTGGTGATTATATATGTCACCTGTGTTTGATTATGTCTGTTAACGCCGATATCGTAATGAAACCAATCCTCACACCTTTCCATTGGTGAACCCTAAGTTTGTTTAATGAATCTGTGATTGCCCTTCTCCGTGGAAGTATCTGCCCTGGTATCCATTTTTAGGTAATACCTATAAGTGATATGATACGATATGTGTCTTTCACTTTCTGACTTACTCCAAGTCACGTGATTACCTCTAGACTCATCTACGGGGCTGCAAATGGCATTGTGTCCTTTTTTTCCTTGGCTTCTCTTCTGCCTTAGCGAGGTCCATTTTCAACAATGTGATTCCTGAGGGTTGTGGATTAGCTGACTTGGGCAGCCTTACCCTGCCGGCCAGCCCTCCCCATGTGTGCCTGGTTGAGGTCAATATAAACAGCGCTCCAGGCAGCAATAGCCCCTGAAGTTGTGCCTGACTCCATATTCTCTTCCCCGTCAGCAGTCTCGGGGCTGTGCTGGTGGGAGGGAGTGAGGGGCCAAGGCTATGTTGGTGGCCCGGTGTGAGTGGGGCTCTGCTGGCCTTTCTGCAGGAGTTGCCAGGCTGCCACCTGTAAAGAAGAGGATGTGTCACCCATACCTTCCGATGGAATTTCTCTCCGGACAGAGGTGAGGAAGGAAAAAAACAGTGGGGGCCGGGACAGGAGGGGTATCTCAGGCAGGGCAATAGAAAGCTTCCAGAAGAGCGCCCGGGGCCAGGACCATCCTGGCTGGCCTGCAGGCACCAAGTTGGCCTGCGTGCTGTCGCTGGTGTGGCTCCACGGCCCTTCCTCTAGGCTTTCAAGCCCTTGTACATATTCAGGTGTTTTACCTGGGAAGGGTGGGAACAGTTCAGCAGCAGCTGGCCTGGGGCTCAGCTCACGTTTACTCACAGATGCCTCAGCACGGTCCCCCAGCTTTGCAATGAGGACGCTCCTTGCATGGGGGGTGGGTTGCTGGCTGTATGGGAGGTGATTCCCCACCTCTGACCAATTTCAGAATAGTTTACCGCTGGAGCAAGTGCCCTGATAGGGTTTCCCTCTGTATAACTGGTGGGTTCAGGTTTTTTTTTCTTTTATGGTTCAAGTTAGATTTGATTCCTCTTTTATGTATTTATAGATATAAGCATGGAAATAATTCATTCCTATAAATACATCTGTGTGAAGGGAAGAACTTTTTTCTGTTTTATTTTAAAATTTTATTTTTTAACATTTTGAAATTTAATTTTATTTATTTTTTTATACAGCAGGTTATTATTAGTTATGTGTTTTATGCATATACATGTATACAGGTCAATCCCAATCTCGCAACTCATCCCACCACCACCACCCCATGGCTTCCCACACTTGGTGTCCATACGTTTGTTCTCTACCTCTGTGTCTCTATTTCTTCCCTGAAAACCAGTTCATCTGTACCATTTTTTAGGTTCCACATATATGCATTAATATCCAATATTTGTTTTCCTCTTTCTGGCTTACTTCATTCTGTATGACAGTCTCTAGATCCATCGATGTCTCTACAAATGACCCAGTTTCATTCCCTTTTATGGCTGAGTAATATTCCATTTTATATGTGTACCACATCTTTATCCATTCATCTGTCTGTGGGCATTTAGGTTGCTTGCATTACCTGGCTATTGTAAATAGTGCTGCAATGAACATTGTGGTGAATGTGCCTTTTTGATTTATGGTTTTCTCTGGGTATATGCCCAGAAGTGGGATTGCTGGATCAGATGGTAATTCTATTTCTAGTTTTTTTAAGGAAACTCCATACTGTTCTCCATAGTGACTGTATCAATTTACATCCCCACCAATAGTGGAAGAGGGCTCCTTTTGTCCACACCCTCCCCAGAATTTGTTGTTTGTAGATTTTCTGATGATGCCGATTCTAACAGGTGTGAGGTGATACCTCATTGTAGTTTTGATTTGCATTTCTCTAATAATTAGTGCTGTTGAGCAGCTTTTCATGGGCGTCTTGGCCATCTCTGTGTCTTCTTTGAAGAAACGTCTCTTTAGATCTTCTGCCCATTTTTGTATTGGGTTGTTTGTTTTTTTAAAATTAAGCTGCATGAGCTGTTTATATATATATTGGAGATTAAACCTCTGTCCATTGATTCATTTGCAACAATTTTCTCCCATTCTGAGGGATGCCTTTTTCCATTCCCGTTTTTTTAACAAAAAAGGAAAGAAAGAAAAAGAAGCAGAACACTAATGTGCGTAAAATATGCCTTTTGAAATGGTCGTTTTGAAATATGGACGTCCTTTGAATTTTTTGGTCGATATGTGACCCAAGGATTTGTTTTCAGGGCAGGTGTCATTTACAGGCCTGCAATAATTTTGAATATCAACTAACCATTAGCGCTGGGATTAAAGCTGCTGTTGCGTGAAACGGCCACAAGGTGGCAGCAGTTCTCCATTACCAAATCTGGTTACTAGAGCAACAGAGCCTCAATGGAAGTCGTGTTCTAGATTGGAATTTAGAATGGAATGTGCCAGGAGAAAGCCCCTCAAGTTTGTCTCACTACTTCTTGTTCGTGTTTTTACTTTTTTTTTCTATTACAGGAAGTTTGATTACAATGTTTGGCTTGTTGTAGGTGTGGAAGATGTGGTTCTTTTACACATATACAGATGTCTGTTCTTCCTGGGATCCTTTTCCCATGTACGTTAGGACAGAATGTTGAGTAGTCTTCTCTTGGTATTACGTAGGTCTTTGGTGATTATATATGTCACCTGTGTTTGATTATGTCTGTTAACCCCGATATTGTAATGAAACCAATCCTCACACCTTTCCATTGGTGAACCCTAAGTTTGTTTAATGAATCTGTGATTGCCCTTCTCCGTGGAAGTATCTGCCCTGGTATCCATTTTTAGGTAATACCTATAAGTGATATGATACGATATGTGTCTTTCACTTTCTGACTTACTCCAAGTCACGTGATTACCTCTAGACTCATCTACGGGGCTGCAAATGGCATTGTGTCCTTTTTTTCCTTGGCTTCTCTTCTGCCTTAGCGAGGTCCATTTTCAACAATGTGATTCCCTGAGGGTTGTGGATTAGCTGACTTGGGCAGCCTTACCCTGCCAGCCGGCCGTCCCCAGGTGTGCCTGGTTGAGGTCAATATAAACAGCGCTCCAGGCAGCAATAGCCCCTGAAGTTGTGCCTGACTCCATATTCTCTGCCCCATCAGCAGTCTCGGGGCTGTGCTGGTGGGAGGGTGTGAGGGGCCAAGGCTTTGTTGGTGTCCCGGTGTGAGTGGGGCTCTGCTGGCCTTTCTGCAGGAGTTGCCAGGCTGCCACCTGTAAAGAAGAGGATGTGTCACCCATTCCTTCCGATGGAATTTCTCTCCGGACAGAGGTGAGGAAGGAAAAAAGCAGTGGGGGCCGGGACAGGAGGGGTATCTCAGGTAGGGCATTAGAAAGCTTCCAGAACAGCGCCCGGGGCCAGGACCATCCTGGCTGGCCTGCAGGCACCAAGTTGGCCTGCGTGCTGTCGCTGGTGTGGCTCCATGGCCCTTCCTCTAGGCTTTCAAGCCCTTGTACATATTCAGGTGTTTTACCTGGGAAGGGTGGGAACAGTTCAGCAGCAGCTGGCCTGGGGCTCAGCTGACGTTTACTCACAGATGCCTCAGCACGGTCCCCCAGCTTTGCAATGAGGACGCTCCTTGCATGGGGGGTGGGTTGCTGGCTGTATGGGAGGTGATTCCCCACCTCTGACCAATTTCAGAATTGTTTACCGCTGGAGCAAGTGCCCTGATAGGGTTTCCCTCTGTATAACTGGTGGGTTCAGGTTTTTTTTTTCTTTTATGGTTCAAGTTAGATTTGATTCCTCTTATGTATTTATAGATATAAGCATGGAAATAATTCATTCCTATAAATACATCTGTGTGAAGGGAAGAACTTTTCTCTGTTTTATTTTAAAATTTTATTTTTTAAAAGTTTGAAATTTAATATTATTTATTTTTTATACAGCAGGTTATTATTAGTTATGTATTTTATGCATATACATGTATACAGGTCAATCCCAATCTCCCAACTCATCCCACCACCACCACCCCATGGCTTCCCACACTTGGTGTCCATACCTTTGTTCTCTACCTCTGTGTCTCTATTTCTTCCCTGAAAACCAGTTCATCTGTACCATTTATTAGGTTCCACATATATGCATTAATATACAATATTTGTTTTCCTCTTTCTGGCTTACTTCATTCTGTATGACAGTCTCTAGATCCATCGATGTCTCTACAAATGACCCAGTTTCATTCCCTTTTATGGCTGAGTAGTATTCCATTTTATATATGTACCACATCTTTATCCATTCATCTGTCTGTGGGCATTTATGTTGCTTGCATTACCTGGCTATTGTAAACAGTGCTGCAATGAACATTGTGGTGAATGTGCCTTTTTGATTTATGGTTTTCTCTGGGTATATGCCCAGAAGTAGGATTGCTGGATCAGATGGTAATTCTATTTCTAGTTTTTTTAAGGAAACTCCATACTGTTCTCCATAGTGACTGTATCAATTTACATCCCCACCAATAGTGGAAGAGGGCTCCTTTTGTCCACACCCTCCCCAGAATTTGTTGTTTGTAGATTTTCTGATGATGCCGATTCTAACAGGTGTGAGGTGATACCTCATTGTTGTTTTGATTTGCATTTCTCTAATAATTAGTGCTGTTGAGCAGCTTTTCATGTGCGTCTTGGCCATCTCTGTGTCTTCTATGAAGAAACGTCTCTTTAGATCTTCTGCCCATTTTTGTATTGGGTTGTTTGTTTTTTTAATCGTAAGCTGCATGAGCTGTTTATATATATATTGGAGATTAAACCTTTGTCCATTGATTCATTTGCAACGATTTTCGCCCATTCTGAGGGATGCCTTTTTCCATTCCCATTTTTTTGAAAAAAAGGAAAGAAAGAAAAAGAAGCAGAACACTAATGTGCGTAAAATATGCCTTTTGAAATGGTCGTTTTGAAATATGGACGTCCTTTGCATTTTTTGGACGATATGTGACCCCACGATTTGTTTTCAGGGCAGGTGTCATTTACAGGCCTGCAATGATTTTGAATATCAACTAACCATTAGCGCTGGGATTAAAGCTGCTGTTGCGTGAAACGGCCACAAGTTGGCAGAAGTTCTCCCTTACCAAATCTGGTTACTAGAGCAACAGAGCCTCAATGGAAGTCGTGTTCTAGATTGGAATTTAGAATGGAATGTGCCAGGAGAAAGCCCCTCAAGTTTGTCTCACTACTTCTTGTTCGTGTTTTTACTTTTTTTTTCTATTACAGCACGTTTGATTACAATGTTTGGCTTGTTGTAGGTGTGGAAGATGTGGTTCTTTTACACATATACAGATGTCTGTTCTTCCTGGGATCCTTTTCCCATGTACGTTAGGACAGAATGTTGAGTAGTCTTCTCTTGGTATTCCGTAGGTCTTTGGTGATTATATATGTCACCTGTGTTTGATTATGTCTGTTAACCCCGATATCGTAATGAAACCAATCCTCACACCTTTCCATTGGTGAACCCTAAGTTTGTTTAATGAATCTGTGATTGCCCTTCTCCGTGGAAGTATCTGCCCTGGTATCCATTTTTAGGTAATACCTATAAGTGATATGATACGATATGTGTCTTTCACTTTCTGACTTACTCCAAGTCACGTGATTACCTCTAGACTCATCTACGGGGCTGCAAATGGCATTGTGTCCTTTTTTTCCTTGGCTTCTATTCTGCCTTAGCGAGGTCCATTTTCAACAATGTGATTCCCTGAGGGTTGTGGATTAGCTGACCTGGGCAGGCTTACCCTGCCAGCCGGCCCTCCCCAGGTGTGCCTGGTTGAGGTCAATATAAACAGCGCTCCAGGCAGCAATAGCCCCTGAAGTTGTGCCTGACTCCATATTCTCTGCCCCGTCAGCAGTCTCGGGGCTGTGCTGGTAGGAGGGTGTGAGGGGCCAAGGCTTTGTTCTTGGCCCGGTGTGAGTGTGGCTCTGCTGGCCTTTCTGCAGGAGTTGCCAGGCTGCCACCTGTAAAGAAGAGGATGTGTCACCCATTCCTTCCGATGGAATTTCTCTCCGGACAGAGGTGAGGAAGGAAAAAAGCAGTGGGGGCTGGGACAGGAGGGGTATCTCAGGCAGGGCAATAGAAAGCTTCCAGAAGAGCGCCCGGGGCCAGGACCATCCTGGCTGGCCTGCAGGCACCAAGTTGGCCTGCGTGCTGTCGCTGGTGTGGCTCCATGGCCCTTCCTCTAGGCTTTCAAGCCCTTGTACATATTCAGGTGTTTTACCTGGGAAGGGTGGGAACAGTTCAGCAGCAGCTGGCCTGGGGCTCAGCTCACGTTTACTCAGAGATGCCTCAGCACGGTCCCCCAGCTTTGCAATGAGGACGCTCCTTGCATGGGGTGTGGGTTGCTGGCTGTATGGGAGGTGATTCCCCACCTCTGACCAATTTCAGAATTGTTTACTGCTGGAGCAAGTGCCCTGATAGGGTTTCCCTCTGTATAACTGGTGGGTTCAGGTTTTTTTTTCTTTTATGGTTCAAGTTAGATTTGATTCCTCTTTTATGTATTTATAGATATAAGCATGGAAATAATTCATTTCTATAAATACATCTGTGTGAAGGGAAGAACTTTTTTCTGTTTTATTTTAAAATTTTATTTTTTAAAAGTTTGAAATTTAATTTTATTTATTTTTTTATACAGCAGGTTATTATTAGTTATGTGTTTTATGCATATACATGTATACAGGTCAATCCCAATCTCCCAACTCATCCACCACCACCACCCCATGGCTTCCCACACTTGGTGTCCATACGTTTGTTCTCTACCTCTGTGTCTCTATTTCTTCCCTGAAAACCAGTTCATCTGTACCATTTTTTAGGTTCCACATATATGCATTAATATACAATATTTGTTTTCCTCTTTCTGGCTTACTTCATTCTGTATGACAGTCTCTAGATCCATCGATGTCTCTACAAATGACCCAGTTTCATTCCTTTTTTTGGCTGAGTAATATTCCATTTTATATGTGTACCACATCTTTATCCATTCATCTGTCTGTGGGCATTTAGGTTGCTTGCATTACCTGGCTATTGTAAATAGTGCTGCAATGAACATTGTGGTGAATGTGCCTTTTTGATTTATGGTTTTCTGTGGGTATATGCCCAGAAGTGGGATTGCTGGATCAGATGGTAATTCTATTTCTAGTTTTTTAAGGAAACTCCATACTGTTCTCCATAGTGACTGTATCAATTTACATCCCCACCAATAGTGGAAGAGGGCTCCTTTTGTCCACACCCTCCCCAGAATTTGTTGTTTGTAGATTTTCTGATGATGCCGATTCTAACAGGTGTGAGGTGATACCTCATTGTAGTTTTGATTTGCATTTCTCTAATAATTAGTGCTGTTGAGCAGCTTTTCATGTGCGTCTTGGCCATCTCTGTGTCTTCTTTGAAGAAACGTCTCTTTAGATCTTCTGCCCATTTTTGTATTGGGTTGTTTGTTTTTTTAATATTAAGCTGCATGAGCTGTTTATATATATATATATATTGGAGATTAAATCTTTGTCCATTGATTCATTTGCAACGATTTTAGCCCATTCTGAGGGATGCCTTTTTCCATTCCCGATTTTTTTAACAAAAAAGGAAAGAAAGAAAAAGAAGCAGAACACTAATGTGCGTAAAATATGCCTTTTGAAATGGTCGTTTTGAAATATGGACGTCCTTTGAATTTTTTGGACGATATGTGACCCCAGGATTTGTTTTCAGGGCAGGTGTCATTTACAGGCCTGCAATGATTTTGAATATCAACTAACCATTAGCGCTGGGATTAAAGCTGCTGTTGCGTGAAACGGCCACAAGGTGGCAGCAGTTCTCCCTTACCAAATCTGGTTACTAGAGCAACAGAGCCTCAATGGAAGTCATGTTCTAGATTGGAATTTTGAATGGAATGTGCCAGGAGAAAGCCCCTCAAGTTTGTCTCACTACTTCTTGTTCGTGTTTTTAATTTTTTTTTCTATTACAGCAAGTTTGATTACAATGTTTGGCTTGTTGTAGGTGTGGAAGATGTGGTTCTTTTACTCATATACAGATGTCTGTTCTTCCTGGGATCCTTTTCCCATGTACGTTAGGACAGAATGTTGAGTAGTCTTCTCTTGGTATTCCGTAGGTCTTTGGTGATTATATATGTCACCTGTGTTTGATTATGTCTGTTAACCCCGATATCGTAATGAAACCAATCCTCACACCTTTCCATTGGTGAACCCTAAGTTTGTTTAATGAATCTGTGATTGCCCTTCTCCGTGGAAGTATCTGCCCTGGTATCCATTTTTAGGTAATACCTATAAGTGATATGATACGATATGTGTCTTTCACTTTCTGACTTACTCCAAGTCACGTGATTACCTCTAGACTCATCTACGGGGCTGCAAATGGCATTGTGTCCTTTTTTCCTTGGCTTCTATTCTGCCTTAGCGAGGTCCATTTTCAACAATGTGATTCCCTGAGGGTTGTGGATTAGCTGACCTGGGCAGCCTTACCCTGCCAGCCGGCCCTCCCCATGTGTGCCTGGTTGAGGTCAATATAAACAGCGCTCCAGGCAGCAATAGCCCCTGAAGTTGTGCCTGACTCCATATTCTCTGCCCCGTCAGCAGTCTCGGGGCTGTGCTGGTGGGAGGGTGTGAGGGGCCAAGGCTTTGTTGGTGTCCCGGTGTGAGTGGGGCTCTGCTGGCCTTTCTGCAGGAGTTGCCAGGCTGCCACCTGTAAAGAAGAGGATGTGTCACCCATTCCTTCCGATGGAATTTCTCTCCGGACAGAGGTGAGGAAGGAAAAAAGCAGTGGGGGCCGGTACAGGAGGGATATCTCAGGTAGGGCATTAGAAAGCTTCCAGAAGAGCGCCCGGGGCCAGGACCATCCTGGCTGGCCTGCAGGCACCAAGTTGGCCTGCGTGCTGTCGCTGGTGTGGCTCCATGGCCCTTCCTCTAGGCTTTCAAGCCCTTGTACATATTCAGGTGTTTTACCTGGGAAGGGTGGGAACAGTTCAGCAGCAGCTGGCCTGGGGCTCAGCTCACGTTTACTCACAGATGCCTCAGCACGGTCCCCCAGCTTTGCAATGAGGACGCTCCTTGCATGGGGTGTGTGTTGCTGGCTGTATGGGAGGTGATTCCCCACCTCTGACCAATTTCAGAATTGTTTACCGCTGGAGCAAGTGCCCTGATAGGGTTTCCCTCTGTATAACTGGTGGGTTCAGGTTTTTTTTTTCTTTTATGGTTCAAGTTAGATTTGATTCCTCTTATGTATTTATAGATATAAGCATGGAAATAATTCATTCCTATAAATACATCTGTGTGAAGGGAAGAGCTTTTTTCTGTTTTATTTTAAAATTTTATTTTTTAAAATTTTGAAATTTAATTGTATTTATTTTTTTATACAGCAGGTTATTATTAGTTATGTGTTTTATGCATATACATGTATACAGGTCAATCCCAATCTCCCAACTCATCCCACCACCACCACCCCATGGCTTCCCACACTTGGTGTCCATACGTTTGTTCTCTACCTCTGTGTCTCTATTTCTTCCCTGCAAACCAATTCATCTGTACCATTTTTTAGGTTCCACATATATGCATTAATATACAATATTTGTTTTCCTCTTTCTGGCTTACTTCATTCTGTATGACAGTCTCTAGATCCATCGATGTCTCTACAAATGGCCCAGTTTCATTCCTTTTTTTGGCTGAGTAATATTCCATTTTATATGTGTACCACATCTTTATCCATTCATCTGTCTGTGGGCATTTAGGTTGCTTGCATTACCTGGCTATTGTAAATAGTGCTGCAATGAACATTGTGGTGAATGTGCCTTTTTGATTTATGGTTTTCTCTGGGTATATGCCCAGAAGTGGGATTGCTGGATCAGTTGGTAATTCTATTTCTAGTTTTTTTAAGGAAACTCCATACTGTTCTCCATAGTGACTGTATCAATTTACATCCCCACCAATAGTGGAAGAGGGCTCCTTTTGTCCACACCCTCCCCAGAATTTGTTGTTTGTAGATTTTCTGATGATGCCGATTCTAACAGGTGTGAGGTGATACCTCATTGTAGTTTTGATTTGCATTTCTCTAATAATTAGTGCTGTTGAGCAGCTTTTCATGGGCGTCTTGGCCATCTCTGTGTGTTCTTTGAAGAAACGTCTCTTTAGATCTTCGGCCCATTTTTGTATTGGGTTGTTTGTTTTTTTAATATTAAGCTGCATGAGCTGTTGATATATATATTGGAGATTAAACCTTTGTCCATTGATTCATTTGCAACGATTTTCTCACATTCTGAGGGATGCCTTTTTCCATTCCCATTTTTTTAACAAAAAAGGAAAGAAAGAAAAAGAAGCAGAACACTAATGTGCGTAAAATATGCCTTTTGAAATGGTCGTTTTGAAATATGGACGTCCTTTGAATTTTTTGGACGATATGTGACCCCAGGATTTGTTTTCAGGGCAGGTGTCATTTACAGGCCTGCAATGATTTTGAATATCAACTAACCATTAGCGCTGGGATTAAAGCTGCTGTTGCGTGAAACGGCCACAAGGTGGCAGCAGTTCTCCCTTACCAAATCTGGTTACTAGAGCAACAGAGCCTCAATGGAAGTCGTGTTCTAGATTGGAATTTAGAATGGAATGTGCCAGGAGAAAGCCCCTCAAGTTTGTCTCACTACTTCTTGTTCGTGTTTTTACTTTTTTTTTGTATTACAGCAAGTTTGATTACAATGTTTGGCTTGTTGTAGGTGTGGAAGATGTGGTTCTTTTACACATATACAGATGTCTGTTCTTCCTGGGATCCTTTTCCCATGTACGTTAGGACAGAATGTTGAGTAGTCTTCTCTTGGTATTCCGTAGGTCTTTGGTGATTATATATGTCACCTGTGTTTGATTATGTCTGTTAACCCCGATATCGTAATGAAACCAATCTTCACACCTTTCCATTGGTGAACCCTAAGTTTGTTTAATGAATCTGTGATTGCCCTTCTCCGTGGAAATATCTGCCCTGGTATCCATTTTTAGGTAATACCTATAAGTGATATTCTACGATATGTGTCTTTCACTTTCTGACTTACTCCAAGTCACGTGATTACCTCTAGACTCATCTATGGGGCTGCAAATGGCATTGTGTCCTTTTTTTCCTTGGCTTCTATTCTGCCTTAGCGAGGTCCATTTTCAACAATGTGATTCCCTGAGGGTTGTGGATTAGCTGACCTGGGCAGCCTTACCCTGCCGGCCGGCCCTCCCCAGGTGTGCCTGGTTGAGGTCAATATAAACAGCGCTCCAGGCAGCAATAGCCCCTGAAGTTGTGCCTGACTCCATATTCTCTGCCCCGTCAGCAGTCTCGGGGCTGTGCTGGTGGGAGGGAGTGAGGGGCCAAGGCTTTGTTGGTGGCCCGGTGTGAGTGGGGCTCTGCTGGCCTTTCTGCAGGAGTTGCCAGGCTGCCACCTGTAAAGAAGAGGATGTGTCACCCATACCTTCCGATGGAATTTCTCTCCGGACAGAGTTGAGGAAGGAAAAAAGCAGTGGTGGCCGGGACAGGAGCGGTATCTCAGGCAGGGCAATAGAAAGCTTCCAGAAGAGTGCCCGGGGCCAGGACCATCCTGGCTGGCCTGCAGGCACCAAGTTGGCCTGCGTGCTGTCGCTGGTGTGGCTCCACGGCCCTTCCTCTAGGCTTTCAAGCCCTTGTACATATTCAGGTGTTTTACCTGGGAAGGGTGGGAACAGTTCAGCAGCAGCTGGCCTGGGGCTCAGCTCACGTTTACTCACAGATGCCTCAGCACGGTCCCCCAGCTTTGCAATGAGGACGCTCCTTGCATGGGGGGTGGGTTGCTGGCTGTATGGGAGGTGATTCCCCACCTCTGACCAATTTCAGAATTGTTTACCGCTGGAGCAAGTGCCCTGATAGGGTTTCCCTCTGTATAACTGGTGGGTTCAGGTTTTTTTTTCTTTTATGGTTCAAGTTAGATTTGATTCCTCTTTTATGTATTTATAGATATAAGCATGGAAATAATTCATTCCTATAAATACATCTGTGTGAAGGGAAGAACTTTTTTCTGTTTTATTTTAAAATTTTATTTTTTAAAATTTTGAAATTTAATTGTATTTATTTTTTTATACAGCAGGTTATTATTAGTTATGTGTTTTATGCATATACATGTATACAGGTCAATCCCAATCTCCCAACTCATCCCACCACCACCACCCCATGGCTTCCCACACTTGGTGTCCATACGTTTGTTCTCTACCTGTGTGTCTCTATTTCTTCCCTGCAAACCAGTTCATCTGTACCATTTTTTAGGTTCCACATATATGCATTAATATACAATATTTGTTTTCCTCTTTCTGGCTTACTTCATTCTGTATGACAGTCTCTAGATCCATCGATGTCTCTACAAATGACCGAGTTTCATTCCTTTTTTTGGCTGAGTAATATTCCATTTTATATGTGTACCACATCTTTATCCATTCATCTGTCTGTGGGCATTTAGGTTGCTTGCATTACCTGGCTATTGTAAATAGTGCTGCAATGAACATTGTGGTGAATGTGCCTTTTTGATTTATGGTTTTCTCTGGGTATATGCCCAGAAGTGGGATTGCTGGATCAGATGGTAATTCTATTTCTAGTTTTTTTAAGGAAACTCCATACTGTTCTCCATAGTGACTGTATCAATTTACATCCCCACCAATAGTGGAAGAGGGCTCCTTTTGTCCACACCCTCCCCAGAATTTGTTGTTTGTAGATTTTCTGATGATGCCGATTCTAACAGGTGTGAGGTGATACCTCATTGTAGTTTTGATTTGCATTTCTCTAATAATTAGTGCTGTTGAGCAGCTTTTCATGGGCGTCTTGGCCATCTCTGTGTCTTCTTTGAAGAAACGTCTCTTTAGATCTTCGGCCCATTTTTGTATTGGGTTGTTTGTTTTTTTAAAATTAAGCTGCATGAGCTGTTTATATATATATTGGAGATTAAACCTCTGTCCATTGATTCATTTGCAACAATTTTCTCCCATTCTGAGGGATGCCTTTTTCCATTCCCGTTTTTTTAACAAAAAAGGAAAGAAAGAAAAAGAAGCAGAACACTAATGTGCGTAAAATATGCCTTTTGAAATGGTCGTTTTGAAATATGGACGTCCTTTGAATTTTTTGGTCGATATGTGACCCAAGGATTTGTTTCAGGGCAGGTGTCATTTACAGGCCTGCAATGATTTTGAATATCAACTAACCATTAGCGCTGGGATTAAAGCTGCTGTTGCGTGAAACGGCCACAAGGTGGCAGCAGTTCTCCCTTACCAAATCTGGTTACTAGAGCAACAGAGCCTCAATGGAAGTCGTGTTCTAGATTGGAATTTAGAATGGAATGTGCCAGGAGAAAGCCCCTCAAGTTTGTCTCACTACTTCTTGTTCGTGTTTTTAATTTTTTTTTTCTATTACAGCAAGTTTGATTACAATGTTTGGCTTGTTGTAGGTGTGGAAGATGTGGTTCTTTTACTCATATACAGATGTCTGTTCTTCCTGGGATCCTTTACCCATGTACATTAGGACAGAATGTTGAGTAGTCTTCTCTTGGTATTCCGTAGGTCTTTGGTGATTATATATGTCACCTGTGTTTGATTATGTCTCTTAACCCCGATATTGTAATGAAACCAATCCTCACACCTTTCCATTGGTGAACCCTAAGTTTGTTTAATGAATCTGTGATTGCCCTTCTCCGTGGAAGTATCTGCCCTGGTATCCATTTTTAGGTAATACCTATAAGTGATATGATACGATATGTGTCTTTCACTTTCTGACTTACTCCAAGTCACGTGATTACCTCTAGACTCATCTACGGGGCTGCAAATGGCATTGTGTCCTTTTTTTCCTTGGCTTCTATTCTGCCTTAGCGAGGTCCATTTTCAACAATGTGATTCCCTGAGGGTTGTGGATTAGCTGACTTGGGCAGCCTTACCGTGCCAGCCGGCCCTCCCCAGGTGTGCCTGGTTGAGGTCAATATAAACAGCGCTCCAGGCAGCAATAGCCCCTGAAGTTGTGCCTGACTCCATATTCTCTGCCCCGTCAGCAGTCTCGGGGCTGTGCTGGTGGGAGGGTGTGAGGGGCCAAGGCTGTGTTGGTGGCCCGGTGTGAGTGGGGCTCTGCTGGCCTTTCTGCAGGAGTTGCCAGGCTGCCACCTGTAAAGAAGAGGATGTGTCACCCATTCCTTCCGATGGAATTTCTCTCCGGACAGAGGTGAGGAAGGAAAAAAGCAGTGGGGGCCGGGACAGGAGGGGTATCTCAGGTAGGGCATTAGAAAGCTTCCAGAAGAGCGCCCGGGGCCAGGACCATCCTGGCTGGCCTGCAGGCACCAAGTTGGCCTGCGTGCTGTCGCTGGTGTGGCTCCATGGCCCTTCCTCTAGGCTTTCAAGCCCTTGTACATATTCAGGTGTTTTACCTGGGAAGGGTGGGAACAGTTCAGCAGCAGCTGGCCTGGGGCTCAGCTCACGTTTACTCACAGATGCCTCAGCACGGTCCCCCAGCTTTGCAATGAGGACGCTCCTTGCATGGGGGGTGGGTTGCTGGCTGTATGGGAGGTGATTCCCCACCTCTGACCAATTTCAGAATTGTTTACCGCTGGAGCAAGTGCCCTGATAGGGTTTCCCTCTGTATAACTGGTGGGTTCAGGTTTTTTTTTTCTTTTATGGTTCAAGTTAGATTTGATTCCTCTTATGTATTTATAGATATAAGCATGGAAATAATTCATTCCTATAAATACATCTGTGTGAAGGGAAGAACTTTTCTCTGTTTTATTTTAAAATTTTATTTTTTAAAAGTTTGAAATTTAATATTATTTATTTTTTTATACAGCAAGTTATTATTAGTTATGTATTTTATGCATATACATGTATACAGGTCAATCCCAATCTCCCAACTCATCCCACCACCACCACCCCAGGGCTTCCCACACTTGGTGTCCATACGTTTGTTCTCTACCTCTGTGTCTCTATTTCTTCCCTGAAAACCAGTTCATCTGTACCATTTATTAGGTTCCACATATATGCATTAATATACAATATTTGTTTTCCTCTTTCTGGCTTACTTCATTCTGTATGACAGTCTCTAGATCCATCGATGTCTCTACAAATGACCCAGTTTCATTCCCTTTTATGGCTGAGTAGTATTCCATTTTATATATGTACCACATCTTTATCCATTCATCTGTCTGTGGGCATTTAGGTTGCTTGCATTACCTGGCTATTGTAAATAGTGCTGCAATGAACATTGTGGTGAATGTGCCTTTTTGATTTATGGTTTTCTCTGGGTATATGCCCAGAAGTGGGATTGCTGGATCAGATGGTAATTCTATTTCTAGTTTTTTTAAGGAAACTCCATACTGTTCTCCATAGTGACTGTATCAATTTACATCCCCACCAATAGTGGAAGAGGGCTCCTTTTGTCCACACCCTCCCCAGAATTTGTTGTTTGTAGATTTTCTGATGATGCCGATTCTAACAGGTGTGAGGTGATACCTCATTGTAGTTTTGATTTGCATTTCTCTAATAATTAGTGCTGTTGAGCAGCTTTTCATGTGCGTCTTGGCCATCTCTGTGTCTTCTTTGAAGAAACGTCTCTTTAGATCTTCTGCCCATTTTTGTATTTGGTTGTTTGTTTTTTTAATCGTAAGCTGCATGAGCTGTTTATATATATATTGGAGATTAAACCTTTGTCCATTGATTCATTTGCAACGATTTTCGCCCATTCTGAGGGATGCCTTTTTCCATTCCCATTTTTTTAAAAAAAAGGAAAGAAAGAAAAAGAAGCAGAACACTAATGTGCGTAAAATATGCCTTTTGAAATGGTCGTTTTGAAATATGGACGTCCTTTGAATTTTTTGGTCGATATGTGACCCAAGGATTTGTTTTCAGGGCAGGTGTCATTTACAGGCCTGCAATGATTTTGAATATCAACTAACCATTAGCGCTGGGATTAAAGCTGCTGTTGCGTGAAACGGCCACAAGGTGGCAGAAGTTCTCCCTTACCAAATCTGGTTACTAGAGCAACAGAGCCTCAATGGAAGTCGTGTTCTAGATTGGAATTTTGAATGGAATGTGCCAGGAGAAAGCCCCTCAAGTTTGTCTCACTACTTCTTCTTCGTGTTTTTAATTTTTTTTTCTATTACAGCAAGTTTGATTACAATGTTTGGCTTTTTGTTGGTGTGGAAGATGTGGTTCTTTTACACATATACAGATGTCTGTTCTTCCTGGGATCCGTTTCCCATGTACGTTAGGATAGAATGTTGAGTAGTCTTCTCTTGGTATTCCGTAGGTCTTTGGTGATTATATATGTCACCTGTGTTTGATTATGTCTGTTAACCGCGATATCGTAATGAAACCAATCCTCACACCTTTCCATTGGTGAACCCTAAGTTTGTTTAATGAATCTGTGATTTCCCTTCTCCGTGGAAGTATCTTCCCTGGTATCCATTTTTAGGTAATACCTATAAGTGATATGATACGATATGTGTCTTTCACTTTCTGACTTACTCCAAGTCACGTGATTACCTCTAGACTCATCTACGGGGCTGCAAATGGCATTGTGTCCTTTTTTTCCTTGGCTTCTATTCTGCCTTAGCGAGGTCCATTTTCAACAATGTGATTCCCTGAGGGTTGTGGATTAGCTGACCTGGGCAGCCTTACCCTGCTGGCCGGCCCTCCCTCGGTGTGCCTGGTTGAGGTCAATATAAACAGCACTCCAGGCAGCAATAGCCCCTGAAGTTGTGCCTGACTCCATATTCTCTGCCCCGTCAGCAGTCTCGGGGCTGTGCTGATGGGAGGGAGTGAGGGGCCAAGGCTTTGTTGGTGGCCCGGTGTGAGTGGGGCTCTGCTGGCCTTTCTGCAGGAGTTGCCAGGCTGCCACCTGTAAAGAAGAGGATGTGTCACCCATACCTTCCGATGGAATTTCTCTCCGGACAGAGGTGAGGAACGAAAAAAGCAGTGGAGGCCGGGACAGGAGGGGTATCTCAGGTAGGGCATTAGAAAGCTTCCAGAAGAGCGCCCGGGGCCAGGACCATCCTGGCTGGCCTGCAGGCACCAAGTTGGCCTGCGTGCTGTCGCTGGTGTGGCTCCACGGCCCTTCCTCTAGGCTTTCAAGCCCTTGTACATATTCAGGTGTTTTACCTGGGAAGGGTGGGAACAGTTCAGCAGCAGCTGGCCTGGGGCTCAGCTCACGTTTACTCACAGATGCCTCAGCACGGTCCCCCAGCTTTGCAATGAGGACGCTCCTTGCATGGGGGGTGGGTTGCTGGCTGTATGGGAGGTGATTCCCCACCTCTGACCAATTTCAGAATTGTTTACCACTGGAGCAAGTGCCCTGATAGGGTTTCCCTCTGTATAACTGGTGGGTTCAGGTTTTTTTTTCTTTTATGGTTCAAGTTAGATTTGATTCCTCTTTTATGTATTTATAGATATAAGCATGGAAATAATTCATTCCTATAAATACATCTGTGTGAAGGGAAGAACTTTTTTCTGTTTTATTTTAAAATTTTATTTTTTAAAATTTTGAAATTTAATTGTATTTATTTTTTTATACAGCAGGTTATTATTAGTTATGTGTTTTATGCATATACATGTATACAGGTCAATCCCAATCTCCCAACTCATCCCACCACCACCACCCCATGGCTTCCCACACTTGGTGTCCATACGTTTGTTCTCTACCTCTGTGTCTCTATTTCTTCCCTGAAAACCAGTTCATCTGTACCAGTTTTTAGGTTCCACATATATGCATTAATATACAATATTTGTTTTCCTCTTTCTGGCTTACTTCATTCTGTATGACAGTCTCTAGATCCATCGATGTCTCTACAAATGACCCAGTTTCATTCCTTTTTTTGGCTGAGTAATATTCCATTTTATATGTGTACCACATCTTTATCCATTCATCTGTCTGTGGGCATTTAGGTTGCTTGCATTACCTGGCTATTGTAAATAGTGCTGCAATGAACATTGTGGTGAATGTGCCTTTTTGATTTATGGTTTTCTCTGGGTATATGCCCAGAAGTGGGATTGCTGGATCAGATGGTAATTCTATTTCTAGTTTTTTTAAGGAAACTCCATACTGTTCTCCATAGTGACTGTATCAATTTACATCCCCACCAATAGTGGAAGAGGGCTCCTTTTGTCCACACCCTCCCCAGAATTTGTTGTTTGTAGATTTTCTGATGATGCCAATTCTAACAGGTGTGAGGTGATACCTCATTGTAGTTTTGATTTGCATTTCTCTAATAATTAGTGCTGTTGAGCAGCTTTTCATGGGCGTCTTGGCCATCTCTGTGTGTTCTTTGAAGAAACGTCTCTTTAGATCTTCGGCCCATTTTTGTATTGGGTTGTTTGTTTTTTTAAAATTAAGCTGCATGAGCTGTTTATATATATATTGGAGATTAAACCTCTATCCATTGATTCATTTGCAACAATTTTCTCCCATTCTGAGGGATGCCTTTTTCCATTCCCGTTTTTTTTAACAAAAAAGGAAAGAAAGAAAAAGAAGCAGAACACTAATGTGCGTAAAATATGCCTTTTGAAATGGTCGTTTTGAAATATGGACGTCCTTTGAATTTTTTGGTCGATATGTGACCCAAGGATTTGTTTTCAGGGCAGGTGTCATTTACAGGCCTGCAATGATTTTGAATATCAACTAACCATTAGCGCTGGGATTAAAGCTGCTGTTGCGTGAAACGGCCACAAGGTGGCAGCAGTTCTCCATTACCAAATCTGGTTACTAGAGCAACAGAGCCTCAATGGAAGTCGTGTTCTAGATTGGAATTTAGAATGGAATGTGCCAGGAGAAAGCCCCTCAAGTTTGTCTCACTACTTCTTGTTCGTGTTTTTACTTTTTTTTTCTATTACAGCAAGTTTGATTACAATGTTTGGCTTGTTGTAGGTGTGGAAGATGTGGTTCTTTTACACATATACAGATGTCTGTTCTTCCTGGGATCCTTTTCCCATGTACGTTAGGACAGAATGTTGAGTAGTCTTCTCTTGGTATTCCGTAGGTCTTTGGTGATTATATATGTCACCTGTGTTTGATTATGTCTGTTAACCCCGATATCGTAATGAAACCAATCCTCACACCTTTCCATTGGTGAACCCTAAGTTTGTTTAATGAATCTGTGATTGCCCTTCTCCGTGGAAGTATCTGCCCTGGTATCCATTTTTAGGTAATACCTATAAGTGATATGATACGATATGTGTCTTTCACTTTCTGACTTACTCCAAGTCACGTGATTACCTCTAGACTCATCTACGGGGCTGCAAATGGCATTGTGTCCTTTTTTTCCTTGGCTTCTATTCTGCCTTAGCGAGGTCCATTTTCAACAATGTGATTCCCTGAGGGTTGTGGATTAGCTGACCTGGGCAGCCTTACCCTGCTGGCCGGCCCTCCCTCGGTGTGCCTGGTTGAGGTCAATATAAACAGCGCTCCAGGCAGCAATAGCCCCTGAAGTTGTGCCTGACTCCATATTCTCTGCCCCGTCAGCAGTCTCGGGGCTGTGCTGGTGGGAGGGAGTGAGGGGCCAAGGCTTTGTTGGTGTCCCGGTGTGAGTGGGGCTCTGCTGGCCTTTCTTCAGGAGTTGCCCGGCTGCCACCTGTAAAGAAGAGGATGTGTCACCCATACCTTCCGATGGAATTTCTCTCCGGACAGAGGTGAGGAAGGAAAAAAGCAGTGGGGGCCGGGACAGGAGGGGTATCTCAGGTAGGGCATTAGAAAGCTTCCAGAAGAGCGCCCGGGCCCAGGACCATCCTGGCTGGCCTGCAGGCACCAAGTTGGCCTGTGTGCTGTCGCTGGTGTGGCTCCATGGCCCTTCCTCTAGGCTTTCAAGCCCTTGTACATATTCAGGTGTTTTACCTGGGAAGGGTGGGAACAGTTCAGCAGCAGCTGGCCTGGGGCTCAGCTCACGTTTACTCACAGATGCCTCAGCACGGTCCCCCAGCTTTGCAATGAGGACGCTCCTTGCATGGGGTGTGGGTTGCTGGCTGTATGGGAGGTGATTCCCCACCTCTGACCAATTTCAGAATTGTTTACCGCTGGAGCAAGTGCCCTGATAGGGTTTCCCTCTGTATAACTGGTGGGTTCAGGTTTTTTTTTCTTTTATGGTTCAAGTTAGATTTGATTCCTCTTATGTATTTATACATATAAGCATGGAAATAATTCATTCCTATAAATACATCTGTGTGAAGGGAAGAACTTTTCTCTGTTTTATTTTAAAATTTTATTTTTTAAAAGTTTGAAATTTAATATTATTTATTTTTTTATACAGCAGGTTATTATTAGTTATGTATTTTATGCATATACATGTATACAGGTCAATCCCAATCTCCCAACTCATCCCACCACCACCACCCCAGGGCTTCCCACACTTGGTGTCCATACGTTTGTTCTCTACCTCTGTGTCTCTATTTCTTCCCTGAAAACCAGTTCATCTGTACCATTTATTAGGTTCCACATATATGCATTAATATACAATATTTGTTTTCCTCTTTCTGGCTTACTTCATTCTGTATGACAGTCTCTAGATCCATCGATGTCTCTACAAATGACCCAGTTTCATTCCCTTTTATGGCTGAGTAGTATTCCATTTTATATATGTACCACATCTTTATCCATTCATCTGTCTGTGGGCATTTAGGTTGCTTGCATTACCTGGCTATTGTAAATAGTGCTGCAATGAACATTGTGGTGAATGTGCCTTTTTGATTTATGGTTTTCTCTGGGTATATGCCCAGAAGTGGGATTGCTGGATCAGATGGTAATTCTATTTCTAGTTTTTTTAAGGAAACTCCATACTGTTCTCCATAGTGACTGTATCAATTTACATCCCCACCAATAGTGGAAGAGGGCTCCTTTTGTCCACACCCTCCCCAGAATTTGTTGTTTGTAGATTTTCTGATGATGCCGATTCTAACAGGTGTGAGGTGATACCTCATTGTAGTTTTGATTTGCATTTCTCTAATAATTAGTGCTGTTGAGCAGCTTTTCATGTGCGTCTTGGCCATCTCTGTGTCTTCTTTGAAGAAACGTCTCTTTAGATCTTCTGCCCATTTTTGTATTGGGTTGTTTGTTTTTTTAATCGTAAGCTGCATGAGCTGTTTATATATATATTGGAGATTAAACCTTTGTCCATTGATTCATTTGCAACGATTTTCGCCCATTCTGAGGGATGCCTTTTTCCATTCCCATTTTTTTAAAAAAAAGGAAAGAAAGAAAAAGAAGCAGAACACTAATGTGCGTAAAATATGCCTTTTGAAATGGTCGTTTTGAAATATGGACGTCCTTTGAATTTTTTGGTCGATATGTGACCCCACGATTTGTTTTCAGGGCAGGTGTCATTTACAGGCCTGCAATGATTTTGAATATCAACTAACCATTAGCGCTGGGATTAAAGCTGCTGTTGCGTGAAACGGCCACAAGGTGGCAGAAGTTCTCCCTTACCACATCTGGTTACTAGAGCAACAGAGCCTCAATGGAAGTCGTGTTCTAGATTGGAATTTTGAATGGAATGTGCCAGGAGAAAGCCCCTCAAGTTTGTCTCACTACTTCTTGTTCGTGTTTTTACTTTTTTTTTCTATTACAGCAAGTTTGATTACAATGTTTGGCTTGTTGTAGGTGTGGAAGATGTGGTTCTTTTACACATATACAGATGTCTGTTCTTCCTGGGATCCTTTTCCCATGTACGTTAGGATAGAATGTTGAGTAGTCTTCTCTTGGTATTCCGTAGGTCTTTGGTGATTATATATGTCACCTTGTGTTTGATTATGTCTGTTAACCCCGATATCGTAATGAAACCAATCCTCACACCTTTCCATTGGTGAACCCTAAGTTTGTTTAATGAATCTGTGATTGCCCTTCTCCGTGGAAGTATCTGCCCTGGTATCCATTTTTAGGTAATACCTATAAGTGATATGATACGATATGTGTCTTTCACTTTCTGACTTACTCCAAGTCACGTGATTACCTCTAGACTCATCTACGGGGCTGCAAATGGCATTGTGTCCTTTTTTTCCTTGGCTTCTATTCTGCCTTAGCGAGGTCCATTTTCAACAATGTGATTCCCTGAGGGTTGTGGATTAGCTGACTTGGGCAGCCTTACCCTGCCAGCCGGCCCTCCCCAGGTGTGCCTGGTTGAGGTCAATATAAACAGCGCTCCAGGCAGCAATAGCCCCTGAAGTTGTGCCTGACTCCATATTCTCTGCCCCGTCAGCAGTCTCGGGGCTGTGCTGGTGGGAGGGTGTGAGGGGCCAAGGCTTTGTTGGTGGCCCGGTGTGAGTGGGGCTCTGCTGGCCTTTCTGCAGGAGTTGCCAGGCTGCCACCTGTAAAGAAGAGGATGTGTCACCCATTCCTTCCGATGGAATTTCTCTCCGGACAGAGGTGAGGAAGGAAAAAAGCAGTGGGGGCCGGGACAGGAGGGGTATCTCAGGTAGGGCATTAGAAAGCTTCCAGAACAGCGCCCGGGGCCAGGACCAACCTGGCTGGCCTGCAGGCACCAAGTTGGCCTGTGTGCTGTCGCTGGTGTGGCTCCATGGCCCTTCCTCTAGGCTTTCAAGCCCTTGTACATATTCAGGTGTTTTACCTGGGAAGGGTGGGAACAGTTCAGCAGCAGCTGGCCTGGGGCTCAGCTCACGTTTACTCACAGATGCCTCAGCACGGTCCCCCAGCTTTGCAATGAGGACGCTCCTTGCATGGGGTGTGGGTTGCTGGCTGTATGGGAGGTGATTCCCCACCTCTGACCAATTTCAGAATTATTTACCGCTGGAGCAAGTGCCCTGATAGGGTTTCCCTCTGTATAACTGGTGGGTTCAGGTTTTTTTTTTCTTTTATGGTTCAAGTTAGATTTGATTCCTCTTATGTATTTATAGATATAAGCATGGAAATAATTCATTCCTATAAATACATCTGTGTGAAGGGAAGAACTTTTCTCTGTTTTATTTTAAAATTTTATTTTTTAAAAGTTTGAAATTTAATTTTATTTATTTTTTTATACAGCAGGTTATTATTAGTTATGGGTTTTATGCATATACATGTATACAGGTCAATCCCAATCTCCCAACTCATCCCACCACCACCACCCCATGGCTTCCCACACTTGGTGTCCATACGTTTGTTCTCTACCTGTGTGTCTCTATTTCTTCCCTGCAAACCAGTTCATCTGTACCATTTTTTAGGTTCCACATATATGCATTAATATACAATATTTGTTTTCCTCTTTCTGGCTTACTTCATTCTGTATGACAGTCTCTAGATCCATCGATGTCTCTACAAATGACCCAGTTTCATTCCTTTTTTTGGCTGAGTAATCCATTTTATATGTGTACCACATCTTTATCCATTCATCTGTCTGTGGGCATTTAGGTTGCTTGCATTACCTGGCTATTGTAAATAGTGCTGCAATGAACATTGTGGTGAATGTGCCTTTTTGATTTATGGTTTTCTCTGGGTATATGCCCAGAAGTGGGATTGCTGGATCAGATGGTAATTCTATTTCTAGTTTTTTTAAGGAAACTCCATACTGTTCTCCATAGTGACTGTATCAATTTACATCCCCACCAATAGTGGAAGAGGGCTCCTTTTGTCCACACCCTCCCCAGAATTTGTTGTTTGTAGATTTTCTGATGATGCCGATTCTAACAGGTGTGAGGTGATACTTCATTGTAGTTTTGATTTGCATTTCTCTAATAATTAGTGCTGTTGAGCAGCTTTTCATGGGCGTCTTGGCCATCTCTGTGTGTTCTTTGAAGAAACGTCTCTTTAGATCTTCTGCCCATTTTTGTATTGGGTTGTTTGTTTTTTTTAAATTAAGCTGCATGAGCTGTTTATATATATATTGGAGATTAAACCTCTGTCCATTGATTCATTTGCAACAATTTTCTCCCATTCTGAGGGATGCCTTTTTCCATTCCCGTTTTTTTAACAAAAAAGGAAAGAAAGAAAAAGAAGCAGAACACTAATGTGCGTAAAATATGCCTTTTGAAATGGTCGTTTTGAAATATGGACGTCCTTTGAATTTTTTGGTCGATATGTGACTCAAGGATTTGTTTTCAGGGCAGGTGTCATTTACAGGCCTGCAATGATTTTGAATATCAACTAACCATTAGCGCTGGGATTAAAGCTGCTGTTGCGTGAAACGGCCACAAGGTGGCAGCAGTTCTCCATTACCAAATCTGGTTACTAGAGCAACAGAGCCTCAATGGAAGTCGTGTTCTAGATTGGAATTTAGAATGGAATGTGCCAGGAGAAAGCCCCTCAAGTTTGTCTCACTACTTCTTGTTCGTGTTTTTACTTTTTTTTTCTATTACAGCAAGTTTGATTACAATGTTTGGCTTGTTGTAGGTGTGGAAGATGTGGTTCTTTTACACATATACAGATGTCTGTTCTTCCTGGGATCCTTTTCCCATGTACGTTAGGACAGAATGTTGAGTAGTCTTCTCTTGGTATTCCGTAGGTCTTTGGTGATTATATATGTCACCTGTGTTTGATTATGTCTGTTAACCCCGATATCGTAATGAAACCAATCCTCACACCTTTCCATTGGTGAACCCTAAGTTTGTTTAATGAATCTGTGATTGCCCTTCTCCGTGGAAATATCTGCCCTGGTATCCATTTTTAGGTAATACCTATAAGTGATATGATACGATATGTGTCTTTCACTTTCTGACTTACTCCAAGTCACGTGATTACCTCTAGACTCATCTACGGGGCTGCAAATGGCATTGTGTCCTTTTTTTCCTTGGCTTCTATTCTGCCTTAGTGAGGTCCATTTTCAACAATGTGATTCCCTGAGGGTTGTGGATTAGCTGACTTGGGCAGCCTTACCCTGCCAGCCGGCCCTCCCCAGGTGTGCCTGGTTGAGGTCAATATAAACAGCGCTCCAGGCAGCAATAGCCCCTGAAGTTGTGCCTGACTCCATATTCTCTGCCCCGTCAGCAGTCTCGGGGCTGTGCTGGTGGGAGGGTGTGAGGGGCCAAGGCTTTGTTGGTGGCCCGGTGTGAGTGGGGCTCTGCTGGCCTTTCTGCAGGAGTTGCCAGGCTGCCACCTGTAAAGAAGCGGATGTGTCACCCATTCCTTCCGATGGAATTTCTCTCCGGACAGAGGTGAGGAAGGAAAAAAGCAGTGGGGGCCGGGACAGGAGGGGTATCTCAGGTAGGGCATTAGAAAGCTTCCAGAACAGCGCCCGGGGCCAGGACCATCCTGGCTGGCCTGCAGGCACAAAGTTGGCCTGCGTGCTGTCGCTGGTGTGGCTCCATGGCCCTTCCTCTAGGCTTTCAAGCCCTTGTACATATTCAGGTGTTTTACCTGGGAAGGGTGGGAACAGTTCAGCAGCAGCTGGCCTGGGGCTCAGCTCACGTTTACTCACAGATGCCTCAGCACGGTCCCCCAGCTTTGCAATGAGGACGCTCCTTGCATGGGGTGTGGGTTGCTGGCTGTATGGGAGGTGATTCCCCACCTCTGACCAATTTCAGAATTGTTTACCGCTGGAGCAAGTGCCCTGATAGGGTTTCCCTCTGTATAACTGGTGGGTTCAGGTTTTTTTTCTTTTATGGTTCAAGTTAGATTTGATTCCTCTTTTATGTATTTATAGATATAAGCATGGAAATAATTCATTCCAATAAATACATCTGTGTGAAGAGAAGAACTTTTTTCTGTTTTATTTTAAAATTTTATTTTTTAAAAGTTTGAAATTTAATTTTATTTATTTTTTTATACAGCAGGTTATTATTAGTTATGTGTTTTATGCATATACATGTATACAGGTCAATCCCAATCTCCCAACTCATCCCACCACCACCACCCCATGGCTTCCCACACTTGGTGTCCATACGTTTGTTCTCTACCTGTGTGTCTCTATTTCTTCCCTGCAAACCAGTTCATCTGTACCATTTTTTAGGTTCCACATATATGCATTAATATACAATATTTGTTTTCCTCTTTCTGGCTTACTTCATTCTGTATGACAGTCTCTAGATCCATCGATGTCTCTACAAATGACCCAGTTTCATTCCTTTTTTTGGCTGAGTAATATTCCATTTTATATGTGTACCACAT